>NC_084903.1:22442167-22753260 GCF_949316345.1 Pungitius pungitius
GAGGTGCTGTTGTGAAACGGTGGGAGTTGTAGTATTATACGAACTCTTTAATCAGTCACTGTAATTGCCGGGATGGACTTTGAACCACAGACATATTTGTGTCGCTTTTCATTACGTGGCTAAACAAGGGCCAGGGGAGGGAGTCGGGGGCGGGGGGGGGGGGGGGTCCCGGCCCCCTGCGTGCAGCCAAGCATGGCGGAGCGACGGAGGGGTCCCAAAACAGAAGAAAGAGCTTTTTTCCTGGCCGGAGCGGGGGTGAGGCGAGAGGAGCGGGGGGCTCGGACAAGTGGGAAGAAGGGAGTGTAGAGGCGGCGGAGATGGGGGGGGGGGGGACGACACATGATGGCACACAACTCCCCAGTGGCAGATTGAGTGCTTTTAAGAGCCCTGTTCTGCTGTGAATACTAAGAAGGCCTTTCACAGGGGCAACACGGCTACAGAGACGCGACCCCAAAGCCTCTCGGTTGAGGCGCCTGCAACTTGTGCACGAGGAGGTCTAATTGGAAGCTGAGGCGACACAAGAAGGAGGGAGAGGAGAGAAGGGGAGGGGGGGGAGGGGGGAGCTAAGGAGAAGAAGAGAGGCAAGGAGGGGTGCTTGATTTAAGAGGCCATTGTTTCAACAAGTACATTCTGCCTCCCCCTCTTTTGTCCCCATGCCCTCCCCTTCAGATGCCCACACTCCAGAGAGTCAAAAGGCGGCGTTTAGCCCCTGTGAAACGGCGAGGGGCCGGGCTTGTTTTGACACTTTGTCCTCCTTGGCTTCTGTGAAAGGGGCCCCCGCTTCTATGGGCCACTCGAGTTCATTAGGGAGCGCAGCGCTTTCAGTTGCGTCCCCCCCCCCCCTCCCATTCCAGCTCCAAGGCTCAAGGGAGCGGGGAGGGAGTGTGGGGTGGTTCAAAGCCCTCGGACGTTTGCATAAAAACTACAACTACCACCTCCATTGCCTTCAACCCGGGCTGCGGGCGCGTTGAAAGAGAACGGCGAGGAACAAAGAGCGGGGGGGGGGGGAAGGATGTAAAGAGGAAAGCGGGAGCACGAGGACGTACACGGAGGGGGAGGGGGGCGGGGGTGTTGGGATTAGATGTGGGACTAACGTGGAGTATGGATCACGGCGCTTCGCCCCCCCCCCGAGGGGAGGCGAAGCGCCTTCTCTCAGGACGAGCTTTGTGCGGGGGCTTTGCAGGCCGAGGGTCGGGTTTCAGTTCTCACACTTTCAGGTGACATCCCGGTGCGTCAGTATCAGGAGCGAGAGGGGAGGGGGGGGGGGGGGGGGTGTAGAAGGGCACTGATCATATGAGCCCCAATGAAATCCGTCTCTGCGTGTACACATGAGCTACACTGGGGGAGCGTGGTGATTAGATACCCAAGATGCTGGAGGGGGGGGTGGGGTTTGGGTGAGGGCCATTGGACCGACACGCTCGCCTCTAAAACATTAAATGAGTGAGTTCTTCTAGAGTCGGTCTCCTCCTGGTTTCACCAGCCAGAGGGACATCAGATACGGAGCAGGTGTAGATTCTCGGGGGGTGGGGGGGGGGAGGCAACAGTGAAACGGGACATTGGAGCAGTGAACAATCACAGGATTTCATTGGTCCGCTAAAAGTGGAGAGGTCAGCTCTATTGGACTGTGAAGGTGGGGAGGGGGGGGGGGGACATGATAACTTAAAATCGACTAGATACCTAATGAACCAATCCCATTTGACTTTTATTTGGTGTATAACAGGAGATAAATCAACAAATTAAACACACGGGCGAAGGGTGAGTTTGGGGATAAAGTGTGCAGAGTTAAGTATGAGGGGGGAGTGGGGGCGAGGGGGGGGGGTCGCGGGCAAATCATATCACACACTAATCTTATCTCAAGCCTAAGATGAAGGCTGTGGGTGTTTTTGTGTGGCTGAATGGGTCGGTTGTGCATAGAGGCATGTTGAGCACCTTTTGCAGGTGAGCTATGAGACAGCTGCGGTGCCCCCCCACCCCACCCCACCCTGCCCCCATCCCCAACCCTGCTTATCTGCAAGACCACCACTGATGTACAGAGAGGCACGGCAGGAAGGTTGGAAATAAGCCACCTGGAAGAGTTTAAGGGAGAGATCGGATCAGGAAAATAAGGAAAAACAACCGGCTTAAAAGCACAAAAGAAGGACGTGAATAAACATGTAGCTCAAGAGGACACAAACTGGAGGAGTGGACTCCACCTCTACCGCTCTCAAAAAAACAACTTTCTGTCCCTACCGCCCAGGGACAAAAGTTAGTAGCCACCCTCTTTCTCCCCCCCCCCCCCTTCATGAAGCTCGCAGCCCGCCTCGTTAACCTGGCTTTGTGGGTGTGGCTTTTTATTCACCTCTTCACAACCTTGTTAATTCTGACATTTACCTGTACAAAAGTAAAATATTGCAAGGTCAATTGTGCCCCCCCCAACACGTTGCCTCTCTAATCAGCATATACTTAAGAAGCTCCCCCCCCCCCTTCCTCCTCCTCCACACCCACGTTATGCCAAGAGAGTGAGAGGAGTGAACCAAGGCCTCTGGAGAATCAAGTTACTATGGATCCATAAGAGTGAGTGTCCTTCAAAATGCCTTTGTGTGTGTGTGTGTGTGTGTGTGTGTGTGTCCTCCCTCCCTCCCCCCCCCAGCTGTGCTCAGACAGCGAGTCTCCAGCCCTGCTTATCTTTCTGTCCTCCACAGCAGACCCCCGCTGAGACGGAGAACCGGAGTTTATTAAAGTCTTCCCAATAATGGGCTCGCATGTACACTACATGACCTTTTTTTTTTTTTTTTTAAACGAATGTCCCTTTCGACGGCGAAACCTCGGCGAGGGCGTGTCCCGAATTTGTGACAGCGATTTAAAAGGTGGCAACGGGATCACAGAAACACTTTTCTCACAAAATTGTACCCTGGAGGCAGACTGTTTGGGCTACTTGAGGTTTCAGAAAGAAACGCGTCTTTGGGAGTTGGGGGGGGGGAGGGGGCGGGGGGGGGGGGGGGGGGGGGGCGTAATGGTGTTGCCAGAACTAAGCTTTATTATTTTGTGATGGCCAGAAAAACTGTAATTGGGTTATTTGGTCCCTGTGCCAGGTGTTTAAATAGACCCTAATTAGTCCGGCTGTCTTTTGGTCAAAGACCGAGGAATTAAAACTGCAGTCAAAACTTTCCTCAAACATCAGGTCACTTAAAATATATATATATATATATATATATATATTTTTTTTTTTTAAACACACATTTGAACGCATGGAACATGTCTGTATTCACACGGCCACCAGTTGGGGGCTCCAGTGGAGACATCTGCAGCATGTGTTAGCGCTGCAGACATAATTGAAACGGGGCCCCGGGGGCCGGTGGCGTCATGTTCTGAAATCAGAAGCGGCTCCGAAGACCGCCCGGGGGTCTCTAGAAGAGGAGGCCGGGGGGGGCGGGGGGGTTATAAGAAGGTGGTGGGAGGGAGGGGCTGACATATACCCACATGGGAATGTTGGGAGGTTGGGGGGGGGGGGGGGGGGGGGGCAGGCCTTGAATCAAGTAATCATAGGTTACGTCCGCGGCTACCTTGGTATCGGGTGGCCTAGATTTCCCCCCCCCCCCCCCCCCCCCCCCATATCTGCCCCCAAGGTGCAAACAGAGGCCTGGCCGACACCGACCGAAAGGGCCAGACCAGCGGAGGGGCACACACACACACTCACACACACACACACACACAATCACCCAACACCACAGCCATTAATTAAACTCTCCCTCCCCCCCCCCAAAAAAAACTTGGGCTTCAACAAGAACGTCACCAGAGTGGAAGGTGAGCGCACATGCCAAAACAATCACGCCCTGCCAGGAGCGCGGACAAAGGGAGCGCCCGCCCCCCCCCCCCCCCCCGTTTCACGGACCTTGAGCCACGGCCACATCCTCTAAAAAACAAGCCCTCTCGCAGAATGGAATCTGGACCAAAACAAAGAGGTCTGTAGTTATTCTGTAACATCAACATTAATACCAACGCCAGTACTCCGGGGAAGACAAAAATAGACTTTCTACTGTACGCCAGTCTTGCTTCTGGAACCTTCTTCTCGTGACTTCTTCTGTCAGTCACCATCGAGGCGGGGGGGGGGGGCTCAATCCGCGAGACGATGGCAGAGGTCGCCAGGCGTAGATCTCTACCGCTTTGTAACTCCGAAGGTTGATGTTTTCAAATCACAGTCGGGCACAAACTATTGCACAGGAGCAAAAGACGCTCTTGTGCTGCTGCAACAACAACAACAACAACAACAACAACACACCACTCAAACCGGCTGAGGGCCTTATGATGAACACTCATATGAGGGTTGGCGTTTCTTTTGTTTGGTTTAGAGCGTTTTAAATTGAAAAACCTCTTGGTTTTTCGGGATGCCAAAGCAACCTTCATAAAAAAATTTTTTTTTAAACGGAGCCTTGAGCACTGGGAAGCAGGGATGGAAATGGTTTAAATGATTGCAGCCCACCTCTTGTCCTTGTGTTTTCCCACCATCACACCCGCTCTTTTGTTCTTCTTCTTCTTCAGCAGAAGTTAAAGGGGCCAAAAAAAAAAAAAACTCTCCAGGAAGGAGTTTTCTGGGCAGTTGCCCGGCGGTCAGATTTTTACAGCACAATTGTCTCGACTCCGTTGTGCAGGAGACGGATCATCGTTGCTCAATATTTCATACTAACCCAAATCTCCATTAGATTTTGGACCCATAATGGTTTGCAGGAAGTACAAATGTGGTCTAATGTGCGGTTATGTCCATAGTGGAACAACACCAGAGATTCTGACTCAACCTTAACGTCCAATCATTAGCCTATCAGTAAATGAGGGAGGGGCCAGAGCGGGTCACGAGAGTGGGCGGGGCGTCGTCCGGTCCCAGATGACATCATTAAAGCAGCAGAACACACTGCAACACGCCGTTAAACTATCTCAGCCGATTACTGCGAGGCCACGACACACACACACACACACACACACACACACACACAATAATAAATCGTAGCTCCCAGTGATCCACTGTCATCTGGGTATTTTTAATGCCGGTCACAGTACACAGCTTAAGAAATCAAAGCAGTTATAACTTAAATCATCTTTCCATGAACCGATCACATACATCACGTAATGTATCTCTATGTGGAAATGCACTTATTGTACGTCGCTTTGGATAAAAGCGTCAGCTAAATGACATGTAATGTAATGTAATAAAAGAGTCAGGTCCAAAGCGGTAGATCACTTTACCAACAGAGCCGAGGCAATTAAACACTTTTTAATTCCCGACCCACTTGGAAGTCCTTTGAACATTTGATTAAGTCGACCCTTTGACTCAAGGACTCGTCTACGTTTGGATGTCGCGCTTCCCGGAGCCTCCCCAACCACTGGATAGCTGCCATCCACTGGATAGCTGACATCCAGTCTTCAAGAGCCCTAAAATAATGTCCTCTTCCGTCACACGGGGGGGCGGGGGGGGGGGGGGTTCAAAAAGCCTGCTTCTGAGGATCTTTCCACCCAGACAATTAGGAAACTCTGGGAGGGGAGGAAGTTATATTTGGAAGCGGTTACTTTTCAAGCCCTTGAATTGAAAAATTCGGACGGGAACGGGGCCTCGCACAACTGGCCTTGGGCCGACACTCGGTGCACAACAGACGCTAACGGAGAGGCAGAATTAATTGCTCCGAGACAGATAACTCCATTATCAAATGAACGCCCCCCCCCCCCCCCCATGCGGCCCCTCTCCCAAGATAAAGAGGGTAGGGGAGGGGGATTGTTGATAACCATATCTGAAAGGTTGAAAGACCCAACTATAAATAGCATGTGGATCATTCAGGGCTTGAAGGAGGGGGCGGGGGGGGGGGGTATTCGCAATTGGATATTGAATCTTATCGAGCTGACATTTTGGAGACGGTCTCCCGGTGACATTTAGGGAGTCGTCGCCATTACGGCACCCCTCCTTCCTGCGGTCCAACCGGCCCACGACGGATGTAATTTCTTCCATCCCGTCGTGTAAATGTTTTCGTGTCGTGTCAGAGGGCACGGCCCCCAGTGTGTGCGCGTCCGTGTGTGTGTGCGTGTTTAGAAAAGAGCTTACGTAGGGTCTTTGCATTCCAGCGGCTGTTCTAACATGTTGTAAATACAAGGTGTTAGAGAAAACACAGGGGGGGGGTGGGGGGGGAATCACATAGAGCTTTTAGAAGGGCTGCCTGGGGGGGGGGGGGGGGAGAGACAGGATGCACATGGATAAACAGCCCAGTTCACCTGCAATCAGTCCGTGCACGGAGGGAAATAAGGGCACATCCACAACCACACGCGGTGGTGTTTTAAGATAATGGGTCAATGAGAGAGAGAGAGAGAAGTGAAAAATGCATTTTTTAAACAACAACTGTACCAAACTTTCTACAAGCTCGCAGGCTGAAATGTAATCAAACAATGCCGTTCCTGTAGTGAACTCCCATCCTCAGCTTCCAGGCAACTGCAGCACACAACAAGACGTAAACCACTCATTTATGTAGGATTTATCCGCTTATCAGCCAGAGGGCAACCGGCCTGATGGTTGAGATCTGACGCATACAAAATAACCCCTTACAGACACACACACACACACACACACACATACATTTTAAACTCGTTAAATCTATATAATTCGCCAAATTATATATTATAAAATATCGAGTGCGAAAAATATAACTAACGTTATATAAGAAAAATTAGATTTAAAAAACGCTATAAAACTACAACTAGTAAAAGGGCAAAATACTACATTTAACGAAACATTTTCTCTTAATGAATTCGTTTTTTTTTAACAATCGGCTGAAGATGCGAGTGTGAGCTCGTGCCAAACGAACGTGTTGACAAACACGATTCCCCAAAAAAAGGAACGAGCGCACTCATCCACGAGCCGAACATTGCGCGCTCCGACCGGGGGGGAAGACTTCCAGGCTGCTGGGGGGGGGGGGGGGGGATGCACGGAGTCAAACCAGTTTGCACCACGGAATTGGACGGAATAATGAATTTAAAAAAAAACAACCGCTTGACAAACACAGGCGGTGCGAACAAACCTCCGCTCACCTCCTGCACTTTGCGGCGTTTTCTTGAACGGACATTTTCTTACCTGGACTCTGGCTGAGCAGCAAAGTTATCAGGGAGACCCACAGCACCGCGGCCGGCTGCATCTTGCACCCCGCTTTCCCTCTCGCTTGCCCCGGGCTTCCCCCCTTGTCGTCGTCCCCCCCTTTCCCCTTTTCTTCCTCCTGCGGTTCTTCTGGTGGTTCTTCTGCTCCTCCTCACCGTTGAATATCAAAAGGGCTTCTGTTGCGAGTAGACGCTCCGGCTTTCACGCTAACCTCATAACCATGACTTGACTTTTCAGCCCCCTTTCTCTACCCCCCCCCCCTTTTAGAGTGTGATAACGCGACAGGACTGGGATTTAAAAAAATAAATTAAAAAAAGTTAACTCTGGTGCGATCAGGCTGGTGACGTTCTCCAACGTGTTGTGCTCCAGTTCCTGCCGCTGTGGCTATCAAAAGGAGCTGTGGGACGTACCAAGTGCAGGGAGGAGGGGGAGGTAACTGTGACCACCGGGGTATATTTAAACAAAGTTGGACCTAAATGATCAACAACGACACACCCACGTGACGTTAGGCGTTGTTCCGTGTGATTTAATACAAAAAAGGCCCCAAATTAGTGTTATGTAACGCAAATGCGTCGACCATTACCTCCACCGACTCCCCCCATCGCAAAATAAATGGGCTCGTCCAAGATCCCTGTTTCTTGTTGTGTCGTTTCTTTAAATCCAATGCCTTTGAAGAGAATGAAACGGGTGAATTCGGACAGCATCGGTAAATTGTTTTGTGCTTCTCTTCAAATCGTGAAGAAAAGGTATATTCCCCTCTCAGTCTGCATATCTTTCTTCAATGTGAGCTAATGAAGAAGACAAAGTAGAGGAGGAGGGGGGGGGAAGTTCTCTGTTGTCACTTAAGTCAATAGAGGCAAATGACAGAGCAGTGGTTTTTACAGTGGGGTGTAATGGCCCCGAGATGAGGTCATTACACAGCCATTATTCAGCTCCACAGATTTACAAAGAGTTGTATGGTTTATATTAAAATGTAATTAAGTCCAAAAGGGTACAAAGAGGAACATAGTTATACCAACGGTCCTTTCATACATGCAGTTTAGAAAAAAGTAACAAGTCATTATTGCCTATGACACACACATTGCAAAATCCCATTGGAATATGAAAGTTACAACTATTTACTGCAATTAAGTAATTTTACTTTTATTAATGATGAGAAACAGCATTTTGCCACCAGGAGCTTAAAAAAATAACAATTATTTAAAGGTAAATTCTCACTGTTGGGAATCACAGACATTTTAAATGTGTTGTTATAGAAACACAAGCAAGACTTCAAGTGCCATCAGCCTACGGAGGGATGAGGGTCGTAGGATGAAGGGATGAGGGTCATGGGATGGGGGTCATGGGATGGGGGGAACATGTAGGGGCAGCGATGTAACAAAGTTATAAAAGTTAATGTAATGTCATTGCTGCTAATTTGTCAATATAAATGGGATTAAATGACATTGTAACGTCTTTCTGGTATTACAGCACAACCTTTCTAGATTTTAATTGTGATTTTTCTGTCCTTTTCAGATGCATTACTCACCAGCACGTGCACTGCTCCGCGGTCTTCATATTTCTCCCTTCTCTTTGTCTGGAACGGCGGCTTTAGAACCCACTTTCTAATTACGAAGCAGCTTCAGCAGGTGGGATGTGAGCTCCATCATCTCTAAACGGGGCATCGGTATTCGGCACACGCTTCCCCCCCCCCCCCCCCCCCCACCCCCCCTGTGGAGGATCCATCTGGGTATTACATCTCACCCAAATAAAGGTGGTCGGCGCTGTCACCGACTCAGGATGTGATGCACAGACAAAAGACCGGGGAAGTCTTCTTCCAAATTCTCATAAATAAGATCACATGAGATGCAAATTATGATTCCTTAGGAAATAAAACTCTAAGGTTGGTTAGTGCCTTAGACATCATCTTTGCTCCCATGGCCCTGCTACAAGGGGACAGTTACAATAGTGGATGTTTAAGGAGAAGATCAATTTGACTTATTGCTTTGGTCACGAAAGGAGACAGTCAGCGACGTTGCTCGAGTGGCAAATTTAAAATAGAAATAGGACTGAAAAACATGACTGGCATTGAGGCGGGGTTCAAACCATCACCCTGTAATTCGGCCCTCCGATGACACGCCGGGAGACAAACCAAAGTTACAATAGTTACAAAGACCATTAAGATGGACTTTTAAAGTAAAAAAAAACACTCCTATGAGAGTATTAAATGTGAGATACTGATGTCCAAAACAGGCGTTGGGAGGCTGTGCTGAATGAAAATGAGGACCCGGATGAACTTCACGCAGTCTCCCTCCATGTGGTACACGCCGCGGGTTGGCGGGGGGGGTGGGGGGGGGCTTGGGCTGATTCAGGGTCAGGACCCCCGTGGCCCCTGTCTGCAGTGGGAGCAGATAGCAGCCGTGGGACCTTTCAGCTCCCGTCTTGTCTCCGGGTGAAGAGATGGAGACATTCAATTGTGACCTGTGATTAATGTGTCCACGGGGCCGAACCGCGGAGACCTACCTGGTCACGGGCCCCTCTCACGGGCACACACACACACACGCACACACACTAGCAGAACGACGTTGTGCGCTCCAGTTCACATCGCTTCAGCGATCGCACCGACCAGCCGTATCTCTTCAAGCGCTAAAAAAAGAGTCACACCACTGCTCCTCTGACTGCTGTCTCCTTGTACCAGTGGTATCTGACACCTTTTGGCCAGTGCAACACATGGTTGTCAGAAAAAAAAGTGTGTGTCTGTATATGTGTGTGTGTGTGTGTTCGTGGGTGCTGGGGAAACAGCTGCGGGCTTATCAGCTTTGCCGATAAATAAAGAAACTGGGAGATGGGTGGGAATGCTTATTTTGGTATTTTCTATGCGCTGCATAGTAAATATTTAAATGTGTGTGTGTCTGCGTGTGAAACACACACATATGACCTTTCCTCTCTGCCACAGGCTCATTGGCACATTCTTCTCAGAGATTAACACAGGATGCAATTCATTTCATGAGCCCCTTTCCTTCTCACACATCCAAACAAGTCAATGGACATTTATAGCACCGTAGTAGTTTGAAACAGGAGGTGTGCTTTTGCGTTGGAATAGACACTCGGGTATGCCACGTGTCATGTGACCCATGCTGAATGGGTCACATGACATGTGGCATACCTGAACATATCGCCAATATCGCCAATAAAGCTGATAAAAAAATGTGCCAGACAGCAATTACAGAAAAGATAGAGTTAATGATTCATGTTTTCATTTTATTAATGACTAAACCTTTAATTAGTAATTGATAATTAAATTGAAGACAATTAATTCATTATTATTTTCCTTGCATTTTAATTAATAAATCAACTGAAAACGTCTAATGTGAAAGAAATCACTCACTCAGTGATGAACTCACAGGGAATGATCACCAGCTCTGCAGCGCTAACGAGGGGTTTTTTTTGGCGTCTTTGGCTCGTTGCGTTGTGCCAGAGAGGAACGGTTCGATTTCACCATGCATGCGAGCTCTGCTGCACCAGAGAGGGAATAATAGACTATTTGCGTCGTATCAAGACGATTTCTAACATGTTAGCCATGCATGACCAATTTTTTTTAAGGGCGACATTAGGATTCTAACAATGGGGTGTCTCTCAGCTCTTGGTCTTCTCCCCCCCCCCCCTGCCAGCCTGAAAGATGCCAATCCAGCCTGGATGTATTTTTCTTAGCTACTTGGCTAAATTAAACTTACTGAGCCACCAGGATGGGTTTTTTTTCTTCGGAAATCACAATGCTCACAGCCAATTCTCTCTACTCCCCGTCTTCTTCTCCCCTCTCCATGATGTAACCAAAGACAGCCTCATTAAATCCAGCAGGAGAACCCGACCACACCACGGCACACATGGGCTGACTGCTGTGCCCCCCCCACACACACACACAGTGCGTCCTGCTGTGGTGTGGGTCGGTGCCCGGCAGGCTGTTCTTCTGCGGCCCGACTAACTACAGGGCTTTTCTGTGTCAGGTTTATTTCCGTGGACGACATGGACGCGGGGCTCTCTGCGGCGCTTCGTTGTTGTCCCTTTGTTCAAGGATAGCTCGTCCTTTGTGAATCTCAAAGGCAAAACCACTTTCTACTATTCTGTATTTAGATTTTTTTTTTGTCATGAGTAATTATTTCTTTTCAATGTCAAACCTGCAACATTTTGGACTGCACAGCTGTCCTGGTCAACAGAGATGCCCTAAATAAGAACGAACAGTAGCAAAGCTGTGGGTTATTTTTTTTTTTTTTACTGAGTGCTGCTTGCTGTTTCTTCCATGGACAGATGGACAGATGTAAGTGGACACGTCAAAGTTAACCAAAGCCTAAAGTTACATGCAAATTTACCCCAAACCACGGGTAGGACTCTGGCAGTCAACTATTGAGTCAACCAAGGTTTTTCACACTTCTTCTAACCTGGAGCACGTTATTTTTTAACAGCTATATGGTTCATTTTGAAGCTAACAAATGTGTTTTTTTTACCTTTTTTTTACCTTAAAAACCGCCTGGTTTACTGTCTGAATAAGAAAGAAGTCAACGAACAGCTGTTATCTCCAAAGTTAAACCTGGATCACTGACAGTAACTCAGACAAAGCTTCACTTTCACCTGTTAAAACATTAGAGTTGCTCTTACTCTTACTCTTGGGTTGGTCTTAATTGGGTGAGATTTTGACATCTTTCAACAGGAGGGATCCACCCTTAACGTCTCCATCAGGCAAAGGAGAGATTTGGGCATGAATGTACATAACCAGAGCCTCCCCAAACAAACACACACTTGTTCCTGCAGGTGGGCATCATCTGAATGAATCCGACCCACACACACACACACACTGATTCCTCCCCAGAGCAAAGTACACATACTGCAACCGCCCCCCCTTCCCCCCCATCTATACAACCTCAAGCACCTGGTATCTTAAAACCTCATTAAAAAAGCCATCAGATCTTCAATGACTCAAAGCGCTGGGGGGGGGGAGCCGCAGCTACCAAAGAGGCCCCCGACTCTGACGTTCCGTACCCAGAGGGAGTGCGCGGAGGCCCGGGTCGAGGGGAGGTGAAGCGGGGGGGCATCCCTGGAGGCCCTGCGTCAGTGGATTTCTGCTAGAGCCGCTGAAAGGGGCACAAAGAACGTGCCGCTTTGTAGGCAGAATCATCTCTGGGGTCGAGATTAAGATTTGAAAGTCGGATAAATCGCCGCTGATCATCCTGTTCCCTTTCGCAACGTGTCACGTTGCACGCGTGCACGTGGATCTCAGGCACACACACACACAGCGCTCTATCCGAAATTATGAATCCTCCGCGGACCTTTAGGGGGAAAAAAAAAGATACCAATCAGAAATGGGGTTCAAATGTACCAGGGGGGATTTGGAGGGGTTATGATTTGTATGATGTTTGATCTAAATACAAGCATTTGAAGTACACAGTAAGCCCCAAAAGATAACCGGGACGTGCTGAAAAGTGAAAGTGGGACATTTGGGTAGATTCTAGAGCATGTCAACAACTTAGAAAGTCAATTGGAGAACAAAAGTATAAACAACAAATACGTGTTCTATTACGATGCTGAATTTTCCTTCCTATTTGTGCGTTAGCTGTGTCCCTGCATCGACTGGACTCCTCCTCCCAGGGGAGCACCTCGCCCAGTCCACCCAGCAGCAGCAGCAGACTCGGCGTCATTTTCATTTGACGTTCACACACACACACACACACACACGCTTCACAACACGGACGTCGACCCAACAGAGCCAACGGTAGGGTGTGACGGGCACGCGGAGGCGCGGTTTCGATTCACGCCGCGGCTTAGGAGCGAGTTGGGCACGGCGGAATGTAACCCAGACAACATTTTCTTTATAAGGGAAGAGGCTGCGTTTCACCCAAAGGGCAACCTTGGTTGACACAAAAAGGAGGAACGACTCTGTGTTGAACTGTACAGAATAGCAGGTAGCCATCTGGGGTAAAGCCCTTAGCTAATGGGGCTACATGTAGGCTTTGGTTTCGTGTCGTCGGGTTTAAGGGATTTGCCAAACCTCTCTCAACCTGTCGTGAGCGGCTGGTGCAGGCAGGACTCAAGCGCAGAGTTTCAGAAGAAGGCGTTATTTAATAAATCGGGAAAAAAAACAAATCGTCGACAGGGACCGACAACATGTAACAGTTAACAATGACGCGACAAGGGGGGGCACCAGGCACACGGGGCTTAAATACACAAGGGGGGGAGGTGCAGGTGATTGGACACAGGCGGAAACAATCATCGACATTGCAGACAATCACAGGGCAAGACCAGGAAGTGAAGTTAACCCCGAGAACACGAGACATGAAAATACAGAAAAAAACAGAAAGAAAACCCAAACCGTGACACAAGCAACCTCAGCATTAACCACATTAATGTGGTGTGGACTTTGAATGTGGAAGTTGCCAAAACCAAAAGGACAGAGGTCTGTGAGGATGAGTGTTTGGACGTGTAAAAGGAATTATGAAGGTGTGAAAAATCCATTTTTACTGAGAAGTGAGTGAGATCTTGCTCCTTTTTTCTCTGTTCCTCAGAGGTGTACAATAACACGTACATAAACTCGGGTGATCTTGTATTTTTTGTGTCTTTTGCACTGATCTAAAGGTGGTGGTGATAAAGCACAGAAACAAGTCAACATGGACGCTGTTTAAAACCCTTCTTTGGAAGTGTTTGACAGCAAAGATAATGCACTTAGTGTGTCTCTTAGACCTACAGGATACACACAATGCGCTCTGATAAGTCCAGTGTGTTTACAAGGAACATCTCCAGGGCCTCTTCAAATCTTCATGCTCTTCATCGATGTCATGAAAGTCTGTGAAGGCCTGGCAGCTCGACGCTAAGGGCGCTAACGATGCTAACGGCGATGACGCCGCGGCTATGGACCTCTCTCAGCTTGTGTCTTTGTTATGTACAACCAAACCGCTGGATAAGACAAATGCAGGCTAAGAAATACGTTTCAAAAACCCGCAGAAGGATTTAATTTAGTGTCAGACTGCAATATGTACTGACAGTATAGGCTCTAAGTGGCTCTTTGTCTTGTGGAGAAGACTTTCTTGTTTTCACTGTTGGTAGAAGTGGAGTCAAGGTCACAGAGTTTCTTTGCATCTAAAAATCAATGGCGTGTTTGCCGAGATGTGTGTGTGTGTGTGTGTGTGTGTCCTTCAAATCCCTCACTGATTGATGTGCACTTCATTCAAACCCTTTTTTCCATCTGTGTGAAGCGCTTTGCCATCATTGATAACAAGCTCTCGCCCAATCGGCCCCTTTCACATTTCTTCAAAATGACAGGTCAGATGCTTAACGGGGGTGTCATTACGTGACAATCTACCTCAACGCGTGTTCCATCACAAACACAAAGCTGGCCGTCAGCCGTAAAAAAAAAAAAAAACGCCCAGGAGTTCTCTATAAATACGTCTTTTCTGTTTGGCCTTTGTGCTGCACAAAAAAGAACTTGTAACGTGTGCCGCTTCTTCTTCTTCTTCTTCTTCTTCTTCTTCTCTGGAGCCGGCCGCACTTTCCCTGCTTCGGCTGGAGAGTGACGGAGCCCACAAAGCTCAAAGACACACACGTACAGTACACGCCACGGTGCATGCACACATGTGCGCAGGCATGCATGTGTACACAACGGGGACACTCAGTTTGCTGCTCGCAAAAGCTTTGAATCATCAACGGCTTATAAAAGCTTGTCGGGGTTTTTTTTTTTTTTTGGTCCGGCTTCCTCAGAATGTCGTTCCACCCGCTCGGCGTTTTTCTTTTAACCTTCAAAAATAACAGATTGCGGTGCATGCAGGCTTCCACGCGAGCCTCTTTTCTCCCGGCGATATGGGCAGAAGGTGGGGCACGCAGCTGTGTCAATAGGCTACCCGGCAATCCTAAAGCAGCCTCAAAACCCTGCAGAACTGCCCTTTTATGTTGGCCTCCTGGCTAAAAGACGGTTCTGTTTACACTTTGCTCTTTGTCAAAAGGCGTACACCTGTGTGTGGGGGTGGGGGGTGGGGGTGAAGGTACGTGCAGCTACCTGCTGAGCGATGAGCAGCACCTGTTGCCTGAATGGATTTTGTGAACTTGGAGTCTTTTCTTGCAGGCCCGAATCGTAAACCGTACAGAACAATGGGGAATGGGAGGGGCACAGAAGAAAATAGACTGAAATGTTAAGATGTGTCTTGCACCAAGAGGGTTATTGGTTAGTAGTAGTTATTAGAGATCAGCTGTGGACAGACCAGAGTGCGCTTGCTGTGTTTGTCATCCAGAACAAATACAACGCTGTTCCTGAAAAAAAAAAAAAAAAAAGGGGGCTCCAAAGCCAAAGCTCTGGATACAAGAGAAGTGACACAACAAGCCGAAGTAGATGCAGACAGTGCACATGAAATACCAAGAGGAACAACTTAGTGCCCTGGCACCGGGCCCCAGCCATTGGGTCCAAGCCCAGCTGGCCACCAGATGCATTTCACGCTCCGTCCCTCGGCCACAGCGATAATTGTGCGTGTGTGTGTGTGGAAAAAAACATATTTTTGTACAAGCAGGAGGCCGGAGGGGGGAGGGGGGGGGATACGGGTGAGGATGCTAACACATCGTCAGCACACACATACACACACACACACACAGACACACACAGCGAAACCATGTCCCTCGCTCTGTGGGTCGCGGAGGGGTCAAGATGAGACACGGAGCTCTGCCGCCTTCGGCGTAGCCGCCGCCGCTTCTCCGAGATATTCAAAGTAGTTACATACTTCCCGCAGTGTCTAATATTTTGACTGGGGGGGGGGGGTCTCTAAATTCCTGAACATTGCACTGCGGCCCACACAACGATGGTTTGGACTCCTCGCTTTCACATGGTAGTATTCAAGCCCGCTGCGTGATGAACACTTCTGACCCATGCAGTTCTGTCCTCCAAATATGTTTTGTAGGGGTCTGCTCAGCTGCCTGGCGCCATCGTCCTCCTAAACATGTCATTACTGAAACCACAAAGTTCACAACCACACACACACGTACACACACACACAATGTAAGCTACATATCAGTGCCGCCCGCCACTGATAAAATATGAAAAATCTGTCGACAGAAGGTTCCTGAAACATTCCACAAATAAACCACAGCGCTTATTTGTGGATGGCTGCCTATCCATCAACAGTATTAGAATTTAGGGGTTTTGGAATAATCACAGTCACAATCATCGGTCCGCTGTGAACGTTTCTCTGGCAGCAGCTACGGTTTGTAGGCATCGATATGAACATTGATTCCTAGATATTCTGCCGTGGCAGCGTCCAAAGAAAAGAAAATACACAACCCATTGTCTCGTGCAGCGGATTTGAAAAACACCGATTTTAGGCCAAAATTTATCCCGAAATCAATCCTTGTGATGAACGTCCTAGGAATTTGCTCTGGGTCCTTGGATGGTAACGATGTCCACATTTCTTGATTTTTTTTTCTTCCTTACCGTTGACATTCTGGAGCCGAATAACGTTTGGAGATGTAATGTTGGGTTCTTACGCTATGAACTTCTGAAGAGCACATCTTTTGCCTTCATACCGCTGTAGACATGGCAACAGCTTAGGCGGCAGTACGGAGCTAACGATGCTAACAGCAAGCCAACCGTGCTAAGCGGGCGAGAGTTTTGTGTGTGTGTGTGTGTAAGATGACGTATAAGTGTGTGCAAATGTGTTCTTCCCATATGTGCAAGTTGTCTTTCAGTTTAGTGGAAAAGAATAGAGCCGAGTCTGCAAGGCCGTTTCCTGTGTTAACACAACGAGAACAGGATATGAAACAGTACGTCGCACAACGGTAATAGCACAATAAGCAGCATTTCCTCATCATGAGTAGAACATCATTTATGAAAGGCAGTCTGTGAGAAGGCAAATGAATGATTAACTGGAGGGACACAAAAGCGAAGATCAACACCCCCCACCACGTCCCTGGAGGGAGTGGAAGATCTGAAGGGCCCTCGAATGCTAATCCCCGCTCCGTAGCTACGGCGGAGGAGTCAGCTGTGAAGAGGTCGTTTTCGTTTTTTACGATGATCGGAGCCGTGGAAGAGGAGGAGGAGGAGGAGGAGGACAACCTCATTGATCTCAGCAGCGCCGGATGAGAGAGGCGCACGGCTAGGCCCACGGCGCCCACCGCCCGTCCTGACGGATCGGAGGAGTCGAACGCCTTCAGAATTGGCCTCAGCGGAGCGGCGAGAGGCGACGGCGGTCTCTCGCACCGGCTCCTCCTCGGGTAGCGTTAGCATCAGAAAGCACCTAGTTTGGGAGGTGCTGTGTATGTGTTGGTCCTTTCCAAAGTGCCCGTGAGTGGTTCACATTAACGGAGTACCACTGTGAACTAGCTTAGCGCGTCAGACTGGTCCCTTTTATCCGAGTTTTGGCCCGACCCGGAGGTGTCTTAATGCACTCTGAAGTGTGTTTTGTAAACCAAGTGTTCTGATCAACACACATTACAAGGTGATTGGGTCTAAGTGCTGGGGACATTTGCATTATTTATTGTCCCCTCCGTGAGTTCTCTTCTCACTGCAGCATTTTTTTTTTTTTTTGCCTTTTAAATTAGTTAGACGAGGAGCTCTGTTATGAGAGCAGAAGTGATGGAGGGAAGATTCACCAATATGCAAGATTTCTACAATATGTAGAAAAGAACAATTCCAGTCATCACAAAAACATAAAAATAAAGACTTAAAGCTCATGTTATGACCGATAATTCTCACGTGTTATACCACTACATTAGTTTCTTTATTTGTCATAGTAAATACCACAATATGAGTCGTTCATTTGCTCAGGAGGGTTTGATATATTTGAACAGTGTGTCCCCACAAATTTGATCAGGCAGCCCTCAAACTTCTCACCCACGTCTCCCATCTGTTGGTTGGATTTTGGTGATCCCGAATTAGGTTTTTTTGACACATTGAAGCTATTTTTCACATACTATTACACAGTTGTTCTGAATACACAAAATCACTTACCTATTTTTAAAAATACCGTTATCAAAATAAGGACGAAACAAGTAAAGACATCTCACTCAGCTAAAACCCACTTGTATCATCTCCCATGGCTGTAGGGTACAAAATTGGCCCAAAAGAAAGAGATTACAGATCAAAAATCACAGTGAACACGTGTTCAAACGATCAACGGGGGGGGGCCATCTAATTTTCACTTTGTACATATCTGTTTCATAGATACATACATGTCTTACAGGAAACCTGAACCCGGGAGGCGCCTGCAGGGACAGCACACCTTACAACAACTACCAGGCTCATTGGAGCTAGTGTTTCCTCATGTATTGGACCATGTGATACCAATGGCTTGGAAGGTATTTTCTTTTCTTTTTATCTTCTTATTTTAGTCCTTTTTTTATATTCTAAAAAAACAATACAACATTTCGAAAAAATATGTCCTTCATCCACAAAAAAGTTTGTACCCTTTCATCATGAGCGATACTTACGATTATGTCGAGCTCTGTATTCCAGAAAACAGAAGCCCTGACATTAGAAATTCCCCCTTCCCTCCATCGCTCCGTTCTCCCCCCCCCCCCCTCCCCCCCTTCTTGCCCCGTAGGAGTAAGATTAAGTTTACTGCTGCCAAAATTCTTTTTTCTTCCGAAGGTGGAAACTCACAAAAGCCTCAAACGTCCTGAAGGCTAGTTTTCTTCCCACTACTGATATATTTCACATTGCA
Organism: Pungitius pungitius; assembly: GCF_949316345.1. Classification (NCBI taxonomy): domain Eukaryota; kingdom Metazoa; phylum Chordata; class Actinopteri; order Perciformes; family Gasterosteidae; genus Pungitius; species Pungitius pungitius. Next base: position 22,460,936 of record NC_084903.1, read on the forward strand.
CCCCCCCCCCCCCCCTCAACCCTCCCCCCTGCTCCCCCTTCCACACACACACACACACACACACACACAAATCATCACACACTCTCTCCTGCCAGCAGTCCCTTAATAGCCGGCGATTGTCCTTCACTCGGGGGGGGGGGAGGACTCTGCTAAAAGCTGCGCGAGAACCCGAGTCTGAACCTGCCTCGACGGAGCCATTTGTTGTGAAAAAAAAAAAGAAACAGAAAGAGGAGCAGGCAGAAAGAGATATTAAGCCCCCCCCACCACCACCACCACCCTCCCCCCCCCTCGCAGTATTCGGGCTTCATAAATCCACACGAGCAGCGAGGTACATCAAAGAAACGATGGGTAATCATCCCTTGATCTGTTCAGTTATGCACTTTTTATGCTCTTTAAAAGTCAATACATCACATCGAATGGACCCCGGTTGTATTCACAGCCTTTATCTTTGCTTGCTGGGTGTCAGCCTGCTGCAAATGATTTCCTTTGACGCGTCGTGACATCGTGTCGAAGCCGTTGAGCAGATCGGCACGAGGCCTTGTGCTTCTCCTCCACATAATAGCCGGTTAAGGAGGTCTTATTTTGTATGGAATTTACAGCTGATGCTTGAGATATCAGACAACTGACTCATTTTCAAGCCTGTATCCTGAGGTGGGGGGGTGCGTTGACCCATTGTGCTGGCCGTGGTGCTGAAGTTCCTTCTTGGTGAAGAACGTGGTTTGGTTCCAGCAGGAAGGTGACCTGCCGGGCAACCTCCCACCTGTGGACCCTTTCCTGGAACTGATGGCCACGACGGAAGATTTGGTTCCAAAGCTGAGGGGGGGGGGGATCAGTCGGTGTGATCACCCCGCTCGTGGTGAAGTTTGAAGCGGTTTCGACATTACGAACAAATGTAAGGGCTTATTCCTGTTCATTTACACCATTCCTGCTGGAGTGATGCAGTGTGATTGATGCCGTGGTGCCAAACCAACCGCATTAAGTCTTTCATAGCCGGTTTCAGGCGGGGATCCAACTGTGGTCTACAAGGGGAAATGTCTTTGGTGTTACGGATGAAAAGATGTTGCGCAGACATTAATGGTTTCAAGAGTATGTATTTTAAAGATTTTTTTTTTATGATCACCCAACTTTTCATCGGAAGCCTCAGTTTGACATTGGTGTTGTTTTGATTGTATCCCCAGGTGTCTCCGGGATTTACAAATCGCATTAAAGCAACATCATCTTTCTTTTCACTGTTAAGCCTGTGTGCGTGTGTGTGTGTGTTAGTGTGCGTGTGTGTGTGTGAGAGAGAGAGACAGAGAGAGAGAGATCAAAGCCTCGGCACTTGATGATACAAGTAGAAAGGCGGTGATTATGTGAACAGAAATATTCAACGCATTTCTTTTTTTCTTTTCTTATTATAGCCATGTGCAATGTAGCAGCGGCCCGCGTCCATTACAACACTTCTAAACACACACACTTCTAAACACACACACTTCTAAACACACACACTTCTAAACACACTCCTAAACACAGAAGTGTTTGAACACGGACGGCCTTTTATTGCTTCATCTAGAAATATGCATTCAACCCGCTGAATAGTTCACCCAAACCTGTAGTCACACACCACAGATACACCACAAGGGCTTCTCTGTTAGGGGGAGGGGGGGGGGGGGGGGGGACTCTCTACCAAGGTACAGTTTTTATTGGTTGTGTCCCGACTCCTGCAATTCTGCCTGGACCTGGTCGATGGTGAGAGAACATTCAACTGTACAACAATCAGATGAATGCATTCAGTAACACAGAGAATATTCTAACTCTCATTGCCATGCGATGTGTGCATTAAGTCTGGTGATGGGAGTGGATTTTCCAGCCCAGCTTCACCTTTGTGGGGAGGGAATTAACATTTAGGACAAAAAAAATAATAATACAAATCACTACGTCACATACCAGAGGTCACAATTACAGAGTATGGACGTCATTTTTTTCGTGAGACACAATGAAGTGTTTTTCTTGCGGTGGGTGCGTTGTGCGTCTTTAGGGAGCTTTGGCGGTTGACTTTTGGGTGTTAAGAGAAGAAGAGAAGAAGTGCAACAACAGCGCCACATGCAAAGTAGCTGCAATTCTGCTGAAAAGAACAATTTGAATGTATCCCAAAATGATCACCAGCCCCCCCCCCCCCCCCGCCATGATGTCATTAGTTGCATCCAGCGGTGAGAGTGATAATGGGTGGGGGGGGGGGGGGGCAACCTTTGGTGACCCGCTTTCCGTGACTGAATCTGCGATGAGGCGATGGAGCAGCATCAGGCGGCTCTAAGTCTGAATTATTCAGGAGCCGCCTCCGGGCCGCCATGACGCGTTCCTCGTTGCCCATTTTTGATTGAGAAACAACACATGGGAGCTGATTTCATGACGGGAGACACATTTTCTGGTTAATTTTACACAACAACGGGCCAACCAGTGGTGTATAAAAACTTTTTGAGTATAGGTATCCACTTTGAGGAAACCAATTTCACCCTCAGATCGTCATTTCACGCTTGAATCCGATTAGACGGGGATGTTTGTTTCCGGTTGTGTGTGGAAATGAACAATTTTCCCCCTCAATCGGCTGCTTTTACTGAGGTTAGTGATATTCCAGAGTCCTTTGACGCTTGCCACCAAGAGGTGTAAACGTGTCCTTTGCGTGCATCCCGCAGACAAAGGAAGACCTGCTGATGTCTCAAAATGATGCATCGACTGAAACTAGCCGCTTGTGTTTGTGTGCTTTAATCCAAACGGGACGTCGGGAGGCTGCACGGTAGAATATGACTCCAATGTGTTTGGGCAGAACAGACTGACATATTTCACATTCTTTTAGTCAATGTTTTCTTATTAAGTCAAATGTGAAAAAATCTCCTTTTTTAGTCAACAGATCACATCGATTGATTACATTTCAGTCCATTGAGTCAAGCCCAAACGCACGTTTTGTCATTTTACTGAAACTTATTCCTGATAAAAGGTAATCTTATCATTATCTGATAAATGAAGAATGCTTTTGCTAATCCGAGCCCTTTTGACTGTGCTCGTTAGTGATGAAAGAGCCAATCTGCATTATTAACCACCTTAAGATGTTTTCTTTTTGCAAAATGATCAAAAATTCCAAGAGGGCTTAATAATTGAGACTATTTTCTAACCTGGGAGAACGAAGTGTTTGCGCGGAGAACAGTTTCAGTTACGTGTGGCTTTGGTCTTTGTGAGGAATGCACGTCATCGCCGGGTTCTTCCATCAAATGCTTTTCAATCTGCACTTCATTATCGCTGCAGTTCCAGCGGGGGGGAAATCAGGTGTGTTTGGTGTGAGTTTTGTGCGTCCGTGTGTGTCAGTGAGAGTGTGTTCGGCGTCTGTTAAGTGCTGCGAGCCTTAAGGAAACGTTTCCACTCTCCACTTCTCGCGCTGAATCGTGGCTAAATCTCCCGTGTGCTCCGCCCTCACAGGCCGCCAATCACATGCTCTCCCACACACACACGCACACACACACACACACACACATACACACACACACACACCATCCTGCACAAAGCTAGAAGTCTCAAGGGGAAAATTCACACTTAGAAACTTCCAACGCTGTTGGAAAGTTGTTTTCTGGCGAAGCATCTCTGGCCATTTTTGACATTAATATCTGATTTTCAAACTAAATTGCATTGCGTGATAATGGAGGTAACTTTGTTATGTTTGCTGGTCCCTGCACTCCCATCGGAAACTATTATTCTTTCAGATTTGACTGTTTTTGAGGTCAAGAACAAAAGGGACATGGGAGGAAAAGTTGTTCTAAGATACCACTGATGGAAACATTTTCTGGTTTTGCTGCATCAAAATAAAAGCTTTTGAAGGACGGAGTACTTTTACTGGGAAAAGTTTTTCATCGTTTAAAGGAGCTTTGTCAACAACTATTGAACAATAAAACCAGTCTAAAGCTTTCCCAGGGAGGAAAATAAATAACAAGGGACTTCTGTTTTCAACAATTCACAGGAATGAGTTTATCCTCCACTTCATATATTTATTAATACTTCCAGTATCAGATCAGGTTTTTTTAAAAGTGTGAACACACATTTGAGGAGTGTAATCACACCCTTAATGTGTAATAACGACACCTGCCAACGTCGAGTCATGCCACAAAAAAAAAAACGATAAAGTTGGTGAGACGTGCTGATTCTTTTTACAAAATTCCTCCATCCCCCCCCCCCCCCCCCAGCCCAAATAACCAAAGAGCAGCGCAGAGTTGAGATAGCGCCCATGTTACACACACCGTCACATGCCACATTTTTACAGACACGCCAGGTGTCCCCCGTGGCACCTGATGCCAAGTCGGGGATCATTTCACGGCTCTGAACCGTAACGGAGGGGAGAGAGAGAGAGAGAGAGAGGGAGAGAGAGAAAGAGAGAGAGAGAGAGAGAGAGAGAGAGGTGAGAGAGAGAGAGAGAGAGAGAGAGAGAGAGGTGAGAGAGAGAGAGAGAGAGAGAGAGAGAGAGGTGAGAGAGAGAGAGAGAGAGAGGTGAGAGAGAGAGAGGGAGAGGTGAGATTTAGCAGCGCGCTGTGAAATTACAAAACCGTTATCCGACGGGGGGGCTTAACCGTCCCGCGCCTGTGAGCTCCGTCGTGAGGCCACACGCCAAAAACCCCCCAAAAAAACCAAAACTATTTACAGGTGTGAAATGGATCCACCGGGGTTCAGCTTTAAGGATTTCACAGCGAAAAGGGGAAATGGAAAGTTGAATTTGATGAAGACTTCAGCTCAGACGGACTTGCTGTACCTTCTCTCTGGTGACCTGGTTCTGGGTTGCTTGGACCAGGGAACGGGATCACACTGATGTATGGACCACCACCTGACCCTGGGGTGAAGACACACGTGACACAGATGATGGAGCTGTAGGCCCAGGAGACGTGATTTCACTCTATAACAAACACACTTTAATTATCTTTCGATTACGCGAAAAGAGCTTTTCTCAATTTGTCATCCCGGCGGGGGGAGTAATCAAAACAAGATTGCAATCAGAGATTAGGTTTTTTTTTTTTTTTTTAATTTAAGATCTCCACCGTATTATCACTACTCCCCGAACACGTGCATCTTTGGTAAAACACTTTTTATAAGATGGATGCTGTTATCAAACAGCGGTTTCAGTGCATCAAGGCTTCCCTCGCATGCCCCTCACAGAGATGGAGAAGCTAAAAAAGCAACACATTCTCTTCACAAAAGTCCAGTTTGGGTCATTTAGTGGTTCAAGAGGGTGGCGTGAAGAAGACCCGGGTGTCTGAACTCGTTGTTTGTTCACATCTGTCTTTGGGGTGAAGTACAGAAAAGTAACTACAAATAACTGTTTTTTCAAGAAAAACTGCTGTTATTTTTGCCCCTACTCTTGCACATTCAAACAGTCCATCACACACAAATAGCAGCTCTCAGTTGTCTCTCCTCCAGCCGATATGTTGATAACTTAATCCTCCAGATTACGTCCGCACGGGCTTTTCAGGTTTTTGACCGTCACCTCCTACTCTTCGGCTCCGGTAACAGGAGGATTTTGTAGCAGCAGGACAGCGGCCAGGAGCATCCATATTCATCACCGCTCCGATGTATTTACCTTGGAGGGGGGGGGGGCCCATTGGCCTCGAGATGCGGACACAGGCTGCAGAACAGTAGGAGACAGACAGCAAGGACACCGAGCTGACTTCTAAAGGAAAATGCACGTGCAGGTTGTGTGTGTGTGTGTGTTCAAGGTCCCACGGTGGGAACTGAACAGCTGATGCTCACTCATTTCGGGTATTTTTTTTTGTATTAATCGTGAATAATCTTGGATTAATAACCACAGTTAAAACACGTTGACCTTCGTCCACGTCGGGCAACCCTTCAGTTCACAGACGTTAAACTACAGGCATTTCACTGTAGGTCGGATATTAATGTCCAATATCATTGTGGCACATGAGCCAAACCGGCGACACAATTCACACGGGAAATAAGTAGTGAAGGAATTCACAGTGAAACGACGTAATGAACCCTTTAAAATGGCTGATCTGTTTGTTTCATTTCTTTGGCTTTCTTTACTTTCCATTAATATTTCCCCTTTACTTAAAAGCATTAAAGGGCCAACGTGTAGCATTTTGGGGATATATGAAGAAAATAGAGTATACAATTCTGTACTATTTCTTAATTCGCGTATATACCGAAACTAAGAACTGTTGCGTCTTTGTTAGCTTCATAATATAAGCGTGTTTTCTACCATTTTTTCTACAATTTCCTGATTAAATTGGTATTTTAGTTTGAATGGCTTTTTCACTGGTGTGTTGCTGTTTGATTCAACAGAGGACAAAAGTATATTATCCCGTTTGAAGAGTCCAATGTATAATGTCTAAGGATTAAGAATGACCTTTACAGCGGATGAATCCTGTCGATTTGACACTTTTTTTGCCGGTCGAATGAAGAAAAAACAGAGAAAACTCGGCCAATCAGAGCGGAGATCCAACAGAAACAAACCAAACACCAAAAACCCTACACTGCTGAAAGACCCATTTTTTGGCCAGGCAACAAAATACGCAGCACCAGCTGGGAGGTTTTTTTTTTTACTCTAAATGGATTTTGTGCCAGAAAGTGCCTTCAGAACGGCACCAGCTACCCCCTCAGTGTCTGTGACCTTTCCAAGCCCGGCGCTCCGTGGCATTTCATGCTTCCACTTCGACGAGGACGTGGAAAAGTCATCCGGAAGGACTCTCTGTCCCGGCTGCCCCCCCCCCCCCCCCCCCTCCTGACTGATGGAGGCCCGCAGCATGTTTAGTCACACCCCCCCCCCCCCCCCCCCCCCAGGGTGCCGGTGAGAGGGCGATTAGTCTGTGTTCAGGGCGCAGTTTAGCTTCCGTCTCGCCCCCTCGGCGAAACAAGTTTCTGAATAAGTAAGAATAAGTCAAATCAACTAAATTGACCGTGTGGTCAACAAGCGTATATGTGTTTGACCTCCACCAGGGCCGACCTCTGCAGAGAAGGGGGCCGTGACATCATCGGAGGCGTCAGCGCGTGGTCGTGGTGGACGTTGGGCCCGGAGGAGGGAGGAAACTTCCCCCGGGTCGGCGCCCGAGTGCCAAAGTCAATGTTTTCTTAACATCCCGAGGGCCGAATTCACACCGAAAGGATCTGTGGAAAAAAAAAAGGAAAGAAAGAAAAGAGGTTGAAGCCACCGGCGCAAATGAAGACATCACTTGGTTAAAGGGACTGGGTTTCCTCCTGTGCTCGCGCACCCTGGTCACCTTGTTTCTGCCTGTCACCTCTCGCCTCTCGGCGCAGCCAGCTGTGACGCTGCCGTCCACACAGTGGACGTCCGCGTTCATCTTTAATTCATTGAGCCATGGGTCATTCGTGAACTTTGTGAATGGTGCTAATGAGACCATTTCACCTCCCTCCGGTGTGACCTTCCCAAGTTAAATAAGGAAGGGCCGTAATGTCACTTTTTAAAGCGTTACCTGCCGTCTTGTTATCTGTCGATGCAGCGATTGCTTCGACTGCGTCGTGGTGACGCGGGTGGCTCTACTCTGTCGTTCCTTTAGGGCGCGACAATCTGCACACAGAGGATTATCCTCAAAAGGAGGCTAGAAGAGATCACAAATCAAAGATAATGCAGCATCGGGTCGTTACTTAGGGATTAAAGACAGGAATGAAACACTGTTTAGGGGTTTTTTGAAATCTGAAATATTAAGAAAAGAATGATGATTATTATACAGGGTTTATATTACAGTCCACTGAGCTACAGGCAGCTGCCAGATATACTAATATTGTTGGATGGACATTGTAGTGAAATTGCATGTTATTTCTCTTGTATATATTAGTATTAGCTATTTCAGCCTCTTCTGTGTTATTTACCGACACCATGAAACCAGTCAGCCGTCGTCACAGAAGCCGCAGCCATGTTTTTCCACAGTGTTTCATGAATTTCATATGAGTGTTATTCATTTCCACGCCGTCACCTCCGCACTCTGGTTTTCTGTCGGCCTCTTTGATGTCCTGCTGAATTTCAACCTCGTTGCATTGGAGCCGAGCGCTTTGGACTTTTTTACCTGCGCCATAAGCACCACGGCTCGTCTTCAACGCCGCCGGGCTGTTTCATTTGAGACGCTTCAACCGGGCGAGTGTGTGTACTGTGTGCGTGTGTGGTTGGCCTGAGGCTAAGTGTCTTGATTGACAGTCCAGTCCAGCGATCCCAAAGGTAGGAAGCTTCCACTGAGGTTTGAGCCGCCTGCTTCCCCTCATCATCTTCCTCCTCCATCATACATCATTTAAGCTTCTGTCCAAAGAATCCTGCTCTTTTTTTTCTGTTAGTTTCAGAGGGCTGTTTCCACTCTTCACGTCACGTGTCCACATCAGTTTACGTTTTGTGCCACAATGTGTCAGATGAACCTAGAAAAATATACGAGGTGGCATCTGGTGCTAGAGGATCGGATCCAAAGGCCTCTTTAATTACTGCGCAACTACACTCACTTGAAATCTGTCTTATTTGATTTTTCATTCTAGTGGACAGCGGCTGGTACTCACACTGCAATCACAAGCCCGATATGTCACATGCTGCCCAAACACACCCCTTCTACATGATCCAGCTGCTCTCCTCAGCAACTACGTCATTTCTTTTATTCACTTGACACAAATATTAAACCATTATCCACTCCTGAGTCATAATTGTCTATATAAAGATAAGAGATAAGATCAAAATTTAGATATCATAGCAGTCCAATAAAAGTCTATTTCTATACAGCATGTATATGGCAAACCAAGAGAAATGTGGTTTGTTGAACCTTGAACAGGTAAATGGTCTTTGAGGGCAACCTGTTCTGTTTGGTATGTAAGGCCCTTAAAAAAAACAAGTTCCACCATGTTCAGAGGGAGAGAAAGGAAGCCAGTGTGAGGTGGCTGAGACAGGTGCGCTTTGTCTTTTGTCTCTGGCAGAGGCATTCGGCACAAGCTGTGCCCTGTCTATTGTCTACTTTCAGGACAAAACTGCAGTAGCTTGAGAAAAAAAGAAGAAAAAGGACAAGCCAGCTTTTGGGTTGTTTTTTTTGCTAATAGCAAGGAGTAATAAAAGTTTCCATCCACAATGGGAATATGATTAAAAGGTAGTTTACATAATCTGAAAGAAAAGACCAATGGCCACTTCCCCACTTCTTTATATTAAAGTCTAATAAGGTTCCCACACTTAACTCATTTCGAGTTCATTTTGGATCACCTGTTTCTTTATGTCTCTAAAACCCTCAAGCATCTAACTTCTGTTTCAAGTGGTGTGTTACCTGAAACAGATGTGCACTCACTTCTATTTCTCTGCTGCTTTGTGATGGATTTTAAATTTAATGTGGAAAATAAAGCCCCAAAACAAATGTTCTTTTTCTCCTTCCTTCACCTGATCGCGCGTTCCGAGAAAGTTTCCCCTTCTCCTTTCGGCACATGGGAAAGAATGTTTAGGCACACAATGAGATGTATTGTCTCTCTGTAACTTGTGGCTGCAGCTTTGCTTAACACGAAAAAGCGAGCATCTAAACCCCCCCCCCGTGACCGGAGTAAAATGATGGGTTTCACTGGATCCCCACGATGCAAAGGTGGAGCAACTCTGAACCCCAAATCTCCTCAAGACTTCAGCACAGCAACCGTCAGTCACCATCAAGCAATCAAAGCGTCACGGTAGTTGGACACGGATGGAAATCCGGCAGCAGTCTCAGTGCAGGGGAAGAGTTGTAGGTGCGTGAATGCGGGAACCTCAAAGGCTCAGTTCGCCACAAAGAATGCCACATGCTCCAAGTGGTAGTGGTCCGTGCAGATAGTTTGGTTGGAGACATCACCATGATTATTTCAGGCGATGCAGTTTTTGGACATTCCTAGTTGTGTTTTACCACCCTACTCTCCAGGGCCTCAGACACTATGAATGTTATTACCTTTGACCTCTGATACACCGCCGCATGAGAGACCGGTTACGGTCTGCGTGAGCTTTTCATTTCCAGTGATATTTACCATTCCAAGGAAATATTAGCCGCTCCGAGTGAACGCTACAGAGATCTGGCTGGGAGGATGAATGCATGGACAGGAGCATAGATGGATGGACAGGAGGATGGATGGATGGATGGATTGACTGGAGGATGGCTGGGAGGATGAATGGATGGACAAGACACAGTATTGACCCAGGAACCCAGTGATTTCCCCTTCCAAACTAAAAGTTGGAATAATTTTAAGCTTATTTGAACCCAAAACCCAATGTTTCCTAACCCTAACAGGTGGTTTGGCTGTTTAGGTTCACCTTTTGAAGTGTTTGGATACCCAACATGGAATGACCAAACGTCTGTGTACAAGAGTTCAGAACTCTTTGCAAAGGATCACATACAACGAGAGATCCAAACATATTAAAACACCTCTCTCATAATAAATCAAATTTAAACATTTTAGGGCCAAATGTCTCTAAAAGCTGGATAGAAATCAGCAACCTTTTGTTTGTCGCATAGATTCAGAATGAGCTCAGCCGCTTCTTTTTTTCTTTTAACATCTCTGCTGTATTCATCTGAAGATCCCTCTTTTACCCTCTTAGCTGATGCTCGGTGTGTCTTTGTTTGGTATCCGCTCTCTTTCTCACACACACACACACACACACACACACACACACACACACACACACACATATGAACACCAGGAAGTATCATCTTGCTCCAAACAAGCGGAGGGGAAATGAAAGCTGGGGGTTGAATCACTGGTTTACTTCGCTCCCTGTTTTTCTAATGGCAGGTTTTAAAAAGGGAACCAGGGATTGAAAAGATCAGCCTGAAAGCCGACGCCGGGGTGACATCATGACCTCCGAAAATGACATGCAGCTAAAAATGGAAAAGGGCCTTTGAAGAAGAACAGGCCCCAGTGAAGATGATTACCTCCCTCTCATCTGTAATTTAAAGCTAGCGCTCTTCCATCCGATGAATCACGGTCAAATATCAGTGAAACGAGACTCTCTGAGCGAAAGATTCTTTCCGTCTTCACGACACAAAAAGGTGTTTTAGTGACCTCCACTAAGCATTAGCGTTCATGAACTCTAAGGTACGAGTTTAGATCCACTGCTAAACATTATTGGCCCATGCAAACTAGGGTCACAGATAACGTACTAAAATACATTTGTGCTGTGGTAATTAGAGTAGCAGACCCTCATGTGTTTTATGAATGAATCATTATTTAATAGCGACTGTAAAAATAGTCTCTATGGAAAAAAGTAACACGCCATCCACCGGGGAGAGCGAGACTGCACGCTATCTGTAGATCTCAGTAATTCCACTTCAAGTGTGATATGGAAGCAGAGAAAGTTAAAAACAAAGCCTTGGGCCAAACCAGTGTAGTTGTGGAAAGGAATTTACGACATACAAGCGTTGACATGAGTCTAAGCAGCCTCTGTTTCGTCGACACAGTTCTTCTGTTGAATGACCTCATCGGGTCGCCGCCTCGTTTGGGCCTCGGGGGGGGGGCAGGGGGGGGGGGGGGGGGGAGTGTTACTCTGATTTCTCATTACGAGGCCCGACACCCGACGTGCTCACGGGGAACTCGCCGTGGGACTTTTCTTTTACCACGTCTCTCTCTCTCTCTCTCTCTCTCTCCGTCTAGAGTTCCCCCGGATCGGGTTGCTCCCGGACGTGCTGGTTTGGTTCCGATCAGACGGCTGGAGGGGACGGGGGGGACGGGGGGGGTGGGGGTAACCCGCCACATCGTCACCGTTAAGGGTGCAGAGAGGTGAGGCAAGGGGCCAACGAGAGACGGCTGTCAACACTCGGGATTCCGACGTGCTGCCGCTTGGGCGATGACAAAAAAACCTCTGGATCAGATGCATGAAACATCAGCAGCTGAAATATGGACGTGACAGACAGATCCAGTGGACGGTACAAACTGGCTGTGATGTCAAAAGATCCTTTACACAATCACACCTGGGTGCTTTCTGTTATTTTAAACAGGTTTGGAGTTTTAACCAATACGTTGTGTTTTTTCCAATTCGGAAAATGGTAACATGTGGTTGTGTCATGTCATCTCCAGACATTTTCTGGTTGTCATGTGTGGAGTCGGGTCGGATCTGGGAGGGATGAAACGTAACTGTTGTCAGTACGGCTGGTGCGAGGGCAAGGGAGGACTCAAACGCAGGGTAATGGAAAAATAAAAAGACTTTAATTGTCAAACTCACAAAATCAAAATCGCTCCAACCAAAAAGGGGAGGAAGGAGGAGAAAACAAAACAGACAAAAACAGGGACCTGGAAACATGAAACAGACTTGACTTAACTTACTTGAACACTGACATGTAGACAATGACGCGACAAAGGACAACTGGCACGCAGGGCTTAAATACACAAGGGAGGTGCAGGTGATTGGACACAGGTGGAAACACTCAGGCAATCACGGGACAAGGCAGGAAGTGAAGTTACCCAGGAACACAAGAGACATGAAAACTACAAAATAAGACATAGAGCAGAACCAAACCGTGACAACTGTGTTGCAAAAGAAAGGGACTTTTTTTGCAGCTGATTCATTTATTATTGTTGGGCTAATATTGGGGGCTTGGTGTCATTTCTGAGAAGCCAATGCTCTCAGTGTGATTGTTTGCAAGAGGACTCATTCAAGTGTCAAAGTTGTGCATCTTTTGTTACCATTATCCACTTGTGACTTTTTTGCTATGACTATGAAACGTCGCACTGACAGGATTAATAACTATTTATGTGGCAAAACATAAAGAAAGCCTAAAGATTTAACAGCCTAAACAACTGTATCACACGCCGAGGTTACAGAAAGAATAAACACAAAAGAATAATGAAAGTTGAATTTGCCTGCAGCAAACCGTGGACTGTAAACTGCGTTAAAGAGACAGGAAGTAGCTGGATGAGAAGTGAATTCGATCCGTTCAGTGGGACAAGCAGGAAGGCTTTGTTGGTCCCAGCCACTGAACAAGTTCCTTCTCTATCACAAAATGTATTCTATCATACCAGTGTGACACAGGGGGGGGGGCAAGTGGGATACGAATCTAAAGGAACTCTCGGTTCAAAAACAAAAACAAAGGCGCAACCCATAATAAACTGAGCTCAGATGAAATCAATAGTTTTAGCTTTTACATGAGATAATAATTATTATGCTATAAAGTTTTAGTACAATCTTGACTTGATTTGCACAGAGTAATCACAATAAAACCTCCTTGTGTGTTCTGTCTCTAGGCCTGCTAAAATGATCCTGGCCTGTTAAAGTGATTAAAAGCATTTAATGGGGGGAACAAACCGGGCCGTTCTGAAAAAGCCGTAAACACAGCCGTGACTCAGCCGTACTGCTCTCTCCTTTCACTGAAATCCCCACACAAACACATCGCTCCACTCTCTGGTATTCACTCATCGCTGTCACGGCGCAATGGGGAACTGTTAATGTAGGTGAGTCCTCCAATGTATTTCTGCTCCGATTGGTACCGAATCAAAGTCCCACGCTTGAAGGTTTTACCACAAATTGTTTGTTTGACATCGTACCAACAGCCAGAGGGTGGCAAGCGCTGCTTCTCACGGACCGGCAGGTCATCGCATTCACGGCACAGTTCTGTTGACTAATCAGGACTGAAGGTTGGATCACATTATCTGCATTCTCTCTCCTCCCTTCTCTCTGCTGTCAGTCATCTAAGGTAGGAACGCCGCCAGTGTACCGTTATATGTACCCATTAATGGCACGGTTTAAAACAACTTGGTAAATAGGCCTTTTCCAAACCAAAAATACAGGACTTTCCACAAAACGATTTTCCCAATATTCCCAAGACAATAATCCAAATGTCCATGTTTAGTAATTCTTGGTGGTGGGTCGTCTCCTCTGAAGCTCTCCAGGAACAAAACCAGACCTTGAAAACTGAGAAAAGCTGGCGGGCCAATCTGGGGATCTGCTCAGTGTGTTTCGAGCTGCACGCAGATCAATATTTTCGCTGTAATTCCATCAACCGCCATCACGGCTCCTCGGGCTGGGAGGGGGGGGGGGTGGGGGGGGCGGAGGGTGTTTGTGGGTTCGGGCAGGACGGACACACTGAGAATTCGTAGAGACGAAGAAGAAGAAAGTTGGCCTTCATTTGGTACAGATTCGAATAGCTTTGCTGTTTGACCTTTTCTCCTTTTGTCCTTGCATTCCACTCGGGATCGAGATCTCACCTTCGCTGGTCTTGGCAAGAGGCGTCGTCGTTGCTGGATCAGACCCCGCAGCCTGTAAACTAAAGGGAAACAAAGAGGGCTGGGCGGGCAGTGAAAACATATACGATCCCCTCAGAACACACACACACACACACACACACACATGCAGCGGGTCTGTTAAGTGTTATGTGCAAAGGCCGACTGAGGGACGGAGGATTCACGGAGGGAGGAGGAAGCGCTCACCAGCAGAGGAGTACGTAGTGGTTTGGTGGGACTTGAGCGGTTTACCTGCTGGGGAACATTGGTTCATAAAGCACGTTTTAGGATTTCTGAAATGCAGATTGAGTAATCACCGTCATTATGCGTCACTGAAACATCGACAGTTACAGAAAGGAGCCGTGGCTTTTGTCAAAAACCGAATCAAAACGAAACAGAAGACACGTAGACCCGTCCGTAGTTCATTGTACTGCACAGTGAAATGTTCAGAAGAACTTCAGAAGCTGAAGTCTCGCGTCTACTCAATGCAAGTCAGCGTCTGCAGAGTATGGCCAGTTGTAATCATCATTGTTGCATCAACAGTGGATCACATGCTTTCTTCTGCTTGTGGTGGCCAGCCCGCAGAGGCTCGTCACCGCTACGATGCATGAGCTGTCCTCCTGTAGCTCTTTTGTTTGGAATTTAAGAATGAAATGCTCTCATTAAAGTAAAGCCTTTCCAGCAGCAAAGGGCAACGGTCAAAAAAGGCTTCCTCAAAGGATGCATGCGTCAATCCTCGCCCATCTACCACCTTGATTATGAAAAAACCCAAGACCGCACATCCATTCAGCCCCCGTCCCCCGATCCACAACAACACGCTCCCCAGGTGGTTTTCATTTGAATCTTTTCATCAAAGCGTTGGCCAGTTCACGCGTTTGCAACATAATGGAGATGGAGGCCCGTCTTCATCTCTGCGCGAGCCACAGTCTGCTGGATCGACCGCAGCCGAGAGGCAAGTGGCGACACTCCGTTTCGTATCGATCCAATCGATTTCAGCTCAGAAAGGAGGCTGTGCCTCACACGGAAGGATGGGGGCGTGAGACGGGGGGGATATGCCTGAGGATGATGATGATGATGATGATGGTGGTGGTGGTGAGCGGCGTGATCGACGTGTTGACTTTGGGAAGCAGAGCAACGGTGCGCGAGGGAGACGTTTAGTGGAATGTGTTGATGTGTCGGAATCTCCTAAATGCAGCAATTTGTCATTCTAACTGCGGGGGGGGGGCGGTAAATATGTCCACTGGTTACACACCAGTGCTGCTAGTTCAACGATCTGAAAAAATGAACAGTGTACATGTGAAATGTGATTTTAGAAGTACATTTAGATACATATGTATTTGTGTGGCTGGAAATGTCTTCAGATCTTCAGATGCCTGCAAACCAAACAAAGCGAACCTGTCAGCCTCAGGTGAACTAAAAGAACATGAGCGTGATGACAAAAAGCTTTCATAGCCTATATTTGTAATTTATATTCCAAAATATTGACAGGTTAAGCCAAGTTAAAGCCATATTTATACTATATATTTAATTATACAAACCCAACTGAAGTCCAGAGCTCAGAGTTAGTGTGAAATGGATTTTTGTTTGACTGGCAGAAGGTTATCGAACCATACTACAAGAAATATACTCCTAAAAACACATGAAAATATCTCCTGGACCAACACAGAGCCTTCCATCAACTGCTGGGGAGCAATTTATCACCTCTGTGGTGTAACCAGAGATTAGCCCGAACCATTGACTGAAAGTCAGAGTGCAACCGTCAGCCGAACCCTAAAATAAAGGCAAAGAAGTCTGCTTCTCAATGCTTTCATGAGTACTTCTTGTCCCACTATCAACATCAGTTCCGTCTGACAGTCCGACATTTTTGTCCGGAGCAAGAAACTGCAAAAAAACTATTTTCCGTAAGTCAAAGGAATTTGGTCGTAGGGAGTCACATCCGAACACACTGGATGTGTGACATGTCTCTCTCTCATAAACAGCAGGTTCTACAGTAAACCTCCTTCTACAGGAGGTAGACCCCAAAAGGGGCTTCCGATGAACCCACTTTAACCCACTAATTGATACAAAGCCTCATTTCAACCGCAATACCTTTCCCCAGGGACTAGGAACCCTTTCTGTGCCTCGTGGACTTTGGTCTCAATGAAAGATTCCACTAAGAAGGAGAAAGTACAACATTTCTTTCAATGCTTCAACCCCCTGTGCACGCTTCAGTCATACAACAAGGAAGCACGAGCATTGATTTAGTAGCACTGGAGAGCATTGCTCTGTGTTTGATTACAATTAAAACAAAGATAAGCAAGCATTAAGCAAGCATAATCTTCTCAGGTCTTCGGGTCTCAAAGGAA
This sequence comes from Pungitius pungitius, assembly GCF_949316345.1. Lineage (NCBI taxonomy): Eukaryota > Metazoa > Chordata > Actinopteri > Perciformes > Gasterosteidae > Pungitius > Pungitius pungitius. The sequence continues at coordinate 22,477,447 of NC_084903.1, forward strand.
ACCCAAACAACAACGGACCAAAAAAAGAAACCTTTTAATTCCCTCGATGAGAGAGGAGAGTAAAGATGCAAACCCAGAGGAAATGTAGCTCACGTGTGCATCTCGGCTCCAAATCTCTGGGCAAGCTAACCCGAACTGAACGGAGATGAGAGGGACCTGCACTCCGCCCCCCCCCCCCCCCCCCCTCGGTACTTTCGAGCATTTCAGCTACTAAATAAGCGACTTCCAAGAACCACATGTTGTGGCCAGCCAATGGAAACAGCCCTCTTTGTTGGTTTAGCGGCACCATTTTGTGTGTTAGGGGTCGAGCCGGGGACGCCATTACCGCTGCAAAATAAGTGGGTTTGTGGCGTAATGACACATAAAGCATAACGGCCCACTGTCCTGAGATACCCCCCCCCCCTCTCTCTAATGACCTTTTGTTCACACTCTTCCCTGCGCTCCCCCATCATCATCATCATCATCCCTCCTCTGCAGGTTGCCTTTCATTTGACGTATCTGGCGTGCACGAGTAGATCCAATCCGGAGGCATCTGCAAAGCATTACTGATTAATATTCCCACCACGCTGCAGTAGAAGAAAATCCGGGGAAAACCAAAAAATTGAGTTTTCTACCTGCGCGGGAGGAAATACAAATTGCACATTGTCACTTCTATTCTTACCTGTAGGTTGGAAGCTAATGAAGCGTTGCAGGCGCAGCAGCAGAGATGCAGTGAAGGAAAAAGCAGCAGGGAGTGTGGGAGGTGGAAGCTTTGACAGAGACGGAGGCTCCTCTGAGCCCCTGAGCTGCAGACGAAGTCACCAAAACCCCGATTGAGCGGGAAACACACCTCAAAATGTACATTCTCAAGATCAGAATCTTCGCAGTCACCATACAGCCGACGGCAGAAGACACACAACTTGACGACTTTGTACTCAAAATAACAAGGTTTAACTCATTTAATGAGTGAGTCCTTGGTGGAGGGGGGGCTTAAACCCTTCTGAAACACAAAGGATCAGAGTCACAGGGAATCAGATTAATTAGATCAATATTTTTGACAGCAAACGATCGTCTTCCACAACGAGGAGCCAACCAACCGTCCCTCTATTAAAGGGGAGTTTTCTGGAGCATTGGTAATCAATAAGACTTCCACAAGGATGCGTAGGAGGCCTGTTTGAGGCGATTTCTTTGCCGCGCGGGTTCCTATCGATTGGAACCACAATGGGAAGAATCCGTGAGTCCGGTTCCGTCCCCGATGACGGAGAAGAGCCAGGGCGACGGTGCCGGGGATCAGAGGGTCGACTCGCTGCCGCCTTTGTTATCCTCTGTTTTCATGTGGGAAGCCTCCGATCGATCAGTACCAAACCGTCGGTCTCGTTAGACATTCACAAGGTTGGTTTTCTGAAGCTGTAGCTGCATAAAAGCACACGGCATGCTTAACCGTTTGACACCACCTGCTGTCATGCGTGTGCATGTTTTTTATTTCATCTTTTATCACAGTCACAGAAGAGGAGAGGAGACTTTCGAGCATTTCCTGCTCCCAAAAGTAGTGGACCAGCTGATTCTCTGAGGCTGCAACGACCAATATATACACATCGACTGTGAGGTCTGAAAGCAAAATACCTGTGGAGCTAACATGGCAGCACATCTTTAACAAGCCGCTGAAGGTGTACCGAATATCTGCACGTGCTGCTCTGGCTCCTCATTACACTGAAGAAACCTCCCCGTCCTCCAGGAACAGGGTCGGTGACGTTCATCTACAACCATCAGATCCCGATCCCATCCAGCCTGTAGATCTCAATGTAATTTGGAGGATTAAAAAAAAAGAACAAAAAAAGGGACAAGTAGGGGATTATCGATCTCATTCATCTTCTGGGGACCATGAATGTCTATTTGATCGTTTCTGACTGCTAGCTGAGGGAATATTTCACGCTGGACCAAAAGACCCCGAAACTGACAAAAGTTTTATTTTGAAGAAGCAATAATTCACGGCGGCTGAAGCCTTTGCGTCGTGTACTGCTGCTTCAAACAGAATTCACAGGAGCAAGAAACCATGAAAATCCCTGTGACTTTCCATCTTTAAGGATTTACTTCCTCTAATCCTCCCTTGTCCTCCACGTTCACCTCATTTTTCTTTTCTCTCTCCCACTTCCTGTGTCTCTCCACCACCCCCCCCCCCCCCGCTGTCAGCTTTTAAGGACATGCAGATGACTAGAGAATGAATAGTGATGAGCATATGGGACAAATATGTGTGTGTGTGTGCGTGTGCACGTATGGATGGTTTGTTAATGTCCCAGCTTGAAAACCTGTGTGTGAGGAAACGTTCGGATTCTGTCAACAGGGTCGTGAAGCCCGCTGGGGGAGACGAGTGAGTCCAGTGGGGGGGGGGGGGGGTGTAGGGGGGGCGGGATGCACCGATGCAGAGATTTGGCAAAAGAATAAAAGAAAGCGATATTAGAAAATCAAAGCTGGGCCTGGAAACATTCACAAATAGCCCGGTTCCCCCCTCTGCAGCTGAACTCACTGTTTGTCATCGGGCTTCCTGGTCTTTCTCTCCTCGGCGCACTGTGGGCCGCGTCGGGTCTCAGTAAACAGTGTCAGTGGGGCACTCGGTTGATAAACAGATTGATGCGAAAGGCTCTTTTGGGTCCAAACATTCTTTGCTTTTAGGATAACACTGCCTTATAAAGGCTCGTCTGTGAGCGGGTTAACAGCTGGGAAGCAGCTGGTGGGATCGCAGCTCTGATCAGGTCAAAGGTTCCAAGTCATGAAATACTTCAATATAAATATTATTTATACACGTGTGTCTTATATTCGTTTTGTATGCAAATATATCAACGGCCAAGAGAAGGAGGAAAAACATATTTTTTTAAATTAAATATATAAGGGATTATAATGAATAATATTTTTCCAAACAAACATTTTCTACTTTCCTCTATTTTACGTTATTTTAATTAAAAATCTTTGGATCTTGGAGCAAAAAAAGCTACTTAGAGACACTGGCTCGGGTTCGGGGAAATATGATGGAATCTTGGCTTGATTTTTCATCTTTAAATCAAGATTTAAAAATTTGTTTATGAATAGATGATTCAAATTCCAATTTTTTCTTTGATTTATTTCTGTTTATTTCAGTCATTTGTACTTTGATCACATTTGAGGGACTGAAAAGTGTCACAAAACTGCGATGTTTTTGATTAAAGTTTTTTGGTTCCTTTTGTGTTTGAGCTCTTTGCACAGTGGAAGATTATTTCTGGGACTATAAAGCACTGAATTAATTAAGATCAAAATGACAGTAAATCAGAAAAAGATTCCAAGACCATTGTTCTAAGCCCCGAGATACTTTATATACTTTATTATTCCAGCATCAAACCGTACTGCGTGGGAAAGGCCTTTCGTTGTGTTACGCAAGACTTAACTCATCACATTTTGGAGTGACTTGGTTTAAGGCTGTGGTGAGGTTGGGATAAGGCAAGAAGCGATTAGGGTTAGCTCAGAATCTCCAGGAAATAGCTGGAGGTCAATGTAATGTCCTCTAAAGTAATGGAAACTGTGTGTGTGTGTGTGTGTGTGTGTGTGTGTGTGTGTGTGTGTGTGTGTGTGTGTGAAGAGTGACTTCATCGGGCTCCAAACCGCAGCACCGCTCATGCAGGATTAAGCCCACGGCTCAGATGTCCTGAGCATCCATCCTCTGAGAAGGTTTGTGCACCAACAGGTGAAGCCTTTCCAACTGAGAGGCTCTTTGTCTCCAGGGGTGAACTCGCTTGAATCCATTAAGCCGCACACTCACGTGGACGTGTTGGTCAGCCGACCTGAATGCCGGTCCTCGATTGGACGCTTCGGCGTTTGGGTCTCCCTCGTTGGGCGGGACAGTCGTACCTTTGTTCCCCTGGACTGTTAAACTCTGTGTAGGTATTTCGGGGTCTCACAGAGGTTTAAACATTCTTTACAGGAAGGTAACAAATTTATTCCAACCCGAAGAAGCCTTTGAAATCGCATTTGGCGACATTCCCGAAACACGATGCAGATCCCCGTTGACGTGATGGAGATCTACGGCGATCTCCCCTAAACAGAGATCCTCCCCCTCGCCAGCAGTCGCTGTGATGAACGATCACACGGAGATACCACTGTCAGCGGGGGAGGAGACCCGGACGCCTCGCCCCACCAGGTGGCTGTTCGGTGGCTCGCCAGATATTGTACAGCGGGACAGAACTTGAACCCCTCCCGAGAGCCGATGAGGCCACCTCAGAGTCAGCATGTGATCACCACTTTACACGGGAACATGCATCTTATTCTGTCTGCATCGAGGTTCCCACAATGCACTAGTTGTGGTCTATACAATATTTGTATGCAGGACGCGTGACTCCCACTCGAGGAGACCCCTTTTTTTGAGGGCCGGTAAGGCTGCGTCCAGATTCGCTCACTGCGCTGAATGCATGCGGGATTGGACGTTACTGTGGAACACGGACGCTTCGATTTTGAGCGTTTCCCTCGCAACGAAACGCTCGTCGCAATATTTCGCTTTAATTACAGACTGCTGAGAGACCGCCGGAGGCCCGTTGGACCCCGCGCGAGGTTATCTCCGTCCTCTTTAATCTCCAAGCACTTGCACACCAATCAATCCGTCCCCACTTCTCTGTTTGGGGACCCCCCCCCGTACGGCATCGTGCGGCGCTGCTGTTATCATCACGAGTCAGGCTTTTTGTTCATTTGTGACACAAATTCGTCGAGTCCGTTTGATTTCTCTGGATGAGACCGATTTTTCTTTGTTTAATAAAGCGAGCATTTTGCGAGATGGGATCCGCAGCAACACGTCACATGGTAGTGTCAGCTGTGATTATTTTCTGACCAAAACAGCCAATAATAAGGAGTGATGGACAACATCCTCCTTTACAGATCGTTTCCCTGGAATCGCTTTCATTTCCTTCCATGAACGTGTTGTCATGCAACTCTTCCCCCAGAAATGAACCCTCGTAGAGCTTATTTCTATTTTCCTGTCACCCAAGTCCCTTCTCAGCGTGTCATTTGGTACATTGATCCCACTACATTGCAATATGTTCCAAAATGATTCAGTAATTGGACTGAAATGTAAAACATCTCCCGAATGAAAGATAACGAAGCGAGATTTGCCACGTTCACTTTGATCGCTTGTTCCTGTCTGTGGGTGTTTGTTATTCATCCCCATCCAGAGTTTAAAAATAGCGCTTTTACATCTACGACCACGCCGGAGTCGGCAGAGACGAACCTGAAACAAAAACCAACTCAAAACACAAGAAACCGGCGTTACCCTTTAAACAAAGCGAGAGCCAGGGCTCCGAGCCCGGTGATCCGTGATGGGACGTGACACGACATTCTCTCTCTCTCTCTCTCCCAAATAAAAGCTCCTCAGCGTTCCCTCACAGGTCACTTCACACTTAGATAATCCACTTCCAGAGGAGGACCACCTCCTCCTCCTTCTCTTCGCCCTGTTTTTTTTTTTGCCTTTTCGAAAGGCGTTTGAGAAAAAAAAAACGCACGAAGCTGAGCCCGAGAGGCTCCTCTTGAAACCCTAATTAGTCCCTCCGGGTGACCGCGGGAGCCTCGTGCGCGGGCGCCATATGCGGCGGGACTGAATATTCATGCCTCGTTGATGCTGACACGCTGACAGAGAGCAACAAGGCCAAAGAACAGAGAAAGGAGGGAGCAAAGTCAGACCCCTGGCGAAAGTTCACTCCCAACTTCACCACAAAAAACAACCCGAGAGTTCAACCCGATCCCCTCGATTTGTGGAATGTGCTGGAAGGCCACTGGTGAATATGTCACGTTGCTGCCGAGGTGGGTGTTCTGTCCTCTGGGCCTGGGAAATAAGAATAACAAATCGAAGACTCGATTTGACACGTGTCATTTGTCTGCTTTTTGCTACACAGAGTGGATCCCATTCAAAAAAAGCTCCCCCTAATGATTACAGTCGGCTGCTGATTGCAGAGAGAAGGCTTCATTGGGTTGTTTCCTGCAGGTCGATGGATGGAGCGTTTGCTTTGTCCATCCTTCTAACATTGTTCACAGCTTAGTTGGTGTCTGGACGCAGACTTTTTTTTAATAAAGGAGGATTTAGGATCCAATAAACGGCCCCTGATAACTCAGCCGATGGAACGACATCAGCTGACGCCCCGTTCTAATTGGAAGTCTGCTCGGCGAGTAACGCGCGTCAAAGAGCTGCGCTCTGCACTTTCTCCCCCCCCAGCGCACGTGTGTGTGTGTGTGTGTGCGTGTGTGTGTGTCTGAGTGACCAGAGGTGTGCATCTACTGGAGGAGGAATGTGAGGTGGAGAATGAAGAGCGGGCCTGTCCTTCACCTCGCCTTCGCTGCGCTGGGGCTTCAAGGCCCCCCCCCACCCCCCATCACCCCTCCCGCGGCCCCCTGCAGGTTGGATGCGCTCCAAAGTGGCGACAAGGTCGAGAGAGCGCCGTCGTTCAACACCCCTTGATGTGTGTGTGTGTGTGAGAGAGTTGACGGATCAAAGCGGGGGGGGGGGGGGGGGGGGGCACGAACAAGAGCGCATGAGCAAACACGAGCCTGGACGTGTGTGTTTGTCTGTTAGTTGCTGTGGTAACTGCAACAGACAGTAACAACAGAGTTCATTCCTCCAGGCTGTGTGTGTGTGTGTGTGTGTGTGTGTGTGTGTGCGTGTGACAGAATGTGAGCATTGCAAATAAAGTGAATCTGACCTCCGTCCACTTCCATGTGTCCTAGAAGCTGAAACCAGAAGAAGAATGAAGGAAGTCTCCAGGGACAGTGTGCAGGATCCCTACGATTTAGACTTCTCATTCCTCCCCCTCAAGGCCTCACTGGGGGGGGGGGGGGCTGTGGCTGTGTAATCTGAAGGCACCATGAATTATTATCATTCACACAGTCATACCCAGAAAGGGTTAATTTAGTGACATTGGACAAACCCTTTCTGCTCTTGGATCTGCTGTGAACGTGGCGGGAGATGAGGAGGGAGGCGTGCGTTATGTCTTCATGTCTCCTGGCAGGATGAGAACCAACAAACAGGAGACATTTAACAGCATGACGCAACACTACAAGAAGACATTTGAAATGACCGAAAGACAAGTAAAAAAAAAAAAAAGGATTAATAATTGTCTTGAACCCTGTTCTCTCTAAGATCTCGCCAGCTGAGAACCGAGTCTTCTCTGTCTCCGTCTCCCCCCATAAACTGTCGGCCGTCTGCAGTGGGGAGACGGTGGCTTGGCAGCGAGGGCCGAATCCCTTGGACGCCGGTCGTCCCTCTCTCCCCCCTCCCTGTCATCGCGCTCGAGGGCCTCACCTCCCACGTCCCCTACCTCTCGGGACGCGTCTCCCGGTTCCTCCCGGCTTCGTCCTCTCCCGCTTAGTTGCCGCTCGTTCGCGTCCACTCAGCTGCTCCGAGTGCCACTAGTCGGCCGCTCTTTGCTGAATACGAAGGGCTCTCTTCGGGGGGGGGGGGGGCAGTTATTCTAGTGTCTCAGTAAGTGACCTCTTCAAATCCAGAGCGGCCGACTGTCACCTGACCCACGCACGCTACGTCTCCTCAGAGGGCTCCACTTTCATTGACCGTTTCCATGTTCCTCCCCCGAGTGTATTTCTTTTGTCCCACAATCTTTCACGGCACGGTTTAACTACTGTTCGCCCCCCACCATAGAGACCCAGTGACCATGAGCTGATGTCAACAACAATGACTGTGTAACCCACAAACACATGCACAGAAATGACACCTTTGTCACTTCACAAAGGGAACCAGAGGAGGGACGAATGGAGGACATTGACTTTGGGTGGGTGGTGAAATGATTAATGGAATAACTCAATTCCCTTGTTTAGTTGCAGGAATTCATTTGTTCATAATGTTCCCCATTCTTCCTGCGCTCTTGCGTGATGTCATAATTGAGCGGATGCATTTGTTTTCACCTTAAGTGGCAGGACTCCTGCTGTTAGAGAATTAGAACTGTATTTGTCCCGGGATATTTCTGATCCTTGCGTTTACACATTATCATTTCAATCAGGAGAGACTTGTTTAATAGTAATACAATAATTTATTACACAAGCACAAAATATGAATTGTGCAAAGTCTTTGGCGATTGGACTCCCTCATGACGTACTATCCCCGAAGGCAGGGATAGTGAGGTCCAATAAGCCCAATCCCCTGGAGTCCAGACACTGGTGGAGGTGGTGTAAGGAATAGCAGCAACCTGATGACGAACCCGGAACAACGCTGATGCCAACTGGAGGTGACTGGGGTGGAGGAGGGTCGCTTCAGCTACATGCTGAAATGACAGCTGACGCCAACAGAGAGGAGAACACTTTTTAAAGATTGACAACGACAACGTGATTGGTTTAAGGAAACAGTGTGTAGAATCTGAGTGGTTACTCAAATGTGCACGCCCCCAATCAGCTGATAGAGCAATTACAAAGGAGGCAAACAGAGTCAGGCCGGTTGTCTTCCTGACTGAATTTGCACTTAAGCTACATTTATTGAGAGGGAGGCCGTGCAGGCTGCACGTAAACAAAGGCAACAGCTGCAAAAATGAACATCTGAGGGCTCGATAAGCAAATGAATAAATGTGAGATCTCAACGTGGGATGCTTACATTTCCAAACAGACAGTAAAGGCAGCGTGTTTCATCCCAAACGTGAATTGTTCTGCACATGCATATACATTTCTGTTTGGACAACAGGGTCAGATGGTGTCAAGTCCACTGATTTGAGAGTGTTTCCATGGATACGACCTAAGAAAGAGGTTAGGAAATCAATATACGAAATACCTCACGAGAGGCAACAGCAACATGAAGCTGGAATATTGTGTTTGCATTTCCAACGCGATGACATTTGAGGGCCGTACGAGAGTCCAAAGAGCAACTCAACTCTATTCTCCTTTCTCTTCCTAACACAGCGGGGGGTGGGGGGGGGGGGGGGGGGGGGTTCCATCTTCCAACAGGACGACAAACGTATTTGTCAATAACATAACATGTACCCAGTCTGCATGTGGTCTGGCACTATTAATTGGGTTAATTGGGCTGCATTAACTCAACACTTCCTGCAACTGCTTCACATTAAAAGCTCTTTATCGGTTAATATTTCCCAATGAATGCGGTAAAGTGTATAAATGTATGTGGTCTACAGCCGAGACTGCAAACAGCTACAGCGGTGCCGCCAGAGCCAACCGCGTTACCTGGGGCAGGTAACTGATGACATCATTTAGCCTTTTCATGTGCTAAACTAAAGTGAAAGTTGTCTATTCCATGTCTTCTTTCTTTCTCCTGAAAGACGGTTCCTTCCTCTTTTGCTCGTCTTTACCTTGTTTCCTTTTGCCTTATAGGTCGAATATTCCTACAGAGGAGTTAAACATGCAAATCATACAAAAGATATTAATGTGTTTTTAATGTATTATTGATCACGGTAGAGAGAAGTATCCACAGCCTCAGGACCGATTCCAGACTGCTGCCCCTAGATGACGCCTGTCCAATTAGATAGCGTGGTTCACAGCTCTGTTTCCTCGTCTGCTCCACTTCTTCTTCCTCCTCCACCTTCTTTAAGGTCATTCATTGGCTGATTCTCCTCCCCCCCCCCCCCCCCCCAGCTGTCAGCACTTCAACCAGAGAGAGACTGAATAAATAAGTAATGGAGGAGGCGTGTTGGTGCCACAGGGCCCGAGATGTTTGCTGCCCTGACAAAGCCTTCGGGGCATCGTAGCAAAGCCAACCTGCTCCGGACTTCCCCCTAATCAGCCACTGTCCATCAAGCCCCCCCCCCCCCCCCCCCCCCCCCCTCCCCCCGCTCTGCCGAGTCGAACCATCCGGAGAGGATCCGCCGGTACTTCTACCTCCAAATATATACAAATTGGCTGCGTTACGCGAGGCATGCTCCGGGGCATCGTTTAATTGGCAGCCGCTGAATGACGTCCTCCGCTCCGTTTCGTCATCCCCTGGCAGAGAAGGAGTGAACCGACCCAGGCAGCGATTTCAGGAAGTCACCTCGGGGTAAAACCCAGCAGGTTTTAACCTGTTTGTCTTCCAATCGACCCCATGTAATCCTCCGCGCTATTTGCTCATGTTTAGCATCGCCCGCTCCACTCGACACAAGGCATGCGGACTCCACTTTCAGTAATGGCATTTGAAGGTTGGGCGGTCTGTCCTCCTGATGGCTATTACATTGATGTCCATGACATTGAATGCATTGGCTCCAATGTAACATTTTTCGAATGGCCCTTTGATTTTGCCCCCCCTCGAAAACTCAACCAACATGCGCAGAGATCTATATTTGTTTGTTTTGTTCCATTTGCAAGTGCCTGCCTTATTGTTGCAGCTCAAAACAACCCTCGTGTATTTTCACCATAACGACGTCAGTCAAAGAGGCTTCAAAGGGATTCATCTGTGACTGATCATGACGTCACGGCTCTGCTGCTTCACGCTGCCACTTGTCCCATCTGACGTCGGCATTTGCTCGTCCTGGCAGCGGTGCGCATGTGGTGCACAGGTGGGCTTTACCTCTGGCTTTGCTGTGCAGGTGGTTGGGGATTATTTCCATGTCATTCTAATGGTAACTCTTTTTCTGTTTGGACGGGACATGGGAGCATCAGCTTCTGAAGCTCAATGCCAACAGGTGAAATAAAGGTTTGAGGCAGTGTGTGCATCCTCGTCTTCAGTTTTCACTCAGTAGTGTTTGAAGAGAAAAGGATCCAATGAACTAAAAGCGTCTTAAGGTGATAGTTCAGGATGAATTGAAACTGGGACATATGTAGGCCATGAGAGAAAGTGTCTTTAACACAACAACTGAAAACTGCTAGCTAGTTACCTCCACCTGCTACCCTACATGTATTTTGTGTTCATTATTAACTTTTGCCCCAAACTGTAACTCACAGCTTTCCTCCGTTGGGGCCAGCGTAACTTAGTGTGCTGTCAGGAAAGGTTTTATGTGGAGGCACAACAGGGATGCGAAGCGGTCGCTATGAACCCCCCCATGCCATCGGAGAACTAAATCATTTTTTAAAGGAAATGATTAGAAAATGGAGCACCTGGTCAACAAATACCCCGATTCAGACACAACTTTATTGTATTCACAAGGAGCTAAAGTGTAACCACCTGTCAAGCCTTGATGAGCTGATTAAGAGGCCGTTAGCTGATTGTGGGAGCCGCAGAGTTGATGTGAAGCCAGATCTGTGGATTGTATGCGTGTGTGTGTGTGTGTGTGTGTGTGTGTGTGTGTGTGCGCTTGCATTAGCCATTAAGGGGTTTACGCTGGACTGACTCCTCACAATGTGGCCGGGGGGGGCGAAGCATGGGGAGAGGAAAAGCCACATTAATGGAGGTGGAGGATTCCCTTTCTCTCCGTCCTGCCACCGCTCCGTTCGCTCTCTCATTACCCGTCTGTGTGGAGTCCCGCGTTTGTTCCACATGCTCTTCAATGAGAAACAATAAGCTGACCCCTTCCCCCCCCCCCCACCCTCACCCCGAGGTGCTTCCTCTGGGGAGACGGGGGGGCCTCTGAAAGACAGAGAGTGCAAGTGTGTGTGACGCATTGTGTGAGAGTGTATTAGTGTGAGGGCCTGAGTAATTAAGTGCCCGATATTGTGAATGTGTGTGTGTGAATGTGTGTGTGTGTGTGTGTGAGTGTGTGTGTGTGTGTGATCTGTTTCCAATTAGCCCTGTTGTGTCCCCGGTAGCCCGGAGGCATGACTAATGTCTTGGTGGCCCGAGCCCCAGCTGATGGTGCTGAAAGGGCCTCCATCTGCTGCGAGGAGACCACAATGAGGAGCCGGGCAGTCACAGACAGAGGAGAGTGACGGGCTCTAAAGGCGACGAGCATCATGGGAATGACCACGAAGAGGTGGGGGGGGGGGGGGGGGGGAAATAAGCTATTCGGGACAATTATACATGGTAAAGAACGGCGTTTTGCACCGCCTTGCACGCAGCGGCCAGGGGACAATGGCGAGGATGTGTGTGTGTGTGTGTGTGTGTGTGTGTACATGAGGGGGACCTGGACGGTCCGGAACATCGGGGTCTTCAGAAGACACCATCTCCCCCCGGGGACCACACAGAAAAAGGTACGGACACACACGTCTCACCGCGCACATCCGTGTCGTTTCCAGGATTTGCTCCACAGACTCCAACGCGCTGAAAGAGGAGCGACCTGTGTGTTTATAATGGGTTCTCTGCACAGCGTGTTGTGCGTTCACACTAAATGTGTCCAGGCAACTACGTGCAAATCAGAGATCTGCGACGCACACACACACACACACACACACACACATACAGTGTCATCGAATCTGAGATCTGTTATTGTGGCTGTTGATGACATCAGGGACATCAGTGTTTATTAATGCAAAGGGAACATGGGAGAAACATTTTAAGTTTCGTCTCTGAATGTGTTTTGAATGAGAGCAAAGGGGGAAATAAAAGAGGAAGATGAGCAGAGGAAGGATAACAGAACCACGGAGACACCTCTGGCCTTGGAACTCAGAGAGGTGGACTTTGCCTTTGCAGAGTATTTGTCCTCGTCCTGGTGACTCAGGGTGGGGGAGGAGGAAGAGGAGGAGGAGGAAGAGGAGTGAGTACGCAGAGTACGCAGAGTACACAGAGTACGCAGAGTACACACAGAGAGAGAGAGAGAGGTGGTTTTGTTGATTTCGCCCTTGTTTTTCACATGAGGCAGGCTTTCATTTCACGTCGCCGTTGTGCTTGTGTGTGTGTGCATGTGTGTGTGTGCGTGTGTGTGCGTGCGTGCGTGCGTGTGTGTTTTAAGACACCCGGCTGTGCGTTGACACCGTGTCCTTGAGACCAATCCTTTCAGTGTCTAACGCTGTGAGCTTTATTAAAAGACCTCCTCGCGGTGTTGTGCGTCGCTGAGGACGTTTCCCTGCGTGGACACACACACACTTCACACGTAAACCCCGACCTTGTCTCCTCGCTCACACGCCACGGACTGTGAGCAGTGCAGAGGAAACCGCTTTGTTTGTCTCAGCAGAAACGTCTCGGACTTCATCTCGTAGGTTATTCCTTCTCTGGAGGACACCAAAGAGGCTTAAAGGGGGGAACCGTTTGTCCTCCGTCCCGTCCCAGCGCGCACACCCCGCTGCACACACACACACTCGCACAAATAACTAGTCGAATGTACACGTGTTGCAATACACAAATACACAAACAAACGCCCAAAGGCACAGATAAGCCCTCTCACACGCATCTGGCTTTGGGAAGTAGAAATAATCCAAACTCTTTGTTGGACTTTCCATTGTTCAAACAAATCAACTGGTCTGAAAAGATGATTCAGTAGCAGAAGGGACAAAAGGAACTGTTTTTACCAGGAAGAAAAAAAAGAAAAGAAACAATGGTTTGAGCAATTTACTGTCTTTCCAGTAAATTCAGTTCCACAGCTGAATGGACACAAGTTCCCTACCGACACACACACACACACACATGCACAAAACCCGTCCAATTACGGGGACCCCCCACTGTGGCAGCATCTTTTGTTGCTGTGAGGAAGTGTCCCGACTGACACAAAGGTAAATCGTCCTCGTCCTGCCGGGACGATGGAGATGAGCGATTGTTGCATTTGTTCAACTTTCAACTTGTGAATCTGTTTTTAAGCGTAAACCAAAAGCTGGAACGCCACATAAATGCCAAAATATGAATGAATAAAATCTGCCTGGCCTTTCAACACGATAAAGAGTTACTAGTAACAGTCGGGTTACTCGTGAAAACTGTGTGGAATCACTTGTAGAAACAGGTTCATGCTGAAAACAGAGGATTATGGGGGAATTCAAACTTTCTTTCTGTTAAAATGAACTATATATTTGTGAAATGCCCCATAAAAAGCCGACGATGTGTTGAAATGAATCCCGAGGCACGCGTTCAAGGACCCCTGCTGCCAAAGACGCGTTAATGGTGGAAAGGTCCGACGTTAACAAACACGTCCCTGGTGGTGTCTTCATTCCCAGGACTCGACTCTCCTGCACCTCAGGCTTATTTCCATGTTCTCCGTATACAGACACACATGTGTGTGTGCGTGCATGTGTGTGTGTCTGCAGTTGCCCTGGAAGCTCCGTAAACACAGATGGAGCTCTGGTAAATGTGGCAGAGAAAGTGCTCCTATGTAACGATGGATGTCAAACTAAAAAAAAAAAACGGGGTGAAAAGAAGACGGAGAACGGAAAGGCACTGAAACGAAGGAATGTGGTTGTTTGGCAGCTCTTTGTTCACCGGACCCGACTGTTAGAACGTAGCAGCAGGACGCGTTCGGCACATCTTCAGTGGCTTAGACGTGACGACCCGCTCTGCTGGCGGTACCTCCACGCACATTCATACTAAGGAGAGCATCACCGCTGCAGAGTTTCACCACAGAGCCAGCCCGAGAAAGGAAGAAGGTCTGAAAGGTCTGCAGATGATGAATCGTCAGTGAGTGGACGTGTGTGTGTGTGTGTGTGTGTGAGTGTGTGTGTGTGTGGTCTGCAGACTTTTCCGACCGTGGCCTTGTGAAGCCCAGCTGACTCTATAAATACTGTGTGGAGCTTTACATAAGTGGGGTTGTCATTAATGTGGCAGGCTTTCCTCCCTCCCTCCTCTGCACTATTAACACACACACACACACACGCACACACACACACACACACACACTCTGTGCTGCTCACAAATAGCTGCTCCTCAAGTTACGGCCCAAAGTCCGTGGCGGTTGCTCACCACCAACATTTTATTTACAGAAGCAAATTATGGGAAAATAAAACGTCCCTGGAATTTAAAAACCCAGAAAAGCTCGACTGGAGAAAAGTCCTCATCCAGACACACGTTCTGCAGGTGAAGCGTCAAGGCAGGAAGTCGCCTCGATCGCATTTCCGAACTGTTCCTAAGCCCCGCCCCTAAAAATTTGGAGTGGCCAACCGCGTAGCCTCCAGCCAGGGTCCAGAGCGATGCTCATCGTTCTCAACATGGTTCTGAAAAATGTGTAGCAGTGACACGTCGAAGGCACGTTGATTACATTCACATATTCATTTGACTCATTCATTCATCCACGAGGCGGAACATGTTCAGGACTCCCGTCGTGGGTCGTTACCCAAAAAGCAACGCTGAGCACATCAAGGGAGGATGGAGGCAGAAGAGGGGAAACATCAAAAGAAGTGAGAGGACGCGATGGAGCGAGGCCCCCCGGGGAGAAGCAATCAAACACCTCCCTCACACACACACACACACACACAGACACACACAGAGCCGTCACTCAGAGAGGAGGGCAAACCCCTGTTGGAGATGAATTACTCCGCGACATTCACAGGGGGAATTTGGGGATTTTTTTTCTCCCTCTCTTCTCCCGTTTGGCCGATACAACCCTCTGCCCGGGGGACGTTCCACTCTGGGGGGGGCAGCGTTGCCCAAACAAAACCTGCCCCGCTCTCACTTTGCCTCCTGAAGCGTCGACAGGAGGAGGAGAGCATTTCACTCTGAACCTCAGCTCACACAGAACAACGGGACCAACTGCTGTAACACTCGAGCATAAGCAGCATCATGACATGAATCAAACCTATGATGATCATTATTGTGATTATTATCATTTTCTTCATGAAAAAACGTTTCACCAGCGATCAACTTTGGGTCCAATTTGTAGTGAGTCAAGAGTCGGTTTCATTATGGAAATAACATCGATGACAATAATGAATTCATGATCATCTAATGTTGTGGAACTATTGTTTGGTGTGAAAGCTCAAAACGAATCCTCAAACCGACATCCGTATCCGGTCCAACATTGGAACGAATATTTTTCCAGCTGATCAGAGAGCTGCCGGCATCATGTCACTTTTATACCAGAGTAACGCCATGGTTATCGGCAGCTGTGGCTCATTGGGCAGAGTCCACTTAACCACAATGTTAATATCTCTTATGTGGCCGCATCACTTGCCTTCATTTAAACGCGCTTCGCGGTACCAGGTGCTAAGTACCAGGTGCTCAGTACCAGTTGAGCTTGTGGCACAGTCGCCGGCCTCCTTGAGAGCTTCACTGTGACCGCGTTCACCCCGCCCTCCTCCTTCTTTTCTCCTCTTCTTGTCTTTTGAAGTTCACACCTGATGTCTCTACAGTGGAGAATCATTTACAGGTGGTATTAAACCTGCCAGCTCATAACTCACTGCACCATGGCGGTGGCCCAAGGCCAAACGTGTGTGTGTGTGTGTGTGTGTGTGTGTGGTCATAGCTTACAGGGTAGATAGCAGGGGGGATATGAGACGGATCGAGTTCATAACAATGGTGCTTTGTGAGCGTGTCACACAGGAATGTGTATGATGGGACGGACGAGTCGTGCCAGATGCTGCTCCGTGTTTACGGCCTTCACTTTCGTGACTCCGTGTTTTTTCGCCTGGCTTTTTCAAGGGTTATTGTCTTTTGTGCCGCAATTTTCTCTGCTTTTCTTCATCCCCTTCGTCTGTCTTCCCTCACGGGGGTGAGGGGGTGGGGGGGGGCCGAATCCATTCACACATCCCTCACGGAGGAATGTGACCCGCGGAGCGTCCAAGTGATACTTTGGCGTATGATGTTTCAGCTTTGACGTATATCCTCTCACGGGGGCATGCCGGGGTGGGCGGGGGGGCGATCCATTGTGTCTCATCAAAGTCAAAGATGGGTTCGAGTGAGTCAGAAGGGGGTTTAAAAAAAAAAAAAACTCCAAACCTCCAAAGTCTGCCCTTCATGTCAAGTCTCCTCTTCCTTGTGTGTTATTAGGGTTCAAAGGAGAAACAAATGAAGAAGATAAACCACGTTTCAGATCATCGTCATTGGGGTTTCTGAAGGCCAATCCGAAAACGCGCTGGAAATGCGCGTGAATTTGAGACAGCGGTATGTGTTCTTTGCTAAAAGTACACGTTGAAGTTCTGTCATCGGTCACGTGAGGCGCCTTGAGATCCAAGTGAAGTATAAGTCAAGGTGGAATAAATCTACTCAACCCAAAAAAGTTCATACTTCAGTCCCTGATATGCCCAAAACCGGGTTATGCATCTGAAAAAAACTTGATTCATTCATTTGTTTTTGGAGGTGGGGATGGGAGTTTTGTTCCGGTACTTTGGTTCTGACTGAAATATCTTATAAGTACACTTTCACTTTTCACTCCCATGCACCAAACACTGAAGCTTGGTTGCTGCCTAATCTCTTTTAACTGTGGCGCTCAAAGTAGGGGCAAAGGTCAAACATCTGGGTTTGGCTTAAGGAGGATTGAAACGTAACGTTAGCTACCAATGTCCACCACGTCTACCACGTCACGCGACATTTCAAAAGTCATGAGAGGAACGTTTTTGGTTTCAGGATGGAGTTAACTGAAAGCCTGTTACACCTCATAGAGCTTCTAAGACGGAGTGAAATCAGACTTAAACCAGGCATACTAGTTATTGGGCCGGTTTCGGAGACGAGGCTTAAGCCTAGTCCCAGACTAAAATGCTGTTAGAGCTGGCTTAACTGAAATTCACTTGCACAGACGTACCTTAAAATAGTCGTGGATTAAGCCTGTTCTGGATTAAACAAAGCCGATTGCAAAATTGGGCATTAGAGCTACTCCAGGACTAAATTGGACTGAATTGAAGCTTAAACTAATCTGCCAAGGAGGCAGGTTTAACTCCCGCTTAGTAGGCTAGGCTACTGTTTGTGAAACTGAGCTTGGATTGTTTGGGAGCATGGACTATTTGGAATATCTAAATGAGGACCAACATGCACGACAAAGGCCAGCCAGACGAATACTGCTGGATAGGAGTGATCCATTGAATCAGTTTGATGAAATAACTTTTCGAGACCGCTTTCGTATCCACAAGAAAAATGCATTGGAGATAATTACTTTGAGCCTAGACTTTCCTCTCTGTCTCAAAGAGGAAGGCCTGTGTCCAATCAACTGCAAGTTCTGATCACTTTGAGGTTCTTGGCATGTGAATCTTGCATCGTGAAACTGGTGATTTGTGTGGTGTCAGTGAACCAACTGTATGTAGAATGGTTCAGAAAGTCTGCAGTGCCATTTGTGAACTGAGGAGTCTTTACATCAAGTTCCCTGATGCTGCTGGGCAAGCCAACTATAAAGTGCAATTCTATGAATATGGGCACTTCCCAGGAGTGATTGGCTGTATAGACGGATGTCATGTTCCCATCAAGTGTCCATCAACTCCTGATGCAGAGGAATACAGGAAAAGTAAGAACTGTTTTTCAATCAATGTTCAGGGTGTATGCACTCCTAATTTGGAGTTTTCAAACATTGTTGCCCGTTGGAAAGGTGCAACCCATGGTTCAAGGATTTTTCTCAACTCTTCATTGTGTGCACAATGTGAGAGAGGACAACATAGTGGACTACTACTTGGTGATAGTGGATATGGTCAGAGTAACTATTTATTCACACCACATCTAAATCCCACAGCAGCTGAGCAGCAAAGGTACAACAGAGCTCATATCCATACTAGAGGGATGATTGAGCGTATGTTTGGAGTATGGAAAACTCGATTCCAGTGCTTATGAAATACGCTTCGTTTCAAGCCAAGAAGATGCTGCAAAAAGTGATCATTGCTACAGCTGTGCTGCACAACTACCTGAAGCAGCATGGCTGTCCTGATCTGCCAATGGAAGATCAGGATGATGCAGATGTGCCCATGGTGGCAGAGGGAGCCAATGACCAGCGAGGACTTGCACACAGAGCTGCTTTCACAGTGCAGCACTTCAGCATTTAAATATGGAATGTATTCATTATGGTATGGTTTTGCTTGCATACTGTTTCTGTACAAAATTACAATAATGTAGCAAAATTAAACGAGTGAACCAAGGCTGGTTAAAATGTAGTTTGTAATGATTAATACTCACTCACATGCCAAATGACAATACATTTATTTTTATTTTTCACAATTCCTCATATTCACCATGGCTACTGGTATGCAGAATTCTTTTTTGGAGCATAGCCCTATCCCAATTTCATATCCAGTTCAACGTCTAGAATTCTCATTTTCATTTCATGTTCTTTTAAATATTCAATTTTACGCTCATGAAATTCTCTGGCTAACTTTTCATGCATAGTTATCTTTTTTGGTTTCTGTTGGATGGTAGCAGCTTCAGCTCCCAGGGGTGCCAAATTCACTGCAACAATGGTGTTTCATACTCCATTTCAGGTTTTCATGAGGACAATTGGCCCAACAGCCTGTGCTTCCACTTAGTCTAATGAGGCTTGAACCAGGTGTTCTCATTAAGCTTACTCCAGGACTCTATAGTCTCAGACTAACTAAGCCAAATTTATGCCATGTTCATGCAAGCCACTTAAATAGCCAGGATTAACTAGTCTGATTTAGGCCTACTCCAGTCTTGATTTAAGCCCTGTCTCCGAAACCGGCCCATAATGTTATTAAGTTTGGAGTATTTGTGGATTTATACACGGAAAAAAAAATTCGTCTTAAATGGTTCTTTAGAAGGCAGTGAGGTTCTACAAAGAACCATCACCTATGGTTCTTTGGGATATTAAATGGTTCTTTGAGATATTAAAGGATTCTTAAAGGCATGAATCTGAATGTATGAAATGAAATGAATGAAATTTGAAACTATTGTGCCATATATATATATATATATATATATATATATATATATATATATTATTATATATATTATATAACCATTATTATAAGAACCAGAAATGGTGCTTCAAAGAACCATTGCTTGACGGTTCTTTGTGGCACCTTTGTGGGTTCTTTGAAGAACCGTTTAAGGAAATGGTCTGAAAGGTTCTTTGTGGAACCAAAAATGGTTCCCCTATGGCATCACTCCAAAGAACCATTTTTGGTTCCACAAAGAACCTTTTACACCTTTTATTGTTCTGTGTGTAGCTTGATAGACTTCAATAAATGACCATCTAAATGTCTCTTTAAGCTGCGAATAAATACCTAAATAAAAGTACATAACACCATTGTATTTCAGGTCAATGACCCCCCTTGACTTTGAGGAATTAGGTGCCATTGAAAGGTTTGATCCAGACCTCCAACCACGTTCCAAAGGGCTCCGACCCAGCAGTGCTTTTAAGGATTGATCTGCTTTCCGGTGGTTTGTAGCAGACCACCACACACAGTGTGTATCTGTGAAGGATGCATGCACTTCCTACCGGCATCACGTGTGATTACTGTTCCACGCCCACTAATATTTTTGTAGCTGTGTTGATGTAAAACATGATGTCAACTTGTCCCCAGCTGAATCCCATGCTTCCAGAAACACGGCATGTTGAGGAAAAGAAGGAGCTTCCCTGGTAGGGAGACTTTGCAGCATTGACTGCATGAAGGAGGTGACCACTGCACACACACACACACACAGACACATACACACATATTACATTACATTACATGTCATTTTGCTGACGCTTTTATCCAAAGCGACGTACAATAAGTGCATTTCCACATAGAGATACAAACTCAGAAGAACAAGTAACAAGAAAGTACATTTTTCATCAAATAAGCAGTTTCAAAACATGTTAAAAAAAGTGCCATTATAAGTACAATTTAAGTGCTATCATTTGTTAGTGCTACGGTTTGCTAGTGTTTTAGTCAGTGGACAACAACAACAACAACTGGCAGTCAAGTTAGCTTCAAACAAGAAACTGTAACATAAAGCAGTAGCAGTCAAGTTTCACTTAAAAACAGCACAAGCAAAAACAAGTTTAGCAGACTAGCTTGGTTAAAGAAAATATACTCAATCCGATTTCAAGTCTCCTGGAAGTCTTATGTAGATGCAAAGATGATCCTCTTACGCGATGGACTTTCATCATCACACATATAATGTATGCGTTGTGAAAACAAAGAAGAGCCAACCCGGGGAGCTGCCTGTGAGTGGAGAGGTCACTTAGTGTGTCTTTATTGTCAAAAGTGTCTATTTTGTCTGTCGAAGGATAGAAAACTGGTTGATTTTGCAATTATTGTTGTTATTATTTTTCCTCCACACAGCTTGTGGGTGTCCTCAAGCATGAGGAACAATAGGCAATGTCAACAGGACAGAAGAGGTCCTTGGCGTTTTACACTGTCATTTGACATGTACAACTCCTGTCATGACTGTCCGATGCACAAAATAAAATACGCCGTTGGAAGTATTTACAAGAGAAGGCAGCTGTGGGGGTAAACCCCCCATGGGGCTGCTGTGTACAGCCCGCTGTATTTAGACACCTCGATCGGGGACTTCAAGCCACACACTTTGGGACACACACACTTCTTTTGCCTGCTTGTGTTAATGTGACCCATGACGGCGGCCCTCGATTCGACGAGCTGCCCTTTGTGATGTGGTGAAGCTCTCTTATGTAGATGCAAAGATGATGCTCTTACGAGATGGACTTTCATCATCAGTCTGCAGTCGTTGATGATTTTTTCATGATGGGGAACAAGCTCAGGAGGTCGTCAGAGCCACCAAACTTTTTTTCGAGAATGTTTCAGAAGCCACGAGTGCAATGAAGGGAGAATAAAATGTGAATAACACATCACAGGTCTAATGAAGTTACACCCATTATCTGCCTAAATTTCACTCATATGATTGTTTTTGTTTTTTCCATAGTCGTTTCTTTCCAGGATTCCTGTAGTTTCCTGGTGCTGCGTGTGCTCTGAGTGCCACCGTGTGGCGTATTTTTTAAATGTTTTGTTTTTAATGAAGACATACGGTGGCCAAAAAGGTTCAGACAAATACAAAAGCCACAACACAACGCGAACGCCACAACACAAAATACAAAAGCCACAACACAACCGCAAATGCCACAACACAACCGCAAATGCCACAACACAACACGAACGCCGCAACACAACACGAATGCCACAACACAACACGAAGAATTTGACTAACGTTAGCTAAATGGCGCCACGCATCTTTTAGCTAACGTTAAATTCTAACTGTAGCCGCAAGGAATCATGTTTCACTTACTTCTTAAACGATCTGGCATCCTCCAGCTCCGTTCCTCAAAAATATGCTCGTTCCCGTGGGCGTTCCTCTAAAATACTGTAACGTTCTGTGCCAATAAAGAGCCAGTTTATCATTACCCGGGTTTATTGTTGACACCACGGTTTTTTTACACACCCATAAGAGCTACAACTCCCCGCAATTCCCACTTCCTCTGTTCCCCAAAAACTACACACATTACCCCGGAAGGGGCGGTACCCCAACCCTGGCCCAAGTAACAGAGTAAGTAATCAGAACCATATATACACATTAGGAACTTGAGACACGCTACAATATGCTTGCTCCCGTGGGTGTTCCTCCATAATACGCTCGCTCCTGTGGGCAGTAACTTAGCTACTTCCGTTTACGCTTTCGTGTTGTGTTGTGGCGTTCGTGTTGTGTTGCGCCGTTCGGTTGTGTTGTGGCATTTGCGTTTGTGTTGTGGCTTTTGTATTTTGTGTTGTGGCGTTCGCGTTGTGTTGTGGCATTTGCAGTTGTGTTGTGGATTTTGTATTGTGGTGTTCGCGTTGTGTTGTGGCATTTGCGATTGTGTTGTGGCTTTTGTATTTGTCTGAACCTTCTCGGCCACCGTAAAGACAGAATGTTCCATCCACTATTTGGCACGGCAGTTAAAAGCTTCTGATGAAGCCATTTATGACGAGAAACTGAAAACCAATAAACACCTCATGCACTGAGGGTTTGGCAAATTTTGTCTTCCCTTTTACCTGTTGTCTTTCAAAATATATAGAATTTAAACTTTCAGGGCTCAATAATTAAAGTTCTATTTTCACGTTGCTGTGAAGACTAGAAATATGACCCTTAATAAGGTTTTCATTGCTATAACACAAAGCATGAAACAGATCCATCGGTGGACTTCGTGAGGCAAAGATTATTGTGACACCAGCATCCTCAAGTGGATCTTGACTGAACTGCACTTTATTTTACACTTCATCTTCTTATTTCCTCATGTTCACTCTTTGCAGCAATTCTTTCCAGGTTTGAAGAGTAAACAATGTGTACACCGAAGGAAAAAGAAGTTTGTTCTACTTTGCATCAAAAGTGGAGTTATTGAGCATTATTTGGAATAAATATTGAATGTTACAAATAAAAATTGCAATAGCAATTTTCATACAAAATAACAGATGTAGTACAACAAGTGCAAGGCCATGTACATATGACATGATTCTGGTACCATACATAAAACTTAAGTTATTGAGTTTATCTGCATTGCACTTTGCAAACGGTCCCTGCGCACATCTTGAACTTATGTAGTCCGGTAAAGTTAGCAAGATATTGACAGATTCAGACTTCACAGCTCAATAGCTCGTCAGCGAAACAACATTAAAACACAAACGACACCTCTCTGTAACCGTAGTGAGGTCGACTACCAACTACACCCCGAATTAACCTTCATTTTACCAGAACAGACGGCTCAGCGAGCTAAAGGAATCATTTTGTTTTTAAAATGCGGTCGCTTTCGAGGCAAGTGCGCAGGGACCGTCTGCAGTACAATGCGTAAAAAAATAACTAAAAGAAATATTCAATAACTCCAATGTTATGAATAGTAGCACCGCCAAAATCATGACATATGTCCATGAGCTTGTACTTGTTGTACTACACCCTGTACTTTGTTTGAAAAAGGCTTTTCAGTATTTTCTACGAATATTTTCCAATATTTTTGGAAATACCAATCAATAGCTCCACTATTATAGAGGGTAGAGCCACCAAATTGATAGCATATGTACAAAACCATGTACTTGTTGTACTACACCCTGTACTTTGTTTGAAAAAGGCTTTTCAGTATTTTCTACAAATATTTTTCAATATTTATTGCAAAAACCATTCAATAGCTCCACTGTTATAGAGGGTAGAGCCACCAATCTGATAGCATATGTCCAGGATCTTGTACTTGTTGTACTACACCCTTTACTTTGTTTGAAAATGGCTTTTCAGTATTTTTAAAGAATATTTTTCAATATTTATTGCAATTACTGTTCAATAGCTCCAGTATTATAGATGGTAGAGCCACCAAATAGATAGCATATGTCCATAACCATGTACTTGTTGTAGTACACCGTTTACTTTGTTTGAAAATAGCTTTTAAGTATTTTGTAAGAATATGTTTCAATATTTATTGCAGATACCGTTCAATAGCTCCACTATTATAGAGAGTAGAGCCACCAAATTGATAACATATGAACATGAGCTTGTACTTGTTGTACTACACCATTTACTTTGTTTAAAAATAGCTTTTAAGTAATTAGTAAGAATATTTTTCAATATTTATTGCAATTACTGTTCAATAGATCCAGTGTTATAGAGGGTAGAGCCACCAATCTGATAGCATATGTCCAGGATCTTGTTGTACTACACCCTTTACTTTGTTTGAAAATAGCTTTTAAGTATTTTGTAAGAATATGTTTCAATATTTATTGCAAATACCATTCAATAGCTCCACTGTTATAGAGGGTAGAGCCACCAAATTGATAACATATGTCCAGGATCTTGTACTTGTTGTACTACACCCTTTACTTTGTTTGAAAATGGCTTTTCAGTATTTTTAAAGAATATTTTTCAATATTTATTGCAATTACTGTTCAATAGCTCCACTATTATAGATGGTAGAGCCACCAGAATCATGGCATTTGCACATGGCTGTATATAATATTTATTAATTTTAATATAAATATATTTGTTTGTAGGTGTCGGTTCGGCTGGTGCGAGGGCAAGGGAGGACTCAAACGCAGGGTAATGGAAAAATAAAAAGACTTTAATTGTCAAACTCACAAAATCAAAATCGCTCCAACCAAAAAAGGGGAGGAAGGAGGAGAAAACAAAACAGACAAAAACATGAAACGTGAAACAGACTTGACTTGACTTACTTGAACACTGACATGTAGACAATGACGCGACAAAGGACAACTGGCACGCAGGGCTTAAATACACAAGGGAGGTGCAGGTGATTGGACACAGGTGGAAACACTCAGGCAATCACGGGACAAGGCAGAAAGTGAAGTTACCCAGGAACACAAGAGACATGAAAACTACAAAATAAGACATAGAGCAGAACCAAACCGTGACAGTAGGTTCCGAAAGTTATAGCAGAGCGTAAACTTTGTCATTTTTAATTTTTTGAAGTTCTCTGTACAAGTTGTTGAACACAGCTTCCCTTCTTCATAAAAGTATTGCCGTTTGTCTTGACCTACCCACAGTTTCACAAAATAATCCACTTTAATATACACATATATGTGTTTATATATAATATGAACGTATATACATATATATAGATTATATATTCGCACATGATTAAATGTGCTTCAGATTATTTTTAGGAAATTCTCATTGGAAACGATATTCACTCACTTTATTTGTATCAAGTGTTGTTTCACCCCTCATTTAGATGGTTACCATTGGATCAGGGCATTTCTACCACATGGCTGCCTCATGGCCATCAGCCCCATAACCAATCAAACGAAGGATGCAAAGAGTGACCGAATCACTAGCCAATCAGGAGCCACTTTCAATCAAGCTGTACATGCAGTGCTCTTTCAGTTGTCAGTTGTCTTCATTGCAAACCACATTGACCGAAAAAGACATCTCTAATTACATAATGTGCTTGGATTACTTTTAAAATGTTCCCACACTCCAAGTCCATGGATTTATGTAAGTAAACTTTTCTTTTTGTTGCCTTTTAATTCTACTAATTACACTAGTTAGTGAGCTAGTGGTTGCATATGTGTTCACAGTCCAACGTTAATTTTAATTAATTTCCTGTGCATATATGATTAACTGAATTGTTAGTATATTTTTACAAGTATAGCACACCACACTATGTGGGTATTTATTTGTGGGCACACGTTTGCGCGTTTGGCTTTTCACACCGTGACAACGTGTATCATTAATTTGAGTAGAAGGAATACTGTAAAAAAAATAAGCATCAGAGAAATATATAGCATCAAAATAAGATACTCTGCTGGTCCTTAAATATTTGCCAAATAGGGGTTATTTAATTTTGTAATATGCATTTTCCTTCAAAGAGCCTTTAAGCTTTTATGTAGGTGTTGACATGCTAACGTGTTACGTGTTGATTAACTTATCCGACAATATTCTTGGATTTTATCAACAAATAAGTAACTTCAAAAACTCACTTCATCTTCCAAAAATATGCAGGCTTTGTTTGTCCCCCTTCCTGTAGGTAGGAGGACTTTTAAAGAAAATGGGGAGAGTGAAAAAGGGAAACAGAGCTCAGAGGAAAGACTTATGGGCGATGTCTGGTGGAATGACTGCCTTGGTCAAAATGATGAAATGTGCAAACATTACACATAGAGATACTAGTTACTCCTCTGCAATCTGGTCTGAGCTTTCTACAAATATATTTGGCCAAGATCTTTAAAAAAATCGTCATTGGCTGTGTGTCGTATGGACCAGAAACCGTAATGGAGTGAGAGATTTAATCAGTAAAGAGAGAAATGTAACTGTTACATGTTCTCAAGACAGTGGGACTGTGCCTTTGGGTACTGTTCACAAAATTCAGAGAGGATCAGACAAGGTCACACGTGAGAATGGAGCAGAATATGACCAAAATATGTCGCTGCAGTGTGGAGCTCGAGTACAGCAACAAAATGACAACACAGAAGACAATGAGGCAGAAGACAAAGATCAAGATATGTCGCTGCAGTGTGGAGCTCAAGTACAGCAACAAAATGACAACACAGTTAACAAACATAAAAGCAAAAATATGGCGCAGCACAGAGGAGCCCAACCGAAATGTAAAAAGAAATGGACAAAAAAACGATGGAGAAGGTGGCCATTTGTATCAAAGAGGTTCATTATTACAGTAAATAGTAAGAAATGGCAAACGATTGTTCCACGGAACGGTTCAACCAAACTAGGGCGACCATGGACCAATGTGCTGTACAACTCTTTCTGAAGGAAGAATCCTTGTTGTACTCTTGCCTTTAAGAGCCAGCATATAAAATCTCCTCACAGCCGTAAAAGAAATAGTCCATATCTGAACATTACTGCAGTTTGTACATTTCCTTCCTGTAGTGCAAAATACTTATTCAAAATGAAAAATGAGCCTGTGGGAGAGAGCCTTTGTAAAATCTCTGTTCTACAAAGAGGAAAAATGGCACATGCAAGGAGTGAAAAGATATTCAGACCAGCCACAATCATAAGAAGAGGGAGAATTGCAAGAGCTCTTCGTAAAGGAGTGAGTCAATTCTTCTATAGTAAACTGAAAAAAACTCCCCTTACTGAGTTAATTTCTGGAAACATAACCCGAAGTCTGAACAAAAATGTTCTTAAAGTAATCAGCTCAGAGGTTAGAAGGGGGAAAAGAATACATGATGATGTTTTCATGGAGATGTACCTCACTCAGAGTATCATGAAGGAATGTGATGTTGGAACTCACAAGGTGCCAGGATACATACAGCACTTTCAAGTTGACCCTTTTGGTGTACATATGTACACTGAAACAGGAATTAGCATAGTTGTGCAGCACTTGAGACAGAAGACCCCACTGACCTTATACCTAGATGCCACAGGCAATGTGGCATCCAAAGTTCCCGGGCAGTCTAAAAGACTCCTTTACTATGCTCTCACTCTTCCTGGATGTGGTCGGAATGCACCTCCCCTCCCAGTCTGTGAACTTTTAACAAATGAGCACTCAATACCACCAATCACTTTCTGGCTGATGCAGTTCATCAGAAAGTTGTCACAGTACACAACACTAAGAGTACACCAGGTTGAAACAGACTACAGCTGGGCACTACTTCAAAGTGTTCTTCTCTCATTTAACAAGGAGAGCATTGTTAGCTACTTGGACAGGGCTTTTGCTACATGTTCTAAAGTGAAGACATGGAAGGAAATACAAATGTACACAGTCCTTCACATCTGCTCTGCACACGTGCTCAAAGCTGTCACGCAGTCAATTGGGAGAAAAACATCAGACAAAGGTTTAAAGGATATTCTTTAAAAATCCTTAAAAGTCATTTTCAAACAAAGTAAACGGTGTACTACAACAAGTACATGGTTATGGACATATGCTATCTATTTGTTGGCTCTACCATTTATAATAGTGGAGCTATTGAACAGTAATTGCAATAAATATTGAAAAATATTCTTACAAAATACTGAAAAGCCATTTTCAAACAAAGTAAAGGGTGTACTACAACAAGTACATGGTTATGGACATATGTTATCAATTTGGTGGCTCTACCCTTTATAACAGTGGAGCTATTGAATGGTATTTATAAGAAATATTGAAACATTCTTACAAAATACTTAAAAGCTATTTTCAAACAAAGTAAAGGGTGTACTACAACAAGTACAAGATCCTGGACATATGCTATCAGTTTGGTGGCTCTACCCTCTATAACAGTGGAGCTATTGAACAGTAATTGCAATACATATTGAAAAATATTCTTACAAATTACCTAAAAGCTATTTTTAAACAAAGTAAATGGTGTAGTACAACAAGTACAAGCTCATGTTCATATGTTATCAATTTGGTGGCTCTACCCTCTATAATAGTGGAGCTATTGAACTGTATTTGCAAGAAATATTGAAAAATATTCTTAAAAAATACTCAAAAGCTATTTTTAAACAAAGTAAAGCGTGTAGTACAACAAGTATAAGCTCATGTTCATATGCTTTCAATTTGGTGGCTCTACCATCTATAATAGTGGAGCTATTGAACAGTAATTGCAATAAATATTGAAAAATATTCTTTAAAAATACTGAAAAGCCATTTTCAAACAAAGTCAAGGGTGTAGTACAACAAGTACAAGATCCTAGACATATGCTATCAATTTGGTGGCTCTACCATCTATAATAGTGGAGCTATTGAATGGTATTTGCAATAAAAATGGAAAAATATCCTTTAAAAATACTGAAAAGCCTTTTTCAAACAAGATACAAGTTGTAGTACAATGAGTACAAGCCCATGGACATATGTCATGATTTTGGTGGTTCTAGCGTTTATAATAGTGAAGTTATTGAATTTTTCTGTAATATGTTTTTCCGCATTGCACTTTGCAGACGGTCCCTGCGCACTCGCCTCACGGTCCGCGCACTTGTCTCACGAGCGGCCACTCGTTAAGATCAATGTGAATTGTACAGCTTCTGCACTGGTCCGTGTTGGTCAAATTATACGTTATTTGGGTTGTAGCATGTTGTCGACATAACTACGGTTACAGGGAGGTGTCGTTTGTGTTTCATCGTCCTTTCGCTGATGAGCTATTGAACCGTGAAATCTGAATCTGTCAATATCTTGCTAACTTTACCGAACTCTTGTATGTGACCTTGCACTCTTCACCTAAAGTAGTAGTCGGTCCGCTGTGTGCTCTCTGTCCGCTGGCTGCGGTCGGTTCTCATAACAATGACCCGCTTCAAACTTTATGAATCCCTTTGTGTTGATTTCTAAAGCCTCGCATCGCCACCTCCCACCGGCACCTCCCACCGACCACCGACCATCGCCACCTCCCACCGACCATCGCCACCTCCCACCGACCATCGCCACCTCCCACCGACCATCGCCACCTCCCACCGGCACCTCCCACCGACCACCGACCATCGCCACCTCCCACCGACCATCGCCACCTCCCACCGACCATCGCCACCTCCCACCGACCATCGCCACCTCCCACCGGCACCTCCCACCGACCACCGACCATCGCCACCTCCCACCGACCATCGCCACCTCCCACCGACCATCGCCACCTCCCACCGGCACCTCCCACCGACCACCGACCATCGCCACCTCCCACCGACCATCGCCACCTCCCACCGGCACCTCCCCCCGACCACCGACCATCGCCACCTCCCACCGACCATCGCCACCTCCCACCGACCATCGCCACCTACTACCGACCATCGCCACCTGCTACGACCATCGCCACCTTCCACCGACCATCCCCACCTACCACTGACCATCGCCACCTCCCACCGACCATCGCCACCTACTACCGGCACCTCCCACTGACCACCGACCATCGCCACCTTCCACCGACCATCCCCACCTCCCACCGACCATCGCCACCTCCCACCGAACATCGCCACCTCCCACCGGCACCTCCCACCGACCACCGACCATCGCCACCTCCCACCGACCATCGCCACCTCCCACCGACCACCGACCATCGCCACCTCCCACCGACCATCGCCACCACCCACCGACCATCGCCACCTACTACCGACCATCGCCACCTGCTACCGACCATCCCCACCTACCACTGACCACTTTTCCGACCCGGCGCTACTGCATCCTGCACTGCATCATGCACTGCATCCTGCACTGCATCATGCACTGCATCATGCACTGCTCCGTATTGGTAAACTGATGGTTCATTCGGGTTGTGGCCCGTTGTCAGGATCACTACCCAGTGAGCACAAGACGTTATTTCAACGTTGAAATATGGTTGAAATCGGGTTGAAATGAGGTCTGAACGTCTAAGACCTCATTTCAACGTCTTTTCAACCGGCAAAACAGTGCGTGAAACATCAACGTGCTAGAAACGGGTAAATGTATTGATTATGTGTCATGTTGTAACGTATGGTTGAAAGAGAGACGATAATATCATTAACATTATCATAATAATGAATGAACTGGTCGGCGAAATTTGGTCTACGCAAAGACGTGATTTCAACGCATTTAAGATTTTTCTTAAAACGTCATGAATATGGAAATACGGAGTGTGTGTCTGTTACGCCGCCAACCCCTGCTCGGGAGAGCAGGTGGGGCGTAACAATATGCTTTAAGGACAAAATAATGCGGGCCGTTTCAAACATTAGTTGAAAACACGTAACTCTGATCACATCTGTAACGCGCATGCGCAAGTTCTTGCAGCGCTTCCATCGGGTGCAGCGCGAGGTGAAGTGTGTCCGGGAGCAGAGCGACGTGAACGGGCTGATACAACCACGGCTACCGGCCCCAATACTCTGTAAGTACGTGAGTGTTTGAATGAAGAACACCTGGAACCAGTTATTTTACTGCTGCCCACTCCATACGGGAAAGACTGTTATTTTGGTAAGCTAGTTAGCGTTAGCGCAGATAGTTTGCTAGTTAGCATGCTGGCTTGGATCATGCTAGCTCGGAGCATGCTAGCGTTCAACATGAACTGGACCCAAAAGTAAACATCATAGAGTGTTTTCCGTGTGTTTGGTGTTGCTTATGCGTTAGGTTGTTGCTGTACTCATATCATATTATTGCCGTTCCCATTTCATGTAGAAAATACACGTTTTTAAAGCAACGCGGCCTAAACACAGATTGCAGTGATTTCAACAATTTGTTGCCTGTAAACAAGCTAGCCAAAACATTGTAAGTTACTGCATGCTTAAAACAACATTGTAAAGTATGGTACTGTATAATATACCTGGAAATGTTACTCCAGAAATGCCATAAATTGTTTATAAAGGTTCTAAAACACCTGCTGCTGTTTTCATTACTGGACAGTCACTTTTTTATTACTGTCATAAACCCAAATTACACACTTTGCCTTTTCCCTAAAGTCTTTGTTCTTCCCCCCTCACAGGTTCTTGTGGATGGAGGTTACATCTGATGGAGTTTGTCCCGCCTTACACCTGGCGTACTACTCTGAATATTTGAATAATTTCTGTCGTAGGAATTGAACGTACTGTACATCTTTAAGTTGTTCTTTCTGTACACAGCTACTCCTCCGCTGTTCACCCTTAGGTTTTGTCCAGTTGAAGGGAGTTTTATCTGTGCCGATGTGATGGTTTTGGGACAGGATGCTGCATGTTTAGACTGTAAAGCTCCCTCAGGCTTATTTTTCATTTTGGGTTGAACAAAATAAAATTAATTGAATTGAATTAACTTGTTGACTAGAGGCATCTGCAACTGAGGGGTGTTCTGCGCATTCTGAATCATTGAGTGATGATGAGGGAGACGGAGCTGATTTCAGGTATACGATCCGGATTCAAGTGACTCAGAGCCAGATCTTGTTACAGAATCTGAAAATGAAGTGCCAATGATTCAGAAAAAGGGTTTACAAACACAAAATTCTAAACTAACTGGTTCATGTTGTTGCTCCACTTATAATTTCATAGTTTATTTTCACAAAATATAATTTATTTTTGTATTCTGTTTTGTATAGGAAAAGTGTTTAGTTTTATATTGATATGAATAAATACAAATTAATCAAATTGTGTTGTCCTTGTTAAGGGCTGTTGACATGTCACACTGTCAACAGCTGACAGTGTGTAACCTGTACTTTTCCAGCGAGCAATTTATCCGTTGAAAAGACGTTTAAAAGACGTCTATGGCATAACGTTGAAAAGACGTTTAAAAGACGTCTATGGCATAACGTTGAAAAGACGTTTAAAAGACGTCTATGGCATAACGTTGAAAAGACGTTTAAAAGACGTCTATGGCATAACGTTGAAAAGACGTTTAAAAGACGTCTATGCCCCGACGTTGAAAAGACGTTTAAAATTGGTTTAAAAGTGAAAGTTGTTTCAACGTCTATTCGTAGACGTTGAAAAGACGTCTATGTTTAGACCGGTTTTCAACGTGATTTTTAATATCGGTGGTAAGCGCACAAATGTGGACGTCATTTCTTTTTACACCTATAAAATAATGCTATAGCACAAAGTAGAGGACGACATTTTACCGTATGAAAAATC
This sequence comes from Pungitius pungitius, assembly GCF_949316345.1. Taxonomy (NCBI): domain Eukaryota; kingdom Metazoa; phylum Chordata; class Actinopteri; order Perciformes; family Gasterosteidae; genus Pungitius; species Pungitius pungitius. The sequence continues at coordinate 22,509,959 of NC_084903.1, forward strand.
ACGTTGATATGTGGTCTAAATATAGACGTCTTTTCAACGTCTACGAATAGACGTTGAAACAACTTTCACTTTTAAACCATTTTGCAACGTCTTTTCAACGTCTGGCATAGACGTTGATTCAACGTCTTTTCAACCAAAAAATGTTCACTGGGTATGGTTACAGAGAGGTTTTTTTTATCAACGTTTTGCTGACGAGCTGTTGAACCGTGAAGTCTGAAGGTCTTAATATGTTACCAACTGTACCGAACTCTCTTAAAAGGACCAGCCGCCACTGCCTGAGGATGTCTGCTTTGCGCAGGATAATCGCGTAAAACTCACGGGGGTGTGAAGAACATGATGGCCTGGATTTAAGATTAAGATAAAGCTCTTGGCCTTGACTTATTTATGCGTCATTGTAACCAAAGGGTGGTTCCTCAGCGAGGTGGTGTATGTGTGGCACACGGATTTTAAATACCTCTTAAAAAAAAATAATTCAACATTCTTAAGTGAAAACCCGCCTGTCCGCCTGCGCGCCGCCAACTGAACCTGTACCGCAAGCTCTTTAAAGGTGCGGAGCGGCGCACCTGTGGATCCTAATCAGATTAGACACTGCATACACAAAAATAAAACAATAAATAAACAAAACCTCCACACAGCGATGAAGAAAACATGCAAAACGTTTAAAACAAATAATGAAAATGGAAGTGCAGATACGAAACTCTACAAATTATTTTATAACTAAAACCAAGTTGTGTCCAATGGTATGAGGGGCCGTTCAGGACGTAACTACTGAGACACTCTCACGCAACAGCTGCGGGGGGGGGTCTGTGTGTGTGCGCGCAGACAACTAGAATAAACACAATTTATTCCACTGTGGAATTAAAAACCCTCAACCTCAATATAAAAAGCAACGTCAAAAATGACGGAATGTAAAAGCAGTCTCAGAGATTTCACACAGCCGTAAAAATTTGTGAAACTCTTGGGTTCCATAAATGACTTCTTCGGTTCTTCGGAGAACGTTGATCAAAATGATCCATAAAACATGTTTTTGACTTATTAAACACCTATCAAACATGTTATGCACACAATCCTTCTAAGTATCTTTGTATTTTGAGGACATATCAGGTGCATTACATCCGCATAAAAGCATTGTTGTTGTGTAAATTTAAAGCATAGGGAAGGGGGATGTTTAACTGTAAATATCCCACTTTCCAGAAAGAAAAATTGCACTTGAGGAAGAATAAAAGCAGAATCGAAGTTTTAACTTCAACATTTTTTTTGTTGTTGCAATGAGTCAATCCAACTGTTTTGGCAACGATGCATTTTGTGGCACTTCACTTCTCTTCCTGTTCCAACCAACCGTACCCACCTTTTGTTTTGTTTGTACCGCTCCACCTTTGCGGCCGCCCTGAGATGTGGGCGAGCCGCGTTCACTCACCATCCGCCGGACTCATTTATTAGAACCTGAATTTTTTTGTGCGTTTTTTTCCAAAGAGAACGAGCTCCGTCTCAGTCTGCGACAGTTTGGATGCTGGAAAAATGACGCGGACGTTCGCCCAAGTTTGGAGGTACGCCGTGTCTTTTAATTTGCATTCATCATTTGGTGGTGGAATTCTTTCCTATTTATGAAACACATATTCAATTATTAGTGTGTGCTGGTACGATGTGGGAAACGCTTTTCACCATGTTCTCCAGCAACATCTGACACCCGCGCATTCTCCAGTTTTCTCCAGTTCTATTTTTAAAATGTATTATATTTTTTAGTGTTTCTGTCTCTCTTAGACATTTGAAAGCGTCTTTGGGTACACAGAAAATCGCTATAAAACAGTATAAAAGTATTATTATTATTAACAACTCAGCAGCATAAAGTATTGTGTCCTCTTTCAGGAGCGCCATAACCCGCTGGTGTCTTTTCGTTGTCCTTGTCAGCTCGACGGTTTTATATTTATGGTGAGTTACATGTTTCCCACCTATTTCATTAATTTTTTTTTAAAATCACTTCAAGATGATTTCCATTTTTCAATTGCAGGAGGTCTTTGGACATCGCGGACTACCTGCCCGAGGAAAAGTTGCTGAGACAAAGAATCAATTTAGACCACACACTTAAATTTGGGTAAGAGATTTAGTTTTGTCCGTCAAGAGTTGTAATCTAAGCAAGTGTAAATCCAACGAATGTTACTGCTCTTTATGTACTAGTTCCCAGAACAATTCAGAAGGAGGTTAAAATGTACACAGATGGAGAACAGGTGAACAACGACGCACCCATAAATCTGTTATGAACAAACAGGTGAAACGTTGCTCTATAAACTGTACAACAGCGTAAACACGGAATAAATAGTGCAGTAAAAACACAAGGTCTATAGTGTGCAGGGAGAGGAGCTGGTTTGACGTGGTCTTTGTCCTTCAACCGATGGATCAAAACGAGCTGTCTGATTGGTCGAGAGCTGTGTCGTAACAATGTCTCATCTGAATCGACGACGGTGAAGATGTGTGTTGTTTGTAAATGTGGAATGTGGGCGGGGACTTGGAACTTATACTTACATTGTATTGAATAACTTATTTGAAAGGACCTTTGAACGGACATAAAAATATAATATAATATAATAATATAAATTTACAACCACTTTGCTAATAGACCCGCCTGCTCACACCTGCAGAGAATGGCAAAGCACAAATACAATACAGACTACATTAAATATAGATTTGTATACATTGAGGACTTTTGAGTGTTTAAAAAAAATACAATTTAGCTGTTGTAAAAGAAAATATTTAGCATGGCGTTTTGTTATGGCATTTCATTTGTTTTTTGTGTGTCAGCACACAATGTTCTACTGTCATGCCTTTTGGTTTTGAATATGCTGATCAAATAGGAGATTTTACACCTAAGTCAATAAAGGAAGACCAGAAAAAAGTGAAGCAAAACAAGTGCGCCACCTTTTTGTATTCTTTTTAAAGTATGTTCACGTACACACACATAATTAAGTCAGTTCATGACGCCCAAAGAACAACGTTTAGGAAAAGTGGGTTGTGTGTTTTGGGAGGCATTAAAATCACCACGCCTTTTGGCTTATTAAAACATTTGTCCTTCCTTATCCATTTCAGGACCAGGCCGCTTGTTCAAACAATCACTCCTTGGAAAGCGCCTGTCTTGTGGGAAGGGATGTTTGACCCCAATCTCTATGATCAAAAGCACATGGAAAATGACTCATCCGTGGCCCTCACCGTGTTCGCGGTGGGAAGGTTGGTTACCAGAACTTTTTTGGCCGTTGTGTGGTTTTTAATATATTTTTAATAATAGTTTTTCTCTCCCTCAGGTACCTGGACGCCTACCTCAACACCTTCCTCACCTCCGCAGAGAAGCACTTCATGCTGGGATTACAGGTGACGTATTACGTGTTCACCGACCTGCCGGAGAAGGTGCCGACCATCGAGCTCGGTCCCCGCCGCAGCCTGAAGGTCATCCAGGTACCAAAGTTCTCCAGGTGGCAGGACATCTCCATGATGCGCATGAAAATGATATCTGACGCCATAGAATCAGAGATAAGCCACAACTGCAATTATATCTTCTGCTTGGACGTGGATCAGGAGTTTAAAGGCCGATTCGGCTCAGAGGCTCTGGGCGATTCCGTGGCTTTGCTACACGCCTGGTATTACAAACGTCCGAAAGAAAGCTTCACCTACGACAGAAACCCCAAATCCAAAGCCTTCATGGAAACCGGAGACTACTACTATCATGCTGCTATCTTTGGAGGCGTGTTGGAAAAGGTGAAGGATTTGGCAGATTACTGCTTTCTGAAAATAATGGAGGATAAACAAAACAATGTGGAGGCGTTGTGGCACGACGAAAGTCATCTAAACAAGTACTTCTGGCTTCACAAACCCAGCCGGCTGCTCTCCCCCGAGTACTGCTGGGACACGGCTATTGCCCAAAATGAGGACATAAACGTCACCCGCCTGATATGGGCTCCAAAGAATTACAAAGAACTTCGTACTCGGTAGAACGGCAACAAGAAACGCTGAATGAAAGGAAGTTTAGGTACAAGTGATTGTACAGGGCTTATTTCAATCTAAACTAAAAAGTGAGTCTGAAAACTAATGGATGACCTCATTCCCTGCATTTACTATGAAGTACAGCGTGCTTATTCAAAGAAAAGGAAAATACCCAAATTCTTCCCTAACGAAAACGTATATTTTTATATATATTTCTATTTAACAGCAATCTAATTAAAATGGAAGTCACAATATTACAATAGGCAGAGATGGGGAGTATTTCTATGAGAATTCGTATCTCACGTGGTTTAAAACAAAATACTTACAGTGGTGTAAATTTGAAAAATAAAATACGCAAAATACTTTTCAGGCTCAGTCAGATTGTCAGATTGTTTGTCGAGGGAAATTTTTTTATCTGAGTGTGACATATATTTACTAGAAAATGCATTTCCTGCTGAAAATGCGTTGGAATGCAAAAAGCTGAAATTATTTTTTTTAAATTGCTTAAAATACAGAAATGAAAAAAGCTGAAATTAAGTCTAAACATTGCTGAAAGAATAGAAAGAGGAGAAGCTGAAATAAATTTAAAATATGCTGAAAATACAGAAATCAGAAATGCTGAAATGAATTTGAAAAAAAAAAAAAGAATGTTTTTTTAATGACAGGACCTACCATACACAGTGACACCTGCCCATCAGTAACTAACATTCACACACTGTAGTCACAGCTAGAGCATAAATGCATTCCAACAACCTGATGAATCATTTATGTTTTGTACACTATGACCACCGTCATTTAATGTCTAGCTAGCGATTGATGCTAACATGCTAACAATGCTAGCGTTACGCTAGTGCATAACCAGTGTCCATAACCAATCAAGTCTCCCCACAGTGGCTGCCATAAGCACTTCTCCCTCCTGATGCTAAAGGCTGTGACCCACGAGTGTCGTTCAATCAGGAGAGACTCATTTAATAGAACAGCAATCATTTATTACACAAGCCTAAAATAGGAATTGTGCAAGCTCTTGGGACTCCATCATGACGTACTATCCCCGAAGGCAGGGATACTGAGGTCCAATAATCCTAATCCCCCTGGAGTCCAGACACTGGTGGTGGTGGTGGTGAAAGGAAAAGCAGCAACCTGACGAACCTGACGAGCCAGATTGGCTTCAGGAAACTAAAATGTGCACGCCCCCAATCAGCTGATTGCATAATTACAAAGGAGGCAAACAGAGTGAGACAGGTTGTCTTCCTGACTGAACTTGCGCTTAAGCTACATTAAGTCATTAAAAGATTCACAAGGCAAATCTGAGTGTTCCCCCCTCCGCTTTGGTTTTTTTGCAACTGCTGCCAAACCTGACGCAAAACTACGAACGAGCCGTGAAATTTGTCGTCACACCCACTTGGAAGGGAGAGCTTGTTTGAACCTTATATCGAGACGTCTGACCATCTAACCTCGCATTGTATTACAAGTTATGCAGTATCTGCTCCATGTGAAGGGCATGAAGCCATATCAATTACTGGCATTTAGCCAGGCTGTGACACTGAGTGACCAAATACGTGTAAATATCCAATTTCTTTGATTAGGCCAGGTGGACATGTCTCACTGAGATGATGTTCAAGAGGCACCATCAACAAGCACGGATGGAACAAAACCTGTGTCTGCAATCCTGGATGGGATTTAGGCCCTTTACCTGCGTGCAACTGGTTTTAATTCTATATTTTGCTTTAATTGTATACATAGGCCTAATGTATGACGTTAGAGATGTGTGATGAACATTTTCCCCTTTGATACAAAGCCAAAGTTTATGGGCTATAAGTCCAATTAATAAAAATATACATATACACATAATCAAGCAAGATGTTGCCTTTTAACAGCTTTCTTTCGTTACATTCTGCTACTGTTCTTTTTGTGGGGCTCACCAGAGATCTGATAACAAAAAGACCGAAGGACAGACTTTGCAATGCAAAATGTAATCTGAATGCATCCACCCACCAACAGAAACGCTGTCATGGAAGCCCTGGTGCCGGTGGCTGGGCTACTTTCCATAACTTGTGTTATTATTCTTGCGGTCTACTGTTTTTGCCTCAGCTCATTTTCCGTGTTGTCGGTCGTCATGCTGTGTGTGGCGGGATGGGTGATAACTCGGGTCTCCAGAAGAGCTGAGTTGAGGGATCATCGAGTGCTTCTTTGTTGATAAAGGTGAAGGATGACGATGCGTTGTTGCCAAATCAAATCAGAAATGTATTGTGATTACAGTCTGAGGGTCAACAGACTACTTCTTCTTTTCCATAATAAATCCAAGGTGCTATTGTTTTATGCGTGGGAGGCTTTGAACGGTCAAATTTAGATCTTGCCACTGAGATCCTTGTGAAGCTGTTGCAACTTTTTGTTTCCCTTGTGAGAAATACTGAAGAAGACATTTTTGACTTTGTACACTTTTATTCTTGATTCCCTTTTGTTTTGACGAAATCTTCCCTCACAATGTGAAGCACCAGTAAAGAGTTTGGACACATTTTGTTATTAAAAAGTGTAAAGTGTGTCCAAACCTTTGACTGGTGCTGTGTTTTTTTTTTTCCTTTACTTTTTACATTTGGCATTTAGCCTTTCTGCATAAAGCCATGCAGCCATACTGCATAAAGCCATGCAGCCTTACTGCATAAAGCCATGCAGCCTTACTGCATAAAGCCATGCAGCCTTACTGCATAAAGCCATGCAGCCTTACTGCATAAAGCCATGCAGCCTTACTGCATAGAGCTTTCAGCCTGCGCAAAGAGCAGCGCTGAAGTTTATTCAGTGCTCGAATTCCAGCGCTTTCTGTTCCCTTTTTGATTATTTTCATGGGACTGTTGTATGGGAAATAAAAGCATTTTCATGTTATCAAACTGCGTTTGGATCCACCGACGACACCCCTTGACACAATCAACTCAAAATCTACCAAACGAACAAAAAACCTCCACCAGGAGACACAAATTCGTTCCACTCAACGGCACAAAAACTCTTTGTCCAGTTCAACCCAACTTGTTTTTATTCTGTCCTCCGGTCAGCTTGCCCTCTGGACTCCTTTGGGTCTGGGGTGAGGGTTCGCGCTGGTGTAGGGCTTCATTGGGAATAAGAATTATAAATATATAAAATAAGATTACCTATTGTACTGTAACCTTTCTGAGGCTGACTGCACAGCCGTCAAGTGGCTGCGGTGTTTTCCCGAGTGATGAAGCGGGGAGAAGTCTGTGTGTTTTGTCTTTTATTATTTAGTTGTTAAACAGTGCTATCTTGATAACTCGGCTGGATGTGGACACACACTATGTGTAATATAATCTCTGATTGATTTATGTTTTGTTAATTATTGACGGTCCTGTTCACACAAGAGCAGACGAGACTTACTCTTTTGCCTCAATGGTTTTCTGTGCCTTAGAGATAGGGATTTTGGACCCTCAGGAAGAAAATTGAAACGCCACTTATAACCAAATAATCTGCCTAAAAATGAAGACTCCTCCCTCCCTTCCAAAAGAGGATCTGTGATCTCACAGGGCACTGAAGCTCTGCGAAACTTAACTCAAAAGGGCTCATTTTGATTTGACATGAGACTGAACTGCTGAACCAGAACGTGTGTCCCGATTGAGCTCTTAAGCCCAGCGGCTGGTTCTCTATTATTGAACACATTTGTGTTTCCCACACCTGTCTGGTGTATCAATAGAAGAATGAACGTGTTTCCTGGGAAACGTGCTGATTGTCGATTTGCCTTTTTGTTTAAAAGGTGTGTACATTAGAGTGTGTGTGTTTTTTGAAGACTAACAAATCAAACCGGTAATTCTAGAATCAGTCTTTTCCTGTGAGGGGCATGCAGTGTTTTTTCTGCTATCGTCACAATGCAGCAATCAGCTATGATCAGTGAACGGATGCCCGCTCTGCTCCTCATCTCTCTTGTGCTTTGCTGGATGCTTTTTGGCACCAGGTAGGTCTGCTCGACTCATGTTGAATAGGAGGAGCCACACTGTTTCGTACTCGTAGCTTTGTGGAAGGGAAAAGGTGGTTGTTTTTGAGAAAAGGCGTAGCATGTTTTAACAAGATCGTCACGAGAGCAGGTAACTGTTAATTATAACATTATATATAGATTATATCAAATCTATCATTATATACAACATGCGTCCATGGCAACGGCCTGTTTTCATTGCAGGGGTTGGCTGTAAAGAACGGTCGGCCTGTAGAGCGCCAAAGTTGATCAATCATAAACCGAGAGTTAAAGCTATGGAACATAGGCTGGAACTGCCATTTTGATTTGAACTTTCCCTCCAAGGCACGTTTTAAAAAATGCATCCGGAGGCGGCTGCATGCAAGAGGGATTGAGAAACCCATGAATAAAGAGGCCTCTTTAACTGCGCTTCCTCTCTCTGATGATTGTCGCGCCCAATGCGAAACCACCCTTTAGTTCCGGCGTGGGTCCGCGATGCCCGCTGCCGTCGCCGTTTCCGTGCGCCGCTGCGTCTCCTCCTGTCAGCGGCGAGGAAGGCGCAGCAGAGCTGGAGCTGCTCTTCGACCCCGGCCTCCTGCAGCAGCGCGGCGGGGTCATCGACGGTAAGGAGGCCGCGCGCCGATCCACCCACGAAGCCCAGGGACGTGAGACAAACGCTGTTTTAAAAGAGCACACCGGATTGTGGTTGTGTGTCGCTGCAGAATACGGTGAGAGGCCCCTCCCTCCTCCTCCTCCTCCTCCTCCTCCTCCTCCTCCACCCGACGTTGAATACCCGTATCAGCCAAACCTGGAGGAGGAATACTACTAAGAGACGGACAGATGATCCTAACGATTGAAGCTGATCTTCCCTGAATGGAGCTTTTCCCGCTTTATGTCACAAATGAAATAAGTTTAATTTAACTGGTATTCATTCGACTTTTTATTGTACTTTTTGATTTTTAAATTTGCGCCAGGTGACTCTTTTGATTCATGATTGTGGGGCCTCGAGAACCTTATGATAATCAAAAGCTTTTTCTTAGTGCTGAGTCAGGGAGGCATTTTCCTGTTTTGGTTGAAGAGCACATAGTCAAATGCAAGTCTGACAAGGTAGAGACACACCGGAGCACCATACAACACACACACGTTGTTCGTTATGTCTTTATTACGATTAGAAGACCCTCACATCGTATGTGACTGGATCTTGTGTTGCGGGGGGGGGGCTGCTCCTCCTCTACGCCAGTTTAGGGCCAATAGAAATCTTTCCTTTTCCCTTTTCTGTCTTACAAGGATTATAAAACATGATGTTCTTCCTGATGTTAGTCACATTTTTGAAAATGTTCCCTTCGCTCCTTCTCTTTCCATTCTAACACTTAACACTAAGAATAGTTAAGAGTGTTTAAGGTTTTAAACGGCAGTGTAACGGGTACAAAGTTATGGAATAAATTCATATCTTGCGTGTGTGTGTCAAATGGTAACAAAATATGGATCTGATGAATTGAGAGTGACCTCGCCGCTATGACGTCACACGATGCTGTGACATCACAGGTCAGCATGGGGGTGTGAGTGCAATGAAGACAGGACACCGCGAGAGAGCTGCATTAAAACTTTAAATAATGAAGAATTCACACCTAAAAAAAATCATTTCACATACTACATGTCGAATCCGTACAACGTTGTATAATAATTACAGATATTAAATTATTTATTTATTTATATATATATGGCATGTCTATACACCCTTTGTATGGCCGCCCCACTGCTATCGGGAACTGGTAGAAAAGTCAGCGCTCCATGGTTCATATCGTCGTTGTTGTTGTTGTTGTTCAGAAATGAGTGTCGAATAATATGTGTGAAGCCTTCGGGGGAAGATCTGCTTTGACAAATGCCACGAACATAAAGGCCCCGGATTGGCACGATGTCACCGTTCTGAAACACGACCCTGTGACACCACGGCAAACGCACTGCAGTCAAACCCTGAAAGCTGGACACACACTGCAGGGCGAGGCCTTGAAACGGGACGCCGTTGCGAGGAGACGGGTTTCTTAGCGCTAGAGTACCTCTAGAAGACGTTTAAAAAAAAAAAAAAAGAGGAAAAAACACGTATTTCACGTGATGCTGAGAGCATTTCAGGTGATGCTTATGATTTAGATGTTTAGTATATTATGCAGCAGTACATTTCCCCAAAAGAGATCTGCTAACTGGTCCTTGTGCGTTGCATCCTGGTCTACTCTGTTGCATCTTTTCACGATTCGACCACCAGGTGCGGCTCCACATTACAGTTTTTCTCGATTGCTAACCTCTGAATTCTCTCCGAACTGGCTCATATCATCATCTGATCCATCATTTCATCCAAGTGAAATCAACTTTGGAGTGATTGTGTTTAATCAATGACATGTGTTCTTTATTTGTATTTGATTTTTTTTTGCCACTTGTTGTGTTTACCAGTACTGATGACATTAGAGTTGTGTTTCACCTTGTGAAATAGGTCTTGACAACAGACTGCAGAATTAGCTAAACGAGTCCAGGCCACTGAGCCAATTGCTTTTTAGCGTTTTAGCAATTGAGAAAAACCGTAACATCTTAAAAGAACATCCCCTGCAGCTAGGTATCTTGTTGTTGATGTGATCATCTCCTTCATATCGGGTCACTGCTTCCACGCAGGTTTCCTTTCATGAGTCTGTATTGTGCGCAGAGCGAGCGTATCATTCAGTGAAAATAATCCTCTACTAAAACTCTGATTGTGTTTCCAGATGTCAACCTTTTTTTTTTTTTTTTGTTGTTGGTCATGTTCAAATACCAGCTTGGGTACTCAAGTTACGGCTCCTGGGCGTTTGGCGTTGCCACCTGCTTTTCTGCCCGCACAGGTTTCTCCACGGCGCTCCTTTCTGTTCCCGAAACGTGTTTATTTTCGGATAAGACTGTCCTTCATGCAATGTTATGTTATGACACAAGTGTACTGTACAGAGCTGTGGATGAAGGGGGGGGGGTCATTCCAGGTAGATGTCCTCTGTTGGGCACGAGAACTCCACAAACTCTTTATAGTACAACTGGAAGGCTTTCCTGGAAAAGACAAACAATATATGTATATATATATATTTATATATATATATATATATTTATATATATATATATAAATATATATATATAAATATATATATATATATATATATATATATATATATATATTTTAAATGGTTGCCTTTTTTGCACAATAATTGACAGAACTATATAAATATATATATATATATATATATATAAATATATATATATATATATTTTAAATGGTTGCCTTTTTTGCACAATAATTGACAGAACTCACCCTACTGACTCTGCCAGAGGTTTGGTGGAGTCTTCAGACACAAACACGTGGCACGCAAATCTCTGGTCTGCCGGGTGTTTGGTGATGAAACCGAAATACCTGGAGGGGGGGGGGGGGGGGGGGGGACGAAGTGCCTCATCAAACAGGGGTTTCATATGCGGACAGTAGGCGGTTAAAGATAAGATAGGATAAGAGGACAATCGCTTTGAGCATCAACAGCTTTTATTTTTTTTGTGGTCAGACAGCACTGGTGTCCCAGTCGCTGCGCTTGTTCTGCCTTTGCTTACTTGCAGTTCTTGGGGTGGTAGCCGCAGAAGGAGATGTTCTTTAACTGGAAGAAGTGGCTGCACTCGTTGCTCTGTGAGCAGGGGGACAGAAGAGAAACCACGCGAATGTCCCATTGACGTTATTATGTTTGATCTAAGTGAAACGTAAGAAAACGTAAAAAGTACTTGAATCAATAAGGTTGATAAAGACGGAGAGTCGGTGGAACACAGTGTTCTGGGTCATCTGATAATCAAGATGTTTTGTGCGTCGTTCGAGTGATAATTTTTCCGACAGAAAGGGGAACTGTGCAGAGGAATCACTCCTCGCGAGTAACAAACGGACCACTTAAAGGCCCGCTATGCTAAGCTAGCTGCTAGGCTAAGCTAGCTGGTGAGAGTTGCTAGTTCACCCGGTGGAATTCTGCCTCCAAGATGATCAAATGTGTGGAGTTTTGTGTTTAAAATAACATTAACAATTAAACAAGTGTCTAAAAAAGACTTTCTTTCTTCTTTTTAAAAATATTTTCTGAAGTGATTACTTATTACTTGATTTAGTCTTTAAATGAGCTTTTCCTTAAAATATCTTTATTAAAAGAGGAGTTTTGCCATTGGAGAAGGAGTTTATCATCTTTTTTTTTTTATCTACAACGTAGTTTTAACTAAAACTACTTGAAAGGTACCCAAAAAGAAAAAAACAAAGTAAGACCTGCAGTTGCTGTCAGCAGCCACATGGGGGCGACATGCCTCGACTGTTCAACGGCATTCCGGTGTGAGACAAAACCAAGTTGTGGATACTCCTTTTTGGAGGGTTGCCGTACATACTTTGTCCCGCGCGTAGTAATCCTCTTGCACTGCGAGCTTGATGCCTTTCACGCTGATCTCCAGGATGCAGGAGGACGGCGGGTTGTACTTGACCGTCATCCGTCTGTTGGTGGCAATCTGGACAACAAAGTAGATGAAGAGATGACTCCAAACGTAAAAAAAAGCTACGGACTTAGTAATAGGATTACATCTGAACCAGGTTGTAATATTTCCAAATGCAGCCCGACATGATGACATCACGCCCTAAAAGCGCACTCTGCCTGTTTTCTCAGTGCCGGCTTTTTTTGTGCTCTAAGGACAGTTGCATATATAGGGACACGTAACCTGCCACAGTGTGTAAACACCCAAACACACACACACTAATGTGCGAGAGGTGGATAGCGGACCTTCTGCATGGCTGCACACAGAACGTCGTTGCCTTTGTGGGAGGGAACCTGAACCGAGCCCAGGAACTTCAGCCGGTATCCGTCCATCCACTCGCTGCTCTTCACTGCAACGGAGAGGACATTTATCTCCACACTGAGATTTTATGACACATTAAACGAGGACAACAACAAAAAAAAAAGCAGTTGGGGTTGTCGTTGGTTGGTACTCGGCGCTGTGTGGCAGAATCAGTACCTTTGCTGGTCTCTGGGTCCTTGGTCACCTCTACGGCGTAATAGGCTGGGAAGATCCCCCGGGCACCGGTTCGCATGTTGTAGCCCTCGTACCAGTAGTCCTCCGACTGGACCTCCACCAGCAGCGGATCGTCCACCTCCAGCTCCAACTCGTCGTCATGACGAGGGACGAACCTGCAGCGGCGGAGGAAGACGGCAACATTATAACGTGTGTGTTATTACAGTCGGATAAGCTAAAAGCTGTATATGCATTTTGACTAACACTGTGCTAATCCTCTCCATTTACTATGCATCCATTGCTCTGATTGCATCCATTTGATTCCCCGTCAGATTGTGATGTGTGTGGAGCAAAAATATCTAAATACGAGACTGATGGCAGACACGGTTGAAACAAAGTGGTTTGGATGCGTGATGATGACGTGGCTGGTAGTGATGACGATGCAGCTCTTCCTCACCTGTAGACCGCTCTGTGGCTCTGGTCCCGCTCCTCTCCGTTAATGAGGCAGGAGCACAGGCCGAAGGACTCTGCACCTTGAAGACCAGAGACGAGAACAGCGAGTCACGCTTGAGCCAAAAAGATGATTGAGCTTCACTTCAAATTGTAACAAAAGTCCCTCCCGTGAACACAGGAAACACAATTAGGACACACAGTTTACTGTGAATCACACCTTAATCGGGCGTGAAACAGATGAGCTTTGTGTATTTCTACCTGCCTACATTCCCCTGAGACACCTTCTGCCCCCCCCCCCCCCCCCCCAGCCCTCCTCCCCGCACTGCTCGGATAAACTGCATTAGTGTCTCTAATGAGCAGGTGAAACAGGTGGGCGGCATCCAAGAGCGCAGCGAGGGCCATTAGGGGAAATGACCACGCATAATGGAATCTCCATCCATCTCCTTCATGTGAACGACACTCACACGCACACACACACACACACACGCACACATACACACACACACTCACACACGCACACACACACGCACGCACGCACGAACACTCACACACACACAGACACACACACGCACGCACAAACACTCACACACACACACACACACTCACACATGCACACACACACTCACTCACACACACACGCACGCACACACCTCACACACACACACACGCACGCACGCACACTCACTCACACACGCACACACACACACACACACACACACACACACTCACACACACACACACACACACACACACACACTCACACACACACACACGCACACACACACACACACACACACATGCACATGCACATGCACAAACAAAGAGGCAATGACTGACGAAAAATCTTCCGATAAAATCTTCCGGACTCAAAATACACAACCATTGAGCCCGTGTCTTCGCCTCCTTGGACCCTGACTAACGCCCGAAACGAGACTCGACGAACTCGTTTTCTTTTGTTCAAATCAGTGACTCCGACAGCGAGGAAGAGGCAAGCACACAAAAGCTCAGTGTCCCTCCACCCAGCGGGCCGCCTGTCACTTCATTCACCCGCCATTTACAAGCTGCTCTGCGTATTGTGGCCCTTAATGAGTAACTAAGTGGCCCGGAATCAACTGGCATGTTAAAGACAAACCCGTCTGGCAAAACTATGCCGTGCTTCCCGGAGACAAAGTCAAAGCCACGTTGTTTAGGCGGACCGACCGCCGATCTGATATCATTATTATTATTAACACTCTCGGGGTGGAGGAAGGAGGGTCAAATGTCACCGCAACAAAGTGCAAAAACTCCCGATGTCACGAGGCATTGTGCGGCTTCCTCGTTAGATGTATGTAGTATGTAGATGTCAACTTAAAAATAAAACACCCCGATGCACCACATGCCTCCTTGACACCGTGTCCACATGTATGTGTGAGCAACTTACTGGAGGAGCGAGAGCGTCCGTTCATGAAGACGTTGAGGAACTTCTTGGAGAAGTGCGCGTCGCCCTCCGGGGTGGAGTCCTCGGACAGGCACGCCGTCGCCTCTCTCCTCACTCCTCCGATCCGAATGCCGTCCTCGTCGTCGTCCTCCTCCTCCTCCTCCTCCTCGTACTCCTCCCCAACGGCCGACTCGTAGGGGGAGGAGACGCAGTTGTCGTAGACGGTGGCCGAGTCGCTGTCGTCGCTGTAACCTTGGTAACACTGCCGCAGGCTGACCAGCTCCAGCTGAGCGTGCTCGTCCACCACCAGAGTGTATTTCACCGAGTCGTACGAGAGGCCGCTGGCCTCCGAGGTCATGGAAGTTCTAAGCTGGTCCCTGCCGCCGCCGCCGCCGCCCGCCGCTCCTCCCCCCTTCCCCGCCTTTCCGTCCATCATCGCCCTGTCCACGTCTTCGTCCTCGCCGCAGTAGCTGTCGTCCGTGGCGTCCACGTACTCCACCGACGAGCCGGGCCTCAGCGTGGCCGCGGCCCCCGTCCCCGCCCCCTTGAGGCTGAGGTCGAACGCGAGGGAGGAGCGGGCGCCGCCGGGCGGCGTGGCGAGTGCCTCGACGCAGGAGGCGTAGGACGGAGGGGGGACGTGGGCCTCGTCCTCCTCGAAGATGGAGGGGTTTGTCCGGTCTGGCAGCGGCTGGTAAGGGGGCGGGCCCTCCGTGTCGGAGCCGATGGACATGCGGCCCTGCTCCGTCTGCTGCGAGAGGAAGGGCCGGTCCTGCGCGTCGGGGGGGTCCAGAGCGTCGGCGGAGCGCTGCACGGGGGTCAGGTAGATCTCCTCCGTGGGCTCCAGGCGCACGTCCGTGTGGTAGCGGATCTTCTCCCGGTGGGGCCCGCCTCCGTCCGCCTTCCCCGCCGGCGTGCAGTTCTGGGGGGGCGGGGGCGGCGCCGGCGGCGGCGGCTTCTTCTCCTGCAGCTTGGAGCGCGTGGCGGACGGGCCGCGCGAGTGTCCGGAGGTGTGGCCGTGCCTGCAGGGGGCGTCGGTGGACGTCCCGCGGTCCTTGGTCTGCGCTGCGCCGCCCTGCACCTGGTCCTCGTCGCTGAGGCAGCTGTGCTCGCGGGGGGGCGTGCGCTCGCCTGCGGGGGGAGCAGCGGGCGCCAGGAGACGCGCGCGCACGCACACCAGCACGCACACCAGCACGCACACCAGCACGCACACCAGCACACACACGGGCCAGAGACGCGCACACAGCAGATACACGCGACGCAGGAAGGCGGACATGACGGGACGCGGGAGAGCACGGGCGGACATGAGGCAGCAGAGGCAGAAAATGGGCAGGGAGAGAGGGGGGGGTGGGGGGGAGGGGGGTGGGTGGGAGGGGGAGAAAAAGAGTACAAATGGTTAGGTAATCCAGATTACTCGTCAGATTCCAGCCAGGAGAAGAAGACGGACGCGTTACGTCATAATCCATCGGCAGCAAATCCAGGCCTGATGTTTTCCCCTGTGGAGGTTAAGCAGCGCTGAGGTGGGAGGGGGGGGGGTTGATTTTGGGTGAAATTGTTACTCACTGGTTTGATGCCAATTAACATTACAACGATGAAATAAAAACTATACTTTATAATTTATAAGGAATTAAACGTTCCTCGTGGGGCCTAAACTTTAAGTGGAATTCAGTGGGATTCTCTGAAACGTGAGGATGTAATTAGCTAATTTGCATATGAATTAAACCTGTTGTGTTCTTAACGAATCTGCCCTTTCATCACATCATAAGAATGCTTATAATTAAATTAAATAGACTTTGCATCCCCCTTTGGCCAATGCCCAAATAAGAAGCTTTTTGCTATTTTTTTCTATTGGGGGAAAAGTGTATATTTCATTCATTATTAGATGCCTTTAATCGTGTTATGAATGATATTATCTTTGATTGTACAACAATCTGTTTCTCCCCTTCAAGTACCCATCTAAACATTTTATTAATAGTTTACTCAATAAGTAATTTCACAGCTGATGAAAATACAAACATGACAGAAACATTTATTTTTATTTTTAGTAATGTATCTAAATGCACTATATATCATATTTAGTTTAAGTCAGACTCATGGTAGCACTTCAACTGTGTCAAAAGTAACTTTATATGATCTATTTAGATGATACAAAATAAGCTGCAGCCTGTTTGCAACCAGTTTCCTTTTTTTTCATTTTACAGCATTTGGCTTCTTTTGTGAATACAGGATTATACACATTATACATTTTATATATATATATATATATATATATATATATATATATAGCAGTACTGCATCGTGCATACACAAGTATCCCCTCTGTGCCACTGGTTGCATGCGTGTGAGTGTCTGGTGAGTCTCGCTCCCGGCTAGCAACTGTTAGCTTAGCACAGCTTAACACAGTCACAGCCACAGGCGGCTGCTGCTGTTTCTAGTGGCGCCAGGATGAATAACAACCCCGCCGTGGTCACCGCGTCCCAGTTTGTCGTCGGCAGCTCACCTGTTTTGAGAGGCGAGGACGAGCCCGAAACCCTCTCCTGCCAACTGTACTTCTTCCCAAGGGAGTTGTTGTTCAGTGTGTCCTGTGGAGACGGCAGACGGGAGGGAGGGAGGGGTGAGAGAGGCCGTGTCCGACGGGGGAGGACGGAGAGAAACGCGGAGAAGTGTTTGGTCACCGAGTTCTGATCCGGACACAACTTTTGTCTCCCTCGCCCTCACGCTCTCTCTCTCTCTCTCTCTCTCTCCCTTACTACACACACACACACACACACACACACAAAGCTTTTATTCCGTTGAATAAGCAGGGATTCTTTTGTCTGTGCTTCGTGGTGTGCATATAAAGGGAACCAAGCCTTTTACCGAAGCTAGAATACACACTCACACACACACACACACACACATGGGGGCATTTATGCAGGATTTGTTGATGAATGGGCCTTTTAAAAAAAGACACCATGATCTTCGTATCACAAAAACAAGCTTTTATAAACAGTTTCCTTTCCCTTATTCTCATTTCTGTAAACAAGGTTTTCAAATAATTGATCAATTTATCAAAAACAGTGACCGTGACAGAACTCGAGGGAGGGGTCAATGCGCTGTGACATCACCTCCCAGTAAGGCCCCACTTCATGGTCATGCTTTTTATTCAGTTAGTGAGAATAGATTTTGTCGTGTTCAAAACCGGTGTCACAATTCTCCAAATTGATTATTCTCTCTTTCAATTTCAACAAGTTACTCACCATTTAAAATCCTATAGATTTTGTTGGCGTATGGAATCATGATTCTAAAAGATAAATAGTTGTTTCCGGCGAGTAGGGGATGAAACCACAAAAAGGCCATAGGTCAACTATAAATAATTAATTAAATATGTAAAAATAACCTTGTTTCAACTGTTGTAGTTAAATTTGCTTGATGGAAGAGATTGAGATCCAAACTCCTATAACGACCCCCCCTCCTCCCCCCCCCCCCCAGCTCGCATCCTCCTCCTCCTGTCCATCCGCCCCCGCGCGTGACTCACTGACACGTCTACGTGGGTCGCGGACCAAGCGCCGTCGCCGCGGCAACGGGTGAATCAGCAGGTGGGAGACGGCGGCGATGCTCCTCGGGGAGGGAGAGGGTTGAATCTCCTCACATCACCTACAGGGGGGCAGATTAGGCCCAGGCGTGTTCCCCCCCCCCCCCCCCCGGGGACAACTCCAGTCCAAGAGAGAGAGACCTCGGTCCCATGTTCTGCTTGTCTTTTCCTCACTTTAGCATTACGGCCACGTTTATTTAGTCCTTAAACCGATGCTTGTATTTGTGCTGGTTTTAAAAAACGCGTGTTTTGGTGCTTTATAAAGTTTCCTCACCACATATTTCCCTAAAAAAAAAAACACCACGTTGCTTTTCCAAAAGCTTCACAGCTCTGACTTGGTCGGCGGTTCTTCTCAGCCACAGGACTCTGTCGCTCGCTGCCAGGCGATGCGCGGCTAATTGTATATTTTAGCATTTTTACCGATTCACTGACCTGGAAACAGTCACCCGTGTGCCGTCTCTCCCGCTCGCTCCCCCCCTCACGGCAGTGACGGCTCGCTTGCTCGTCTCCCTCGTCTCATCTGATGTGTTCACACCAAAGGCGACGTTTTTCATCGGAGCGAGACTTGTTCTCCTCAAATATCGTGTGTGTTGCTGTGGTAAAAACGGTATTTATACTGTAGCACGTTGTTGGCTGTTGATGGAGCAGCTATCATTGGGATATCTGAAAGATCAGGACTCAACTTAATGATGCCACATTATTACATTGGAGAAGAGAAATGTGCTGATTAAAGCTGCAATGTAGTGGATTATATTGTAGTTACGATTCCTGAAATATATACAAAATCACAGCAGTTTTTGGTGACCAGGTGCTTTCGATCATTTGAGTCTGTCGGTGGGAAATTAAAGCTAATTATTTATCGATCGAGGTCATAACAGAGAGCAAATAGCTTCACAAACTGATACATAATGGGTTAAACAGAGATGAGCTATGTCACGATCAATGAAGAACCTCGGCTCGATGCTCACTTCCACACAATGTTTTCTGAGCTTCATATTTGTACACGTGAGCGTGCCCGACTGCGCCTTACAGCTGATGACGCCTGTCAGCCCCCCCCCCAAAACACCGTCAGCACGGATCATTTCTAGCTGCCATGTAAGGAAATGCTGTGCGCTGCTTTGTGTTTCCACAGTTCACACTTTTGGGATGAGTGTGCCCCACTTATCGTTCAAATGTTTTTTTTAAATATTCAGGTTTTGTTTTATAGCTGCAGAATGAAGGGAGACAAAAATATCCCAGCAGACAGGAACGAGAGAAGAAACTTCCAAAGAAGGAACATGTTTCAGAGCAATTATTCCCTTCATGCTTTCCAGTCCTGACAGCTCACACACACACACACACACGCACGCACACACACACTAGAGCAGTCGGCTTGTATCATGGAGGCAGATATAGCGCGGCTTGGTTCATCGGGTTGACAGCCTTCACTGTGGGGGAACTTTGACTCAGCAGAACTCCCATCACATCACAGACATTCCGTCTACCAGCGGAGCAGTGGATCCGTGTTCTGGTGATCCGGGTGGCACGGGTTAGCCGTCAGCGAGCTAATGCTAGCTCCGGGTGTGCATGTTACTGTGGACAACATAAACCTACACGGGCTTTCTGATTTAAAAGCATACGTTTAATACTGTCACAAAGCGTCATGTTGGCGGCCCGTACATTCGGACGAAGTGTCTGAAGAGGTGACATTACGGAGGTCTCCATCTTAGGGCGCCATGGGTGCGCCAACATACGCGTGTCAACACGGAGGATGATCTTCCCTTATTTTAAACACATGTTAAATAAGGTAACTATGGAAACAAAGCTCATCCCCTTTGTAACACACACCACTACATCTAAAACGTAGCTGAGCCTCACCCTAACACAACCTTTACCACATAGACGTCCAATAATAACAGTTCGGGGGGGGGGGGCGTTGCCTTTCAGCACAACATAGTTTGTGTATCGCATACCAGTAGTCTAGAGAAAATTAGTTACCATACGTGCATGTAAACAGCAGATGTGGAACGCTATGGTCAATTATCGCTGAATTAGCAACCTCCCGTGACTCACTCTCAACCAATCACAACGCTGGATTTCATCTACCCGTATTAAAACAAACAATATATTTTGTTGGAGTAGTCTGTGTTCAATTCTGACACACACACACACACACACACGACACGGCCATACATGAGATCAACAGGCATTGATCAACATGTATGTGGGGGGAATATATATGATTTACATATATTACATACATATATTCATTTAATCTTTGGTACCACTGTACTGTCTTGCTGGCAATGTACCGTTTCAAGTTGTTTGCAGCTGTGTTAAGCACAAACACCTACTATCTCATGTTAGATGAACCGAGTTCTAACCTTCAGTGAAAATGTAATTTAAAAAGACTGAGGGTGTTACCCCTCTGGGGTACTAGAGCAGAAATAGATAATTTACAAAGATTGACGTACACACACACACACACACACACACACACTGTCACGAGCTCCAGTGCAAACACAGAGACGGGCACCAAAGGGAAAAAACAATCTCTGTGTGGACAATTGAGGCGATTGTTGAGTCCAGAGAACACATCCTGTCAGAGAAACAACTGTAGTGAAGCCAGCGATGGGGTCAGGCAGGTCGCTGATCCATATTTACACGAAGAGGAAGAGGAACCCACATAGACAGAAAGCATCTTCCTCATAGTCCCCTCCTTTATGATCAATATTCAGTCTTCTGCCACTGTGTGTGTGTGTGAGGTTAATCAGACTCTACCTGTGTGCGAGGCACAATCGAGATGAGGTTAAGGGTCGTGGGTCTCTTGGGCCGGTAGGTATCCATGGTGACAGGTGCCGCGGGGTCCTTGGTGAGTGGCAGGGGTGCGATGGCTGACGCCTTCGAGGACTCCTTGTCGCCGCGGTAACCGTCGGCACCGTCGATCAGTTCCAAATGCAGCATCTCTGCCTGGAGCTGGCCGACGGCACCGAGCTCCGCCCTCCCCGACAGGCTATTGGTCCCTCGCCTGATTCGGCCCTGCAGGGATTGGAGGAGACGAGCCGTCAGTCAAGGTCGCCACAGAGAGAGAGAGAGAGAGAGAGAGAGAGAGCGAGAGAGAGGGCTAGTGAGTGAGTGTGTGTGGGGAGGGGATGAGGAGACTGAGCCGGCCAATTAGAGGCGGCTCAGTGTCCTACGTTTAACACGCTCGCTGCCAAACAGCAGAGAGACTATTCCACCCCAAAGGCTCCCTTGTCCCCCCCCATGGCTGAAAAGGTGGCTTTTACACATTCAACAAAGCAAACTTCTAGTTAATCCAGAGCGGTTTCAGCTCGCGACGAGATTCACTTTGACTGTCTTTCGCGTTCCTGCTGAAATCAAAGCATGTGACCAACAGCAGGGTCATCTGGGAGTAAGTCGGAGGTCACTGGGACAGCGCGGTCCGCTTCACTCGCCATCACTGTCTCTGCAGCTACAGCACGCGCGCACACACACACACACACATTGAGCACCCGGTAATTCCTCCTGATGGTAGATGTGATGCAGATTAATTGACATGGACATCAAGTCGCTGTTAAGCCTGTTACAGCCCACAGCTTGCTCTTTACTCCACATGGCAGACACACAGTTCTAGGCTCACAATACAATTTATAAATACAATTTGACACATTAGCAGACTGGTTTGTGGAACTTTGACTTCAAACCCTGCAATACTTGCTGATGTTAAGTGTGACTCGGCAGCTTGTTGCTGCTGGGAGTCTTTTCATCCTCATATTACTACATGCTTTATCATTTTACACCCCAAAAACCATTACCGATTATTAATATAAAAAATATGTATTAATTCATAAATGTTCGTGATTCCTTTCTGAAGACGAGACTGTGGTCACATTAATTTAGTCATTTGTTGCTAAAGAATTCCGAAGTCAAATGATATCAATTCATGGCTCAAATCTAAATATCAGTAAAAACCTGATTAGGATGTCGTTGGAAAGAAAGAAGAGCTGAGCAGAAACAGGAAGTCAACATTTACCGGGCTGCACTGTTACAGGAGTGATGACCAGTGGCAGCAGAGCTGCGAGCTTCTATTCTTCATCCATATTGTGTGCATCACACGCACGGCACGGGATGCTCGGCTATAAACAGCTCTTTGTTTGCACCTCTGGGCTCTTTCTCAGTGACCGACTGCGTCGTGAAGTTATATGATGTGCTCTGTAAATGTGGCAGGGCGGTTAGTAAAGAGACTTTAAGTGTTGCCTTCAAGCACATTCGTATGCAGCGAACCTCCGACCAGAGACATTCAGAGGAAAGAAAGAGGCTTTTGAATGGCGACTAAAAGGGGAAACGTTTGTGCAGCTGCATTCTAATTAATCTAAACAACACTCTCCTTTCACACAGGGCGCACTGGAGACCATCCCATAATACATTGTGATTTTAAGGGACTCCATCTTTACTCATCAATCGGCATTATAGATCAATTGAGAATGTCTCTTTTAAGGAGTTGTATTTTGTACATTAACCTTTTTAAAGTTGTACAGGATCTCTAATATAAGTATAATCATTTTCTATTTATTTTATTTTATAGTTGGCTAAAAACACTCTCTCCAACATTCATCTAGACTCCCATATCATCCATCCTATCCATCCATCTGTGGTCTGTCCGCCCATCCCGACCATCAACCTGTTCACCCTCCATCTCCGTTCTGCCCATCCTCTTCACCTACGCGCCTGTCCATCAACATCCGTCCCGTGTGTCTATAAATCAACCATCGCGCACCCGTCCATACATCAATCAGGTATCGGTGGGCAGGACGGATCCATGCGTCCATCCGTCCATCCATCCATTCGGCATGTGTTTACATGCAGACATCCAACCATCCATCCATTAAATGTCCTTCATTCTATCAATCCATCAATTGTCAAGCCACCTGTTATCTATCCATCTATCAATCAGTCCAGTTATTCGGTTACACGTTGTATTTGAGACAGGAAAATATATCTGATGATCCTCCTGTATTATCGGCATAATCCCTTTTCCCTTGTCAGTGTCTGAACTAACGGCACAGCCACTCTCCGGCCGTCATCGCCCCTCTCTCGGCCCGTTGACCTTTTCACCTGCTGACGATCAATGCCTGCTAATGCTGTGGGCCTCTACTATTCCTCTCTGCGTTAATGGCCAACGCCTGGCCCCTTTAAGACAGCCCAGGCCCCTGTTGCTAAGAGACAAGGGGCTCAGTGACGACGAGGAGGCTGAGACGATGCTGCTCCCTCACAGTTACTGATGCTCGGCTCTCGTCCAATCAGAACAGCCCGGGTAGATCACGCAGCCAGAAGTCAAGCATAATGACACAAGACAGCTGAAAAGGCACTAAATCCAATGGAATCATTACAAAAAAGTCCAAAAAGACAATAAATAAAACCAAGGGTATCAACTATATGATTGTCTATACGTTAAAACGACAGATGAAGGATTTTAAGTTGTATATATGTTAAATAGGAAAATCTCACTATTGATTCTAATCTGCTGTAAAGACATACTTGGAATTATTAATCCCCTTATTAATTGGACTTATTAATAAAGAATTGAGAATCGTATTTCTGCTTTTTAGTTATATACAATTAATGAATTTGTTTTGAATTCAAACAACATATTGAACCACCATGTCTGTAATGACAAATAATGGCACCGGAATGCAAAACAAATGCAAACAAAATAACGGCACTAATCACACTTTCTATCCCAATAGCGGATAAAATGAGTTTATGTAACAAGCCGCTAAAAGGGACAAAAGAACAACATGCGCAGTAAAAAGCCTCAGCTCATTGTTTTTGTCATTTCAGTATTTAAAGCCCAGTCCCTCGCTGCCACACCGCCCTCCGCATTCATGCCAGACCTTCCAGCACTTTCTTTTGGACTGACCCCCGCCTGCCTTGGACTGACCCCGTCTCGCCCAGGCTTCTGTCCCTGTGACCCTGTAAACCGTCAGCTGGGAAAAAATGAAATGCTCTGTTCTGTCGTAATGCATCTGGCTCCGTAGCTCACCCACTACAGTTTCGGTTTCCCAGCCCCCCCCCCCCAAAAAAACACTGACCGCATCAACCTTTCTGGCATGAGCAGGAAGTATTACAACATCTTTGATAAACACACTGTATTAAATGGTGGACCAACAAAACCGGGATACTACCTGTTGAAGAACATTTCGTTGCTATAGTGATATTTTTTTCTAGGTAGTTGGAGGAGAGGAGGGGTTTTAGACAATTGTACACGTCAAAATGTTTTTAAATTGGTCCACTTCTACTGAACGGGACATTTAAAAAAGGAACTTGAAAATGCATAAATTTAGCGAATCTGCGGTGGTGTTTGGTTTGTGATTGGCTGCTGCAGGTTGGTGGGCGGGACCCGGGCTCCAATCACTACTTCCCACTTCTTCAAAAAAACGTCAAAAGAGCGAGATGCCGGCTTCCGCGTCCAGGTTATTCTTTCCCACATTTTTGTGGAAGTCTGTCATCACTCCATTAAGCGGGGAGGTAGTTTCCATGGTAACGCATAAATATCAACAGCCGACAACAAAGCGCCTCTCTTGTTTCTGTTTGCGGTCACGAGGCAGCTTCTTCTCTGCTGTTGCCGTGTGGGGATGACATGGCGTGAGCAGTTTCCACCGGGGCGGTGTGTGTGTGTGTGTGTGTGTGTGTGCGCGTGTGCCAACACTATATTTCATGCATTTCCAGCTCTGACACATGCGGTAGGTGAGAGAAACCCTGTTGCCATGGAAATGGGTCTCGCCTTCTCGCCTTGTAAGTGTTTTGCTACGCCCCCCCCCCCCTCCGCCTCATCCCTGGAACTCCGCTCGCTCTTGTTGTGCTCTAGAAACCTCCCTCCCTCTTCCTATCTGGGTTAATGAGATCCGTTTTACTGATGTGCATTGATGTAGTTCTACCCTGATAACAAAGGGTTTTCAGGAGATAAATAACAACCAATCATCTCGATTGGCACAAAAGATGTCTCCATGGCTAATATAAATTATAGATGTATTTATATTCCTATTACACAAACCGTACTCCTGAACTCTAAATCTGGATAAATAGCTGAATCATACTTACGAAGGAATTTCTACACCCTTAAATAAGAGAGAAGGAAACTTTGAACCGGTCCAGCAGAGTATTTTTGATCTGATTTGCCTTCATACACCGGGCAACACATTAAAGGGGATTTATCGACACCATCTCTATCGTCGTGATGGCTGAGCAGCTGCTAACGATAAAATCGATGGCATAAGTGCTAACAGGGTTTAATTAACCCAGGGGGAAGCGCGGGGGGGGGGGGGGGGGGCAACATGAGTGCAGTACGGAGCAGCGGCCCATAGTCAGCGTGCATGCACCTGGCATGCTATTGACCTGGCAGGACTTGTGTCGATAGCGCAAGAAACACGAAACACACAGGAGCCGAGAAACTGCATCCTTGGGCTCGAGTAGCCACAGCGCCGCTACAGAGACACAGGAAACCAGGCTCACGGTGGTTTGCTGCTGTATTACACCGTAGAGTCGGCTAATGACGTCACCCATTCTGACCGACACATGACTGTTCCAACCCCCCCCTGCACTCAAACACACACACAGAGGAGATAATGCATGTTGTCATTACATGTCTCTTAGGGATACCGCATCTATTCATGCTTTTGTTCTGGATGGGGCCGGCTCTTAAATAGCACATAAAGTTGATCTGAGGTCATGTTTCCCGCTCTCAGGAAGACTAGCTGAATGCAAATCAATTCAATTATGACGCTACGAGAAACCCGCCCCGTACACAAGCTGTTGCATGATAGCGATTCATCCTTGTGCGTGTGTTGTCCACACGTTGGCCGTGTTTCGGTTCGTCGTCCTTAAAATGTCTGCATTTATTTGGACACGCCCTCTGATCCATTCAGATAAAGCCCCATCCATGACTCTCACACACACCCACACACACACACACACACACAGTCTGAGGCAGACGCCCGTCTGGGCTGAGTGAAGCTTCGTCCATGTGACTGTCCAATTATTGATGAGACAAGATGTATCCTGATGAGGTCACCAGTCAGGGCTCTGCATGCAGTGTCCCACGACCCCCCACATCCTCCAGGTCACCTGACGTCCTGCTGAACCTCATTACACATTAATGAGAAGTCTCTGACAAACGTTTTTTTAAATGGGTTTAAAAAATGAAGCCGTCTCTCATCGCATGCTGTCTTATCTTTAAACATGGAGGAAAGTCGTGATACAAAAGCAGGGTCTGATTAGAAGGGACAACATGGGGTGTTTGTTACTCCTCAAATCTCCGCCCCAAGCTGACTTCATCGCCGTTCATACCACACCACCGGCCCCCATCTGCTGCTCCCCCACAAAGGTAAGTGTTTTCTCCCTGTTTTCATATTGTCATCAAATAAGAAATAACCATATACATGTAACATCATGTACATGTTTGAGGGGTGACACAAACTACCACAGGGAGGCAATCCACGCACATCCAACAGGAAGAATGACGGAAGGGGTGGGGGGGGGGGGGGGGGACATATTTGTGCGACCAACCAGCAGAGCCTGCTCTTGTCACAAAACCTCTTTTTCTGTACAGTTTGTTTCGTGACCCGAGAGTGACGTCGATGACACGTGCCGTTTGTTGTTGTTGCTGCTGCTTGTCGGGCAGCCATTTTGGATTCTGATTACTGCGAGGGCCCCTGCGAGGTGATGCGTCATCGGTCCGAACACACACAGACACAGACACACACACACACACACACACACACACACACACAGAGCAGAGAGCCCTAACATTCTACACTCTGGGCTAAAATTAGCTGCCTGCATAGGGGGAGCACAAAAGGCTTTGGGAGAGACGCATAAATGTCTTTTCATGCAATAAAAATGTACTGTGTGAAGTGTCTTCGTCTGTCAAGTCCCCGCCTCGCTAAAACAATCAAAACACCAGCCACGGGGGGAGAAAACCTCTCACTTGCTCCTATAACCGACACTTGGAAGAAAGAAAAATAGCACGGGCCCTCCTGTTTCCTTGGTTACGGCAGCAGTTACTGGAGGAGGAGGGGTCGATGAGGGTTTCACTGGGAACAGGAGAGATCTGACAGAATAATACATTTACCTCTGCTCACTTTCTCCCTCTGTAGCACATCCCTCCCACGTCTTTCCTTCATCGTGGGCCCACTCGTTTCTGAACCCCGGGGTGCCCGTGAGAACACCCCCAGAAAGACTTTCTCAGTCAGAGAATTCAATCCAATCTGCCATTCAATTTTCAGGGGACTTGAGTGTTAGAGAACCCGCGGGGTGCAGCGGGGGTGATTGCGTGTGATCGGACTCGGGCGCCATCTTTCAGGCCCCTCTGCCCCCGGGGCTCTTCTGCTCCGAAGCAGCTGTTCAGGACAAAATGCCTCTCTTGATTTTCACGAAAAGAGAAAACTGAAGACTAGATGTAAGTCTCATTATTTCCTGTTTTGTTATTTTTCCAAAAATCGAAGAGCAATGGGATTTTCAAAAAAAGGACAAATTTGCAACTTTACACCAGGTCACGAGTTGCACTTCCTCGAGAGAAACAACATGTGACCTAATGTTGTGCCAGCCACCTCTTTACCTTCATGTCCGGGCCGTTGCAGTTGAGGCTCAATCCGCACTCATCTGTGATCTCTGTAATCTCCGACAGGTCGTCATCTTCAAACTCATCCAGGCTGATGTCATGGGTCAACCTTGGAGAGAGGGGAGGGGAGCGGGGGGGGGGGGGGGATTAGAGTGGAGAAAGGTAGAAAGGGAAAGAGATGAGGAAAGAAAATCAGTCTTAATCCCTCAGCACTCATCCGAAGCCACGGGCGGTACGTCTCAAAATCTACATTTGACCGGATTATCTGTCTCACGGGGCGGCAACTCAAACGTCTACTCTCATTACGGAAATGTATCACCGCCCAACTTCTGTCCATTTAAAACTCTACATTCAAAGCGCAGGGTGGCAGTGTTGCTACGGATAACATTGTAATAAAGATGCAGACTGTTCCAATGATCAACCAAGAAACGAGGTGGTCAGAAGCCTCGGTGGCCCTTTGGAGGTCAAATGTTCAATCCGTCCTCTGAGGAGCACCATGGAATTCAGCAGTCTTCAAAGCGGTGGTGGAGTGTAGCAGCTCTGTAGCATTCGGAATCAGGGACGGGCTCACACGGAGGGCCCGGGATTGCATAATTTAGGTTAAGTCCAACAAGACAATGTTCATATCTTGCCAGTAGGATTACAGTTCGCTGGACATCACTTGGGTGCCGGGCGTCTGGCCGAATTCAATTATCTTCCAGTAAACAATGCTTCACTTCCCCCCCCCCATCTGTAATCATGTCCGCCTGTTATCTCTTTACCCTGCAGCCTGCTGGGCGTGACGGGCCACGGGCCAAATGTTATTAGAGTGGTCGTCACAAGGAGCGCGGAAGCAAGCCGTCGAGAGAAACCCGGTGAACTCGGAGAGCCGTGAGTCCCAATGTTGCAGCATGATGCTAATGCCGGTTCTTGCTTCATCAACACTGCAGCTGTCTCCTCTTGCAAAATTGTGGCACAGCTGCAGCCGTGGCGTGTTGGAAATGTGGGTACGGGACTTAAACGGGCTGGGTATACGCGTCTGTTTACCTCTATAATGAGGCCCTGGAGGAGGCGGGAGGGAGGGGCTGAAGGATAACGAGAGAAAAAAAAAAAGAGAAGGAAAGTGGATCTACAGTATGGGTTTAGGGATGAAGGGTCTCAGATGGGAATGCAAAAAAGAAGAGGGAGAAAGGGACTTGATCTGAATCAAAGTCGGCGTTTGCGTTTGCAAAGTCAAAAGTGAGACGTAATCATTTCAAAAATCCACGGCAGGGGGGTTTTCTGTTGTGATATATTCTTCTAATAAACCGAAACCGAATCTGTCCACAGCTGGATGTTTTGGGCCCGACCATAACTTTACGAAACCAAATTTACCAAAGAATAGGAAATTCGAAATCTAGTAAATTATGGTACTTGAGATGGGCACAAATACTCCACGATTATCATCCACGTAAAAGAGTTCAGCTAATGAGCTGAGCTATTTTTGTCTTCCCCACGAGTCGTAATCAGACAGTCACAACATGTGGCTCAACGCGCCATCTGAACTTCTGCTTCTTCTTCTCCTTCTTCCAATGAACTGCATCGACAAGAAATTGGTCTGCCCGGCTTTTCAATAACATAAACTCTAACCTTATCAATTCACCACAAAGGTAATGTATTGCAGCACTGACAGATGCTTGGGAGAGCAACAAAATCAATATACGCCTCTGCCTCCCATCAGCATCACTTATAGAAGGAGGAGAAAGGCGGAGGAGGAGAGAGGGAAGAGAAAAGGGACGAAGGGTAGGAAAAAACTGCACGCCAATCAGACCCATGAGTATGTCATTTGTATTGACCCTAAGTTGCGGGTATTGGTCAATAATAAGGACTTTTCAAGGACAGAAGGGGGGGGGGGGACGAGAAGCAAGAGGATCATTTTTCGTGTGTGGATCAAACAACGAGCAAAGTGCAGATAGGAGCAGCGGACAGTGAAAGGATGGAGGGATTCACAGGGGACAAAAGCGAAAGGAGGGAGAATAAAATGAGGTGCGGGGAGATAAACCACCTGGACAGGACAGGGTGACCCCTTTGCTGCAGTGAATTGTGGGTAAGGAGGGCTGCATGCACCAAAGAGAACCAAGATCGAGTGCAAACTCCATTTTCACACATAGCTCGGACATGGTGTCCCCATATTACATATTACCTCATATTACAAATGTTGGGGGTCATTTTGTTTCTGCTCCAAATAATACCCGTTTCAGAATTTCCATGGTTGTGAACAGCCCCAATCGTCAGTGTTATAACTAACACCTGTGCTAAAAATACCTGCTGTGACAAACGGATTTTTAACGCATTACTTTTAGTTTTGCGTTAAAGCTTATGAAACTTTGCCAGGTCAGGCTTACTTTCAGCATTTAGGCTTTTATTCTTTATTTCTGATACGGCAAAGACACTTTTGCATTTACTCATTTCCTGAATCAACACGAAATGGATCTACAAATAGAAAATCCAATACCCTGACATCCTCGTTGGCCTCCCCTGGGAGTGTGCTCCTGTACAATTGTACACCCAGCATACCTTCACTCACAAACCCAAAGAACACCCTCTGGGAATCGATGCCGGCGGACTCGAGCGCTCCGCTTGTCCAGGTGAGAAGATCCAGTGACACATCTACTATGTCATCAACCCTGGAAAGTGACACGCGGCAAAAATCATTTGAGCCGTAGCAGCAACAGGGCTGTAAGCGACATCCTCCCTGTGACACCGTTACCTCTCGCCACCCCAAAGGGCATCCGCGCATCCTCGCGGGGGGAACCGCTAGCTCGTTAGCATACCAGCATCCCCACGTCGCTGTGGCCCGAGAAGAGCTGAGAGCAGCTGATGCTCTTAGGTGAAGAGATGTCCAGAATTACATATTGAATTATTCATGGGATGAATTTGCTCTGCCAACAAAATAGTTGCTAACTTGCTGCTAGCTCAGAGACGAAACAGAGCAAACTGGGAGAAGTTTGAAGTGGAGGTGTGGGCTCTTAAAGCTCTATTTTCTGAGTATATATATGTATATATATATATGAAGTAGTGTCTACTTGAGCAAAGGAGGAAGCAGCTCTCCCTGTGTGTTGTAATCTGAGTTTATCTTTGCTTTTGTTTAAACTTCAATGACAGTTGATCCGACCGAAACAGCCGCTGACCGTCCGGGAAACACTGTTAGCTCCGTTAGCACTGTTTGCGTTTGCGCTAACGGCACTGCTAGCGGGACGCCACTGGCTCAACCGAGTATTAAACTAATGGTGGGGCTTAAAAACGTGTTAAAAACATACTTACTGTACCACAACATATGGCTTGTAGTTGTTTTTGAAAAAGGGCTTGCTCTCAAACCCACTCTTAAGGAAGCATGCATGTGTGCCAACGTCCTCTGTTGACTTTTAACAATTCTCAGCTAAATGCTGAAACAGCTGCTGACAGAACTTGAGTCTCACTCCCACCCAAATGTCGCTGAAAATATATGTTCTTTTCAGTTCACCTGATTCATTGATTCAGTGATTTTTCTTCACTCTGCATGTAGGATTTCACCCTTGTGGACAACACTTTGTCCAAAGTTAATGTTGTGAGATGGCGTCAGAGGGGAACAAAACAGCACTGCAGGATGTTTGATTTTGCACACTGTCTTGCGTTGTTCTGACAGTTGCGGGTCGACGAGGCATCCCGTCGGCTCTCTGCTTGTGTCCATGAAGGACAGCATGACCTCCCGCTCAGCCCTCGATGGACCCGCGCCGCTCATTAGCACCGCATTTAACTGATGCTCGCTTGTTACGGTTGACGGCAGTTTTATGTCCACAAGTGACGTGCGAGGTCAATCCGCAAATTGTTTTATTTGAAGGGGATCCACAAATAGTGACTTGGTGGGACCAAAGA
This sequence comes from Pungitius pungitius, assembly GCF_949316345.1. Classification (NCBI taxonomy): domain Eukaryota; kingdom Metazoa; phylum Chordata; class Actinopteri; order Perciformes; family Gasterosteidae; genus Pungitius; species Pungitius pungitius. Next base: position 22,541,814 of record NC_084903.1, read on the forward strand.
AAGACGCAGTTCATGCAGTCAACGATGGGAAAAGGTCACGCTGTGATGAAGGATAGGAAAAATAACGTTCAAAACTACAGGAGAAAAAGCCATATCAACTCATAATTGTAGACCAAACCCACTTTGAAAAAACCCAAACTGAAACCAATTCCCACCAAAATATTTGTATTATTTATTTATCTATTTTAATAGCAGGACAGTCATTGCAGAATACCAATAAAGGGTGGTATGGATGTTTGACACTTAGCATTAGCATTTAGCGCTAACATCTGTAATAATTGAATCACCTGACAGCCTTGCATTTAGCCGTCACAGCATACACATGTAAACCCTCACATGTCCTCCTCACATTGTTCACTCGTCAGCTTTGGATTGGACCAGCACCAGGACCGTCCCATCAACCCCTGCCCCCTCCCCCCACCCCCCCACCTCCCCTCTGCCTTCAGCATCCGCCGTATGAAAACAAACTCCAAGGACCCATTTTCAGCCATGCATCTCCTGCATGCATCGCTGTGACACAGAAAGTGTGATGTTTCTCCTCCGGTCCTATTTTTGATCAATAATATGCCTCACACGCAGACACACACACACACACGGCCATATGCATCCGGTCTCCTTCAAGGGCACGCCTGCCCCAGGCTTTAAAGAGGCGAGCAGACGACATATAGCGAGGAAGAAAAGAGCACGTTAGCAGCTGCACGCTCACAAGGTCACGCGCAGCCATGTTGCTGCAAGTGCCAGCAGCAATAAAACCAACAAGCAGGGGAGAAGAGAATGAGAGAGACGCCCTACCATTTCTCCCACTGGTCCTCCATCCAACCCTCTTCTCCTTCCCCTCCCGAGTCCATACTGGAAGTGAGCGGGGCATCCACAGCTGAGAGGAGGAGGAGGGGGAGGAGGAGGAGGAGGAGGAGGAGGAGGAGGAGGATCGGGGGTTAGAAAGTGAAGGAAGGATGGGCGAAGGGGAGGGAGGAGCGAGCAGGAAGAGAGCCGGAGGAGAGGGAGGAGGGGTGTGCATCTCCCCCGGGTCGATGGGAGGAGGCGTCCGACTCAAGAGCCGCTGCTGCTGCCGCCGCCGCTCGTCCGGAGGAGAGAGAGTGATGGAGGAGGGTGGCTATTTAAAGCAGAGGAGCGGAATCTGCCATCAAAAACGAGTGTTTTATAATCTCTCTCTCTCTCTCTGATGTTTACTCTATGTGTGCATTAGAATTACTACGCCACTGCAGGAAAGTGCTGGTGTTAGCAGGATATCCAACGCCACCGCAAACAGCAGAAACATTAGCTCAACAGGACCTCTCCCTCCCTCCCCCCTTCTCTCCCTCTCTCTCTCTCTGCAAAACACGGTCATGCTCAATTATTCATGAGACCCCATTGATCAAGACTCTTAATTTCCCCTTCTCTCCCTCTCTCCCATCATTCTTTTAAAAGGATAAGTTTTTTTTTTAATGTAGGTTTGGTGTATCAGTTATATCGCAAACCCCCAAAAGGATTGCCGAGGTCCCGACTTCTTGCGGGACAAAGAAAAACGATTATTGGTGTCAATGTTGCGGGCTACAAAAATAAAATGTCAACACATGCTTTCTGCTTATTTAGGCTTGGTGGCTAAGCACTGTGCGGCTATGGAGAACCATCGTGCTGAAGTGCCTCACGCTGATGAGATGTTACACTACAGCCAGGAGACCGGAGACAACAAGTTGGTTGACGTGTGTTGGATGTAAGGTTCCGTTGTTGCCACCTGTAACTGGACTGAGGTACAAGTACGATGTTCTCGGCAGTCTGCTGAGCACGTGGCTGTTGTGACCTTTTTCCCCCTCGCAAGGAAATAAACCCCAGAAATACATGTTCAGGAGGCGTGTTCTGTGTCTGGCGGACATGTGAACAGGCCCCGGTTTGTTGCTTTTACAGCTTTCTGACAGATCGAGCTGTCAGTCAAGTTGTGGTGATGCGTTTCTGCCCCCTAGTGGCCAGAAATCAATGAACGCATGAGGACATAACAGTAAAGGTTTTTGGTCCCGCCACACGTTCATATTAAGGCGGGTGCAAAGGCAAAAGTAAAAATTGTGCTTTGGAAAAAAATAAAAAACAGGGCTCACACATTCGCTCACAAAAAGTCAAACTCACTAAGCCCTTGTTTTCCTGCACTCTGAGCTGCTGAGGCCATATGGCCAGGAGCTATGGAGCTCACACACCAGGAGACCTGTAAAACACACAGGAGTAGCTCATATGCGTGTTAGTCTTGAGAGACTGAAAAGGGAGAGAGATGTAGAGAAAGAGGGAGAGTGTACTGTGCAGTCAGAGGGGAGCGGCCATCAGGTGGAACGTGCTGTATCAGCAGAACGGAGCGATAACGGTAAATAATGAGCATGAGGTTTAGGCGGGGGGGGGTTGCAAAGCAGAGTAATAACGGTCCACTCTGTCTGCTGGGGGTGTGATCCTGTAAGTATCCCGGCTGTGGGACGAATAAAAGATTATCTTCTCTTATTGAGATCGGCTGCTCCCTCTCTGAGGATAAAATTAATCTACTGGCTAATTTTGAAGCTTTTGTCCCCGCAGAAAACCCACAAAAAGCCGGATGGGAAACAGACACTCGTGCAGATCTTTCTCTCTCTCTCTCAATCCTCACATCCTTCATCCCATACCGTGTGAATCCATCTGCCTGAGCAGGCAGACACGTAACGGTGGAAGGTGCAGTGAAAAGATGAAAGAAAAGCAAGAGGCAGTGAACTAGAGAAAGAGGGAGAGAGAGCGTTTTAAACTAGATCATTTGACTATTCAGTAATCTGGACACTTCAGAACATGTGCTTTATATGATGGATTCATATTCTTTTTACATGTAGTATCAGTGCGGCTGCACGATTGATCGAAATTGCTGCTGTTTTTAAATCTCAAGAGGAGAATATTTGCAAAACCGAAGATATGCATTTAAAAAATACAAAATCCTCATGAGATGACTTCTTTCCCACCTGAAACTGTAGGAAATGTCCTGTGCACCCTCTCGTGCCACAGAGGACCTTTGCAGTGCTGAAGAATTTGTCCATGATAAAAATCCAGTCTTTTTTTATCCCTTTAAAATCAGATGTCAGCGTGCAAAAATATAAAGACAGTGTGTACTCAGGGTCGCAGGGGGGCTGGAGTCTTATCACAGCCAAGTAGTGTTGGTATCAATATTCTTATCTAACTTTTAAAAGGTTATGGTTCAAAGTGGGCCTAGGTGGTAGGTACGGGGGGGGGGGCAGCCAATGGGATGGAGCCGGCCCTGGAGGGGGACGGAGGTGAAACACGCCGGCATATGGCCGCTCTGGGAGAGGGCCAAGCCCCGAGGCTGTGGATTATCACGGCTTCCTTTTTCTCGCCGACTACAACTCGGGAAAAATCAGCTGACATCATTCCTTCATTCGCTTTAGTACTGTTTATATATATTTCATTGTCTTCTTCCTTTGTGTCTTTTTGCCTTTTTATTTGCACACAATTAAAGTTCTCCCCCGATGCGACTGCATTGTCAACAGCATGCAGCTAATCCGGCTCAGCATTCCAACACGTTGATTTGACCAGTTCTGCAGGTGAAATTAGCTCGGACTGATCACGTAGCTGATGCATTCTGGGTCATCTATTCAGTCGCTGCCACACGGTGGTTTCCGTTATCGACTAACCATTCAATTATGTTTGAATGCAACACATTGCTAATTCCTTCTGCACATTAAGATGCAGATCACAAGATTACACAGATTAAAATAATGATTCGGGCTACTTTTTCAGATCTGGAAAACAGTACACGAACCAAAACAGAATCAAATGAAACTTAAAACAAAAAAACTTGAAAATAATCATGAGTAATTTCCGTGGCAGGACGATGTGATTTTAAACTACAAAACGCCGGCACTGGAGTTTTCAGGGGATTCAAAACTAAGACATCGCCTTTGGTTTTACATCAGTTTCTTAACAATAAACAGTAAAACGTAGAGCTGATTGATGTTAACTGATTACCAGGAATAAAGGTTGGACACATTACCTGTTGGTACTCAGGACATTGTTCGGAAATCCTACTTTTATTACTACATGACATAATTGCATAGTAATTAACTCAAATATCCGGTGACTTGACATATCTGACAAGTGAGCAAGTGATGTTTAATTGCCAGCTGGCAGGCCCTAAAGCCGACCTTTTTAATATATTTCTTATAAATTAGTGGTTTTGAATGTATCTACTTTTTAAACCTCCGAAAAGCATTCCAAACACACCGGTTTAAGTTTCCATTAACACACAAAATATAATGTAGCCAGGTGATGCGGGAACTCTTAAAATAAAATAAATAAAAAAAGAAAATGCAGCAGGTATTACGAGGATTCCAGCGACACGTGTCACGAATGTGGGCTCGTGCGCAGGGTGCACGAGGCGCGTGTTGGTGGCAGACACGCCCCCGACCCCCCCCTAAACAAGAAGCTCAACAACACAGCGACTCCCACCCGCATCGCGCGCTCAGCCTCTCGAGCCCCCCCCCCCGCCGCCGAGCTGCGTGTCCCGCGTGTCCTTACCTGAAGCTGGCCGGGGAGTTCACCTGGACGTTGCGGCCGGAGGGCGAGCTGGCTCCCCCCTTCTCTGTGTCCGCCATGCCGTCCCGGTTACCGTCCCGGTTACCGTCCCTCCATCCGGCGGAGACACCCGAGGTCCGGCGACGCGGCGGTGTGGTGCTGCCTTCGCGGACCGTGGGGATAACAACGACTACGTAGCCTGCGATGTTATTTTTCAGTCCTCATTCATAAAAAAAAAAGTCATTAAGTGGTTTATTGTACAAACCAGCTCACCTATTATAGTGGGCCTACAATTAAAATAAAACGATGAGCACCCTAAATATGTAATATAGCTATTGGTGTAAAAAGTGTAAAAATGCTTAAATGACAGTTGGCAGTAGGCTAAAATATTTCAGTCTAAAGGCACAGTGATTGCGTAACATTTCATCGACATCTAACCGTGTTTGATTAATGATTTGTCATGGCATCTCACAAAAACGTCTGGAAAACACATCACAATCCGTGTGTGGCGTTTACGAGGAGACATTGAAGGCAGCAGGGGCTCCCACGGGGAGAGATGGGCTGCGAGCTAAAAAAAAAAACAGAGGTGCATTTCATCAGTGCTGCCGGTCATATCGGATCTGACTAATATCCGATTACCTGACTCGATTTGTGTGGGACCAGCCTGCATGTAACAGATGCAATGAATCCTGCACACCTACGTGCTAACAGCAGACTAGTTTATTACATAAACAAAAGCTGTTGAGAGCAATTTGTTTTAAAATATGGGGAGAAATACTGTATATGGGATGTGCAATATAAAAGACATTTAGCAGTGAAGGGGCTATGGTACAAAGTTTCATCATGGGGAGTTTAGGCATAGATAGCTTAGCATAGTAATGCCATTCAAGTGACTAGAATACAGGATGCGTTATACCTCCTGCAACGTCTGTTTCTTGATTTCGTTAACGTTGTGTTTCCATGAGAAATATATTAATCCAACACGAGCATCCTTCACTTCCACACCAAAAGAAAACCACAAGTTGCATTACGTTTTTATTAATAATAACATATTTTTACAACATGAACACTTCAAAGAAATGAGGCCACAAAGTACATGATATCATACTCAATGTCAGATTTGTGCCATAATCTCTTGTTTTCAACAAGTGTTGTACTGCACCTTGAAGGCATGAGGAATCTTTTTACACATTGCTGGTAAAAGAGTTTCTACTCTTCCTGCAGGTTTGCAATGCATTTTCTCTCTTTTCTGAAGATAGTGAACGTTTTTTCAGGAATCTTTGGAACACATGAGTTTTCTGTCACTGAAGCACGTCTGCACCCTTTCACAGGGATGGACATCAAGCCGCAGGAAGTTCTGCAACCAGGGGCTGCTCAGTGGTGAGGCTCAGCCTTCCCGTCTCATCGGACACGCAGACGCTCTTCATCCTGTGGTCTATCTGACTGAAAAAAACAAAACAGTTTCATCATCTTTCAACCTGTGGACAAACTCACATGCTTTTGAGCCAGCGTGGTTCTGAGGGACGGCAACGAGGGCGTAACGATTGGACGGTCCGGACCCCAAACTAAAATATGTATTTGTGTTCCCATAAAAATAATGCTCAGACATTTCGTAGACATTCAAAATAATGCTCAGACATTTCGTAGACATTAAATTATCAGTGAACCATTTATCTTGCACATCACGTTAATATTTGAAAATACTTTTGATTTCTTGCCAAGCTAATGGATTTCCCTCATCATCCTCAGCTGCACTTTGTGTTCAGTGCACATAAATAATTGTTAGCATGCTCACACACACTGTAGATAATGACAATGAGTTTAGTTTGCACACCCATTGCTGGAGTTGTTCAAAAGGATTTTCAAATAAATCCTTAAAATTACAAAAAACTGGAGTAGAATTAAATTCATACAATATGTGTTGGTTAATAATTCTATCTACATGTGGCAATTGGTCATCATAAAGCAAACATTAAAAACAAGTAAGATTAAAATACATTTAAGATCAAGAAATGAGATTGCTGCTGGATTGTCTTCTTCAATATAAAATCACCAAAAACATCTTCTGAGAACTGGGGTAAAACATCAAGGCAAACTCAAATGATATTAAATGTGTTTTCATGAAATCAACACTATCTACCTTCACAATTTTCAGGAGTTCATTTCTGTCCAGGCGGTCGTTGCACCTTGAAAGTCCATCCGAGCTCATCTGCAAGCTTCTCACGCAGTACAAGATTGAGCGCCACCACGTACTCTATGAAACCCGTTGTGTGGTCCTGAAAACAAGAATAAATCACTTGGGTAGGAAGCACGAACAGATCAAGAAAAGAAAAGAAAAAGTTTAAAAGCACAAAAAATCTGTTTAAAGAAGAGCTTTTCAGGGAAAACAACCATTGCTGCTTTTGTTATTCCTCAAACATTTTCATGGAAAGCGTCGTCGTAGCTCAGGTGATTCATGTCGAATGCTCGGAAGATGGTGTCCGTGTGGTGGGATTCAGGTGCACCGTGCTGTACTCCAAACATCTTCTTGAACTCATGCAGGTACAAAGATCCACTGGGTGATGAAGGACCTGTAGAGGACCCTCCAGCCCCTCTTCCTGGGTCTGTACTTTCTGATTTTGACCCATGCTAAATCAGCCCAACCGCAGTATGAACTCAAAAGATGAAGATTTAAATGCAGATGCTTTCCTAATAAATCATAGCCTTAACACTGCCTGCATCAGAGTGTCCAGAGTCCTTCTCATGGCGGCTGTCGTCGCCCCCGGTGTAGACCTGAGGGGACTGTAATAACTGATTCATGTAATGCTTGACACCAACCAAGAGGCTTATCTTAAGCCGTAGTCTTTCGCAAGCTGTGTTTAAAGCAGTAATCCACACACTTGATCCCACCTTGAACTCTTGAAGCAATGGGTTAATAAAATTAGGGCTTATAATAGTAACAAGAGGGGCTTGCGTTGCTTGTGGATACAGCAACGCTCCCGGTACAGAAAACACTCCGATGACTCAAACCGCTGTCGAATGCTAAGTAGTTCTTTGTGGGTCAGATCCCGGTACAGTGCTGCAGCCATCAGTTTCAGCCTAAACTTGTCTATTGTGAAAGCCTTACAGACTTACTCCTTACAACCCTTGCAATTAAAAAGCAATAAAAAGGCTGATAGACTGTTTTTCATCTTCAGTTTTGGACCAGAATTGTTCAGTGTGGACTCAAGTAGACCTGTTTAGCCATAACAAGTACATCCTGAGGGTTTACGGGTCGGTGGCTGGTAGAAGGGGGCCATGCATGATGGTTTATGGTGGTACAGGAGCCGGTCTCTGTGCCCCTATGCACTTCCTACAATAAAGAGCCGAGCGTGCATTCTGGGTTTATATTACTGGGAAGAAGAAAGGTATGAGCGCTCATTTGCATAGCAGCTGGGAAGCAGAACATGACAAGGACCTCTGAGTTTATACTGACCTTTAATTCATAGATCAAGAAAAAAAGCTGCCTTTAGCAGTAGTAATCAGGAAAAACAAGATTATTTCAATAGGGACAATGCGGTTTCAGTAATATTATTTTAACTGAAAAACAAAGCAGTAAAAAAAACAATACAAAAGCACACGTTATAATCACACACTATTTACATATTGACACTTTATAAGGCTGTAACTTGAGTACATATTTTCCTTTAGAACATTCAATGCTTAGATTTGAGCCAATGAAAAAAGGCCGGTGCCGTTTCAGACGTGGGCCCTCCTCTGCTGTTCCAGCACCCATCCAGCAGGGTTCATATCCAACTTCAACATGTTGAGCACCCAGGGGTCCTGCTGTGCACCTTGAATAAACTCCTCCATGCTTATATGTCCTGTGGAACAGAAATCATCGAGAGTGTGAACGTTCTCTGTTAAGGTTTTTTCGTTGCGTGCCGTAATGATTACTTACCATCCCCATCGCTATCGACGGCGCTTAATATTCGATCGGTAACCTCGTCTACTGTGAGTTTCGTTTCTCCAATGTCGGTCTTTGTGACTTTCTTTATCCGATAGAGGGTCTACGTTGAAAAAATGAGAAAATTGTGACATAAGCTGCATTTTGGTATACAACTGCGTGTGTAATGGTGGAGGAACACTGCTATGGGGCTGCTGTCATCTGCTGCTTCGGTTCAGACTTGACGTTCTCTCCCGTAGAAGGACAACTTACTCGGAGGGGTTCTCCTTGTTCAAGCTCACTGTTTTAGTTGCATCAAACACTTTCGAGCCAGTTGTACTTGCAGTTGACATCAGTAGTAAGTAGACTTACATAAATGATTGACTTTAGTTCGTCCCTGTCCACAAAGCCATTGCCATCTTTGTCGTACACCTTGAATGACCAGCGCAGTTTATGCTCCAGGTCCCCCCGGAAAACAAGGTTCAGTGCTGCCACGAACTCTAGGAAATCAATCGTATTGTCCTGAAAGACAGGCTGAATGAGAGCAGTTGGATAAAAAGATAAAAGTACTGAATGTATGCCAAGACGTAACAGAGTTTGCTCCCTTACCCCGTTTCTGTCGAAAGCTCGAAACATGTTCTCGGCGTATTCCGACGCCTCTCCTGTCGGGGCCACGCCAAAAAAGCGCTTGAACTCGTGCAGAAAAAGTACTCCACTCGGGCACTCCTTAACAAACTTTCTATACATACCCTGAATCACTTTGACATCAATCTGGTCACTGTTTTCTGTCTGTTGTGTTTGCCCCATGGCTGGCCCTGTAACTCAACCGTCCATAGCCCGTCAACCTGTTGGTGCGAACTCCCCATTGGAGTGGACAGACTTGAACCGGGGCGTCTCATGGTCTTAGCAATTTTTTTTTTAAAGCCAGCGGAATCCCAAAGCGCAAGTTCACCTACGAGATTAGCGTGGCCTCGGGATTAAAGCAGCATTATGTTGGTGGGGTGTTCTCCGTGAGTGAATTAGGTTTGCAGCTACGTAAGGGTCCAGGCCAAAGACTTAAGCATTAAGTACCAGAACATACTTCAACATGTAAAATGACTGGTTGGTGCATTCCTATATGGTGGCATACATGAAAGAAAAAAACCAATATGTTAACATAAATTATGCTCGCGTTCACTAAAATTGTATGGCTTTTGGAAAACACTACATATTAATGTAGTCCCTTTTTAATTGCAGTCCAAACTACACTTTGTCATTATTTCAGCTGTTGTGGTAACCGTGGCACCAGAATCCTCGTTTGGCGTTGCCCTTCGCTGCAAACCACAAAGCCTACTTAGTAAAAGAAGTCTGGGTTGGTCTCGTAAGTGAAAGTCCCGTGTTAGTTTGAGTCATGCATCAAACTTCTGGGCCTGTCATGGTCCCTCTTTGTGGAAGTCAGGAACAGTTTCTGTGATCCTCAATAAGAACGGTTGAGTCCCCCGTCCCAACTTTCTTACTCTCTTACTTTCCAACACTCTTTTTGACGTTCGTCTGACCAATTGTTCCACGTATTTGTGGCTTACAGCAAAAACAGCCTCTTACAGCCTTTAAGAGCTGGTCTACTCTACTGTTCTAAATTGCTGTTTTGTAAAAGTCTTTCCTTGATAAAGTTGACTTTTGTTGTCGAATGAGTGAGCTATGTTTATTCATGGAGCTCTCCTCCACACCAGCCACACTGCTGTCCTTAATCAGCTATAGTGCTGTTTTTTTCTGTTTGCAAAACCCACGCTAAGAGGCTAAAGCGCTCTGGGTCATGCTAATTTGGAATAGGTATATCAATCTCTCTAATTAGATTACAGATACTCTGCGGATGGGCTAGAGAGGATACCTGTGTGTCCAACAACGCTTTACACAGTAGATGGTGGCTTTTTGGTTGGTGCAAAAATTGTCCAGCATCTCAATCTATTTTGAGATTTTGGTATAATATTCGTGTTGCAGCGTCTCACAATCTTCTCAAATGTGTAATGAGGGATATAACAAGTGTGTTCCTTATTGCCTGTGCAGAATAAGGTTGGTGGGGGACAGGTAGTCAGCTACATTGGTTTATTTGATACAGCACAATTATGAAAACGTTTCTGTAAATGCGCCAGAGTTAGCCAAAAAGCTATTTTATTCTACAAAATAAACCGAAAAACAGAAGATGAGATTTAAAAGGTTATGCAATATTGGTGCTTAACAATGAGTGTACAAAAGATGTAAAAAGTCAGAATGAAAGTTTTGTAGTCATTGATCATTGTCAAGTAAGACGTGCAGGACAGAGGCTCTCAAAGTCATCGCAAATAAATGACAATGCAATTTAAAGACAGACAAATCAAAGTTCAACTCAGACAGAAGTCCAGTTACATTCTAGCGCTGACAGAGCTGGGTTCTTACTAAGCATTCATTTAATGAGCTTTAGAGTCTAAACGGTATGTGTGTCATGCTCTAATGGTCACTGGGATGGAGGTCCATTGGAACGCACCTTGTATTGAAAGTGCTGACTGACTGAAAGCCATGTCATCGTGAGCGAGGAGCTCCTCCTGGCCCCACCAGTAAAAGGTCTCAATATTTGTGCATAATGAGTTAACTCTTCGTCACTCATGTTTAACTCAAAAGGTGCCTGACAGGATTAGGCTCCTGAAGGAGGGATCCTCCACTAAGGGGTCTTAGCTTCACTTCCTCTCTTATACATAAAGTACCGTCAAGTTTCACCTGTACCTAACGTGTGAAGTCTAATTCATATTACCTGCATGAGTTTAACATAAAAAAGCAAATATGAAAGGAAAGCCAATGTACACATGCTATGAGGACCTAAAGTACACCTGCACAATCAAGATTTTCAATTACCTTGTTTGGAAAAAGAATTTCTCCAAATAAAATATGAATGAAATCAGTCAAAGATGATACTGCTCAGGACTTTATTATATTGAGGGTTTTTTCGTCTGTCCTGTCCTTCCATTTACACATGCAGACTATATATAAACTACAACTATGAATTTTGTGCGAAAGCATTTGTTCTAAAAGAGGTGATTTGTTTAGGGGTATAAAAAAAGAAGTTTTTTTTCATTACCCAACATGTCCGATTCTGTCCACTAGATGACAATGTTGGTTCAGTGGCAGAGCTCTTGGACTGTGGGTTTCAGTGCTATCCAACTAAACCAACCGAGAGATCTGGAGGTTGCATTTGTAAGACAGTTCCTCGAAACAAAAATACTCAGCACGACCGATATCTCCAATTTTATTCATCTTCTAGCCATCACAATAAATAAATATATTAATGAATGCACTACATCCTCCATTTTGCATTTCAAATCTACTGCCATTGTTCTGCCAATTCCTACATAAAAAGAAATAAAATGTGAAATAGGCCAGATCCAAAAGCTGATAAATTGATTGGCTGTTGCAGAATGTTGTTCAATTCTGGACTGTGATGGAGGGGGTGCAACGTTTTGATGCATTTTCTTGTTCTCCGGTTTGAATGTTCACTGGGATGTCAGGGAAGATTAGATCATTACAACATTAAAAATACCTTTTTTTTCTCCCCGCGATACTATGCACAATCTGCGTATATACTGCTCCCTCCATCTGTTACCTTCTGTCCAAAAACGGAAGCTTCTCGTCTCATTTTCTTTTCAAAAGTGCAGATGACAAATAGTAGGCTTAAGACTGGAAACTTAGAATAGAACTAAAAAAAGGTTATTGCATATCTTAACAGTAAACCTTTTTGCTTTATCGCCATTTCTTGCAGTTGTAATTCTAGTATTTAAATTCCGCCATATGTCTTTTGCCAAATTGCGTGCTTATGTCATTGTTATTAACAAACTGCACAAGTTTCTATAAGCTCTTCTTTTACAGAGCTTAATTTACCTACAAATGATGGAGGGAGCAAAGGAAGGGAGAAGCCAAAGGCAGACTTGCAGATTCAGTGAGGATATATTAATAATGCAAAAACGAATATCCCCCATAATGCTGAGAGATAAAGCAGACATGGACATCAGGCAGATTAGAGACTTTCAAATCCCTGTTTGGCAACGACGACGAACCGGCGAAGCCCAAAAGAACCGAGCAGGTGCCACCTGAGAGGGAGCGAAGGGGCAACTGGTGACTGCAGGGCTAACGAGGCTTAGGTGCAAGTTACCAGGGCGGGGCAGGTAATAACAATGAAACAAAAGAAGAAATAAAACGAAACACACTGAAGGACACACAAGAGAAGAGATTAAATGACGCATTATGGGGTTGCTGGAGGAAAAGGGTCGTCCCTGTTTCGGGAGGTCTTTTTTGAAAAATTCACAAAAGCTCATATCCTTCACAGTGTGGGAGGCAGCGTTCAACGAGGGGAAGCTTCCTCTTCACGTGTTCTCCTACCAACAAAGATCTGGAACATTTGTAAAAGCCTTTACAAATGTGTACGTGAACATGAATAGATTATAAGGCATTAATCCACAGAAACACTGTACATGCACGACTGTGGTGGAATACATTGTTTTACACAATTTAACCAAAGTATTGTGCCCCTCACTTTTTACCAATAATCATTTTGTAATTGCACTTGTGTAACTAGCTTTTATGCAGGGCTTACTTAGGCTGAAACATTATTTATTAATCATTCGTATATTTAAACACGTCATGTGAAACTTTTAGAATTTTCTCTTCCTTACACCACACATCAGTGGAGGTTTTACATGGATAACCCCTTTGTGAAGCCATACTGCATGCAATGTATTTCTTTTGTTGTGCTCTTGTGCGTTTCATGGTTATACAGTGTGTTAAAGTATCCATTGTAAGACAGTGAGCAAAGAAAGATCTCCATTTTCATCAATGTGTCATAGAGGGATCTTTGGCTTGTCAGTCAGGTCAAAGCATTGTACAAGCTTTTGGTTCTCAGTGGACACGACGGGACTTCTTTCTGCAGATCCCTTCACACAAAACAGAATCCATTTATATCGAGAAGACTCTACAATCTTAAAGAGTGCAAGACGATCCCTGAATCCTGATTGGACAGTGCACAGTTTTCTGCTCACTCACCCCTTAAAAGCAACTTCAATTCAAGGATAGTTTCTCATTTTCCACTAAGGCCTGTAAGCGCCTTCAATAACTTCTATACTGTGAATGCAGTTATTTTGGGCTGGTGTTGTGTGCTCACGAGAGCCCAAGAGTGTGTGTTTATCAAGTTGTTTTTTTTTGTGGGAAGGGGAGTTGTGGGGATAGGAAGCACGGTTCGGGGGTTGAGAGCTATACCATATTCTGAATCATTTATGCAGTTTCATCCCAGCAGCACGGCTGAGCTAAAGCAGGAGGTAAAACAGCATTGAGACGTGGAGGAGGCTACAGAGAGACAAATCAAACTGAAAAGCACCACAGCAGAAACATTACGTCCTAAAAAAAGCATTTAAATCTTTTAAATTTGACATAAACTGATTTCTTCTCCTGAAATGCTCCTTCGAGGACTCAGAATGAAGTCTTCATCTGCGTTAGTCACTCACAGTTGCATCGTGTTTGTCTAATGGATGAAATCCAAGATTCACACAGAACTTTAATAAGTTGCTTCTTACCCCCCCCCCCCAAGGGCTACATGTCTGCCAGATTTCACAGGAATAAAGTAAAACGTTTTAGAGTTATTACATTGACAGATGGAGACTAATTTAAGATCCGAAAAAACCCAGACTGTTACTCAAACTGTCGGGAGATTAAAAGTTTATTTGATCAACAACAGCACACAAGAAGGTTGAAGATTACTCAGCATCACGTTGGTCCATCTCGGTACGGAGCAGTGATGTAAGTTCCTTGCTGATCTAAACACAGATTTAAGTTGATTCATCTGCGCCGGGGTCTTCTCCCGACAGTCGACCAGCGGGCAAACGTTTCCTGCGTGAAATCCGCGACGTTTAAACAGTAGTTATGCTTTATGCATGAATACAATTCAGGGCTCTTGCTGTGGGAGGGCAGTGTGATTTGTGTGACCCTGGGCTCAAGTCAACCCTGGGCTAACAATGAATGTGAAAAAGGGGGGGCGAGTACGCAGAGCGGAGCACCCAGGTGGCACTGATCACGGTTGTAATACGATGGCTGTCGTTTTGGACGAGGCCTGAGCTCCATCAAGTTGACACGACCTCAGGTGTGTTTTCTACTTCAAAGATATGGGGATTTCAAAGAAAACCATATGAGATGAAAACTATAGGGGGTAAACAACAGCGGAAAAATGTTTAAAAAAATAACGATATTATTTGCCTCATGAGATATTTTACTGTTTACTGGCACAGGCATTTTTAAGGAAATTCAGGTGCACACTCTGTACATTCATTGTCGCCCTTTTTTTATTTCCACTGTTCAGTGTCTACGGTCCAAGTGGGCCAAAAAAAAGGGAGGGATCATTTGCCCTTTACCCCATCATTAACCTTTGTCTCCCTTCCCCAGACACAATGACATGCACCAGTGCATATCGACCACATGGCTAGGCAGACAGGGAGGGCAGCAGTGTGTGTGTGTGTGTGTGTTGTAGGATATTAGAAATAAATTGACGACCCGGTTCATAAATTAACTATTAATAAAATGCATTTAGTGTACACCAGAATAGAGCCATGATTCTAAAAAATATAGTAAAACCACTGTAATTTTGAAACTGTAATCAATAGAATAGTACCAATGTACAGCTAAGATTGTATTCAATGTAACCAACAGAAATGCATGCATGTAATACTTGACGGCACCACAACTGATATTGACCGAGAGACATTCAGAATCCTCGTTACATTGAACGCAGCATTCAGTGTAATACCTCATTGCACCACTTATCTATCTGTTCACACTGATCCGAGTGTTCCACTCAACTTATCTTCAATAATGTAACCGTTCGAGGTAACTACACCCTGTTACATTATTGGACAATAAAGTACAGCTTCTCATACCTTATTGCTTTATTAAATTCTTTTGATTATAACTTTTCGATCCAAGATATCCTCTGTTTGTCCGCGTTTCTTTATTTTGAACATAACGGTGTGTATACACCTATCATTTTGAGCACACATTTGAGTTTCACTTTGGTGATCCGACTGGCTTCAAGGTTCAGGTTACAGCGAAGGCCCCGGTAAAGGTAATTAATTATGTCGAGGAGTGTTCTCCCAAAGATAGAAGTGTGTGTGTGTGTGTGTGTTAGTGCACCCCTGCTGGCTCTCTGTAAATCATGTCATTTGTCTCAAGAAACTCTGGATCAGTAATAAAGTCAAAAAACAGTCCTGCTTCAGATTCCAGGATTTAGTGACCAACTACACGGTGAGATTCACTTGAAAACAGCAAGCCTGAAGGGGGGAGGCGGGGACGAATAGTTAGTGTCCTCCTAGTATTATAATCAGCAGCAACATGTGGATACCCCTGAGTCAGATGAAGTTATCTTCTCCCTCACCACAGGTTGTAGAAAGTACAAATGTTTGACTTCCAATCGGTGATGATGAGATTGCTAATTCTCAGTTAGGGTCCCCTGTCCTTTAGCCAAGTTACACGGTGGAGTCGATGTCTAACACATGGTCCAGACCCTCTGGTTTACTCTGGTAGTCAAGCGCCTAAAAGCTATGACACTCCGCTGCAGGGGTAGTAAACCAGTGGAGTTTATGTCTGGAGCGCTTTTCAGTCTTCAGACCGCTCAAAGCCCTCCAACACTTCATGTCGTCATTCACACGCAGATGACAGGAGCTCGCTGCCCATCAAGTAACAAGCGTTCGCAACATGCACACAGTCAAAGCTACAGGGTCAAGGTTGGGGTTAAGTGTCTTGCCCAAAGGTCACATTAACATGCGCGTCAGCAGGGGTTGGGATCGAAGCACCAACCCTCCGATTGGAGGACGACCGTCCTCACCACTCACCCACAGGCGCCTGTTTCTTACATATTGCACTGCTGTCATTACCAGGAGAGGGGAACTCCTCATCAGTTGCTCTACCTCGGGATTTATCCTAATTAGAGTTGAGGGTAAAAGGAGAGAATGCAATTACATGAACTGTTAATTATTCAAAAATCCTTAGTCACAAGGTTGCAAGTAAGGGGCGGGACTAATTTCCTTCCATATGTGACATGCAGCTGCTTTCAACCCCCTCGCACATTTACTCACCCCAAAACATCACGCCACGTCGGCGGAGCCCTTGGCAAAGTGACACACGTGCAGACACGGCGAGTGACTAAGCATTACGCGCGGAAATAACCGCCATCAGGTGTGTGTGTGTGTGTGAGCAGGAGCGCTGGCTCGGCTCCACGCGTGTCGTTCCGACGTTGCGCTCGTAGGTGGTCACAGGCCTCGAGGGGAGGTGCGGTTGGTTGACACGCGTGGTCACGTGGTTAGAGCTAAAATCAGAAGGTCAAATCCTCTGTTAATCGGTCTCGGACAGTTGGCCAACTGAAGGTTTGCACACAAAAAAAACTACGGTGCGATTTTTAATATGCAACATGAGATTCGCCCTTTAATGAGCAACATGGTTAAAAGCCCCATTAGTCCTTTTAATTGGTGCCCAGCTGCTGCCGTCTGTGTGGGACTTCTTTTTTTAATAGTCTGACTGTTCACATTGAAACATTTGGTTTTGAAATAAACTGTATGAAATCAATATCAAGAATACATGCTCCAGAGAGGCCCAGAGTTACTGCAGCGTAGCGGAGGTTTGAAAAATAACGAGTGTGCCAGATGTTCTCTGGGGAGACATTGGGGAGAGAAGGATGTCAAAGCAGGCACACCGAAACACAGCGTTGGGAGTAAATCTTTAAGCGAGACCTGCTGGTTTTCATAGCCAATCGGGATCACTGTCCAATTCTGCGGAGTCAGCAGAGTAGAAAAACCTTACGAGAAACACAGAGCCTCGGCCTTGTTACCGTCGAGGAGTGTCACTGAACTACTTCACAACGTGAAGGCCTTTCATGGCAGAAGAAAAAAAGAGAATACCGCACTGTATGAACATCCACATTACTTCCCCGAGGGTTTCTCTGTAATCCGACTCACTGTGGGACGCCACAAAGAGCGCGTTACAGGTGATGATGAGGAAGTATTCACCTGGGTGCAACTCACCCTGTGTGGATGCTACGTTTGTGCTCAAAGAAGAAAAGGCAGGTTTGATGGAGCCTCAATTGTCTTTCAACCGATGGAATATCTGTACGCAGAAGGGACCACTTTATATGAAAGTAATGCAGTTTGTAAAAGCAAAACAACGAAGAAGAGACAAATCACAAGCTGCAAAAGACACATGGCATTATATTTGAAGTCAAACAGATTCGCATTGATTGTTTCTTGGCTCTAAATTATAAGTGCAACAGCCTTGCATTCTGGTCGCTACGTGAGAAGCGGGAAGAGGTACTGAATGGGATGAGGTTGTGCAGTTTAATAACAGTGCCTTTTAAATTCATTTTAAAGGCCTTAACAATATGAAACCCCAGCCCTTTGCAAATGAACAAAAATGCATTTGAACCCTGACACAATTCAACACTACAAACTACGACATTACAAGCAGCGGCAGTAGATTAAAGTGAAATGAGATTAAAAGTTCAGCCGAGGTCAGCTCCCTTCTCCTCAGGGTCACACATTTATATTTTATACATTGTGTGTTAGTTGTGGTTCCTAGAGTCTTAAAAAGTAGGACGGGAGCCGCAGCCTTCAGTTATCAGGCTCCTCTTTTGTGGAACCAGCTTCCACTTTCAGTCTGGGGGGCAGACGCTGTCAACTCATTTAAGATAACGAAGACTTTCCTGGAGCAGCCTTTGTACAAATTGTACAACTAAATTTTCCAATATTGTATTTCAATATTGTATTTCAATACGGACTTTTTGACTGAATGCCTGCACTTTCTATCACTTAAAAACCTTTTAAAAATGACAGTTTTTACATGTTACTGCCTATACTATGACGTCATTAGAGCCAGAAAAACATGCTGCAGGGGATAAGTCACCAAACAAGTGTGACTGTCTCCTCCTCAAACACACAAATCAACATTTGAATATCTGTTGCTTCAGCCCTCCGAGAAAGTGGGTGCCAACAAAACCCTATGAAATCAGATTTTCCACAAATTATTACTCATGTGGCCTCCTGATCCAATCTTATAATTGCATCTGAAAATGAGTCTAATCCAACACCTGCAGCTGCTACACCCACACCCGTTTTTAAATGAGCAAAATTCATTTATTTTGCACATTGTACAATTTCTATGGCCTCTCTAATGCTCACGGACAAAGAGGCAGCTGAACTACTTGAGGGATGTTTTTTCGGTGAATATGCATGTGCCCTAGAGGCCGTGCATGTTAGCAGGGATCCTGTCAGAAACAAATCAAGGAATACAGTATTATTCATGCCCAGGTGAATGCAGGACACAAGTCACATGCATCCCGCTGCTCCTGGAGGCCATTGACACATACCGTTGCCTCAGGGCACACAGCAAACTAATCACATTATGATTCATCACCAAGAGTCCCACTAATGCTGCAGAGAACTCGTGTTTTCACACAGTCCATACAGAGGGTGTTGATTTGTTTGCAATACTGGGTGATTTGGTTCATGCATTTGATAACGTGGATAAGACTCAGTGCTTGTTAATGCATGTAGCAATGTAGCAAACAAAATGTATATATGTATATGTATAAGTCCAATAAGAACCAAAACTATACTATATCTTACAAGCATACTGCCTGGATTCAATAAGTGCCTACGGTTCCGTGGCCCTCGCCCAACGAGGCACCAGTGTTGCGGTTTACACCCAATATCTGTGTTTTTTAGGTCTAAAGAAGTACAAGTAGGCCTGTAAGCATGTCTTTGTTTCAACCACACAATGAAGGGCCAACAATAGCATGCTAACTAGAAATGCTACTTTCTGATGATTCTTTTTTTGTTCAAAGAACCAATACTGACTCTTGGGCTTTGAACCAATACTGAATCTTAGGCTTTGAACCTTTTCAAACCAAGAACATTTTTATCCGCCTTGACCGTACTCTGTTTAGTTCTAATTATGCCAATGTTAGCATGTTAAAAGTCTAAAATAGATAGCTAACTTCATACCGTCAAGGCTAGCATTGTCATAGCATTTGGCTAAAAGCGCCTCACAGAGAAGCTCGCTTGGCTTTAGACCTTTCAGTCTTATGACAAGAAATGTGAAAAAGGGATGTCTTGCTAAAGACAGAATGCATTTTTAGCACAGCATGGGTGATGAACTCAGAACAACCCCTGTGATCCAAGCCCCAGTAAGACTTTAATGTTGCATAATCAGCCCATTACTGTACCTTCTTCCTGCTTCGAGCGATGCAAAGCCAGCAGGCTTGTATATAATTAGAGTTCATTCCAATCTTTCGTGCTCACCCTTACTAATCCATACCTAAATTTGTGTTTTTCAGATTGGTTGCCTCTGGTGTGTATCGCATCTTCCCTCTTCAGGCTTGTATTTTAATGGATTTTCCCGGATGTAGCTTTAATCCATACAAACCTATTTTTTTCTTCCACACTTACGTTTATCTCTTGCATTTCTTTCTTCAAATCGATAGATTACACATCATACATACAGGTTGAGTTTAGCCGTTTATAGCTGCAACATAGATCTTTCCACAGAGCTCCAGACGACTTTCTACTTTTGTTTTTTATGCCTTTCATTATCTTGAATGTGTTTATTTGCACAGCGAGTTAACAGAACACACACACACACCAGAAAGGGCCATAAGGTGTCATGTGGCCCCATAAATAACTTTTACCTTCAAGCCGCTCTTGAAGCAGGAGGAGCTAATAGGTCAGTACAATCCAATTGGTATTATATGGATTAATGGGAAATTAGGCTGTACATTGAATAATCACCAGTGTTTGGCTTTATTTAGTTATTTTCATGAAATATGCAATGTAATACCACAAGCTCTTTGCTTTGAAGTATGCTATTGCTTCGCTGTCCAGTTCAGCCTGATTAAAGAAAAAAAAGACAGCTCTTAAAATGCAATTATAAAATGTAATTGCAAAATGCACAAAATAAAAATGAGGTAATCAAAAAAGTCTACAAACAACATTTATTGATCTGTTTGGTTTAATTGAGTTATAAATATAACATGAAAATCAATAAAACAAAGGGATAGAATTGAGAAATTGCAACCGCAAAATAAAAACAATAAAATGGGTTTAAAACAACGTAATTTTTCTATACTGTAACTTCTTCAGTTAAACTGTGCAGAGGCACAAAGCTCATTAATCCAATTGTTGGGGTTAAGAAACAATGTAATGAAAATGTTTTATTAAGGACATTAAACCACAAAGGATATGTTTTTCATTCCCTACTGTACATTGACTTGTCTGTGTAGACCCAGATGATGATGATTCATTTCCTATAGAGATAACAGTTGGTAAATATGAACCGCACAGCCTGTAGATTAAGCATTTAAACGCACTCAAGGTAGTATAATTTCCCTTTAAACTGCAGAATTTACTGTTCTCACTTAAGCCCGCCTTCCTCTATTTCACTGTTTACCCTGGCTCGCTCCCTCTTCCAATTTCATCTATTTTTCTCACTAGTCTGCCGCCGCCCCCCCCCCCCCCCTCCACGCCGGCGCTCTCCTCCCCCGCTGTCAGCGTGTGACGGATCGATGCCGTATCCTTTCGGCTTCCCTTTGCAACTGTATTCTCCTGGTAATTGAGCTCAGCTGGTGTCCCAGGTGGGGGTGTGGGGGGGGCACCGATTTTCACAGGCGCTTGGAGGAGCTTGCTCCCCCCTCCATCAGCTACATCATCACTCGCTCCCTCCATCTATTGCAGCCCGCGAAAACCCGCTAAAGAAAACCCAATAACCCAACAGCTGTAATTGGTTTAGATTCCCACCTGCAATGTCATCTCTCTCGCCCTCTAATGCCTGGTTAGCTTTGCCGTGCTGCTCACAAACACATTTTCCCCCTTTACCAATCCAGAGATTGGGATTTGGAACACGACAGAAAGTGGAAAAAAAAGGGCCTTTCAGCATCTGCAAACGTGCAAAGTTTTTGCAGCTTTGTCATAACGTCCTTTAAGCCGCACACTACAAATAGATTGGAGTTTAAGTGTTTTCCATTTCACTTTATAATTTGGTTTGCCATTAGTCCTCAACCAGACGTTTGTTTTAACACACAAAGAAACCCTATAGACTCAGTCATGGACATCTGGCAGCTTGTCAATGTGCACTCTTCACACAGCGTTCTATCAAAATAGAGTTACACCTTCAAAAGGAATTAACTACTTAGTTATTAATGTTATGGTTGATATTGAATTGACTGGCAACCAACGCATGTTGATAGAAGTCCTGTTTTTGTACAAAGACAACATCAGATACTCAAGCATCAAATAATGACGTGAGAGATACATCGGTTTCAGACACAACAGCCGAGGAAATAGTTGAGTTATTTTGGAGTGATAATGGACAGCTGGTTCAAGCACCCCGCTCTTCTTCTACTGAGGACTTTTGATGTTGGAATTGGATCCACGACACTGACACTGCATTCACCAGACGGCTTCGGGGAACTAGAAACTTCATGTGAGCCGTAGTCTGTGTTCCTCTGTAGGAGTGAATCCTGGGAAGTGCACCCGGTATCTGTGAAGGTGTTAATGAGATCGGCAGAGGAACTATGCTGTAAAACGTTTCCTTTAGCTATTAATTAAATGTTAGCGTCAGGGCTGTGCGCTATACCGGATGGATCGGTATACCAAGATGTACAAGATTTCCGTACGGTATGAACTTTTCACCTTGACGTTGCTCTTCGGAAGGCGGCTTTATTCATTTTTACACCTCGACGCACAGCGTCCAGCGGTCGGACACCTCTCGTCTTAGGTGTGTTGAGATTGAGCCGTGGTTATAACTTTATACCGACAATGACCCACAACAAACACATAGTTGAACATTTATAGATATAACCCCGCCGGACTGCACGCTGGGTACAGCTCACGACAAGAAGTCACTCTGCTGCTACACGAAAACACGGAAAAGAGCAACAACGAGAGACCAGAGATGCACCGACACACAACTTGCCCTCCAAGAGAAGGAGCTGTGTCTGTTTGGAGGGTTTTAGTCTGTCGAGCCGCTGGTTTTGCCTCTGGTGGCAACATACTCTTACCCTCTAACGAGCTAACAAGCTAACTCACCGGCCAGGCCGGAGGTCCTTTTCGGGGTCAATGTATTAATGAGTTTGCTTGAAAAAGCAATACCGCCACATACCGGGATACCGTCAGAATCTTTCTTAGTACTGTGACATGGATTTTTGGCCACACTGCCCAGCCCTAGTTTGTGTTGGCAGAAGGTATACGGCAGCACATCCTTGTGTATCCTCGTTTGTCTAAGCTCACATAAGGTCCGGGAACTTTGCATCTTGCAATAATGTGCATGCATCTATTGGTGTACCAAGGGTGGAGCGGAGGAAAATATGGAAATTTACGGTGGATTGGAATAATTTGCACCACAGGCTCCCATTATCTTTTGATTGCACACGTTGCACTGATTTCTTTTTTATGTTCATATAGGATCCTCTTTGAATATCTCTTTCCAAATGTACCGTATCAGGAAAGAGAAACTGCCCTGAATGGGCTTATTAAGCTTTAAACTAGGTGATATGACATCAATGCAAATGTTAATATTGAGATTTATTATCAAAACAATTTTCCCTTGAAAATGTCTCAGAGAGGCAGCGAAGCAAACTACAAAGCGTGAGATAGTTAACCTTTTTTGACAAATGAAATACTTCTGACATGACATCATCATCTCTTGTCATCAGATCTACTCAGAAAGAAATGTATTTTTCGATTTGTTCACTAAGACTGCAAATGTTTAACATTCATTAGGTTTCTAGTCAATATGATTTATTTTAGGAAAGAAATGGACACAAATCTTACCTTTCTTCAGGTACAAGGCTATTTTAATTATTTTCAGAGAAAACCAAATAAGAAAAGCAAATATTTATCCTTTTTCAAGGGGGCTGAACACACTCAAACGGCTGGTTTTTCCTGTTTGTTCAGTTGTCCTAAATAAAACATGTGCCTTTTTTACGCGAGATGCGATATGCGCTGTTCAAGCATGCTTTTTGCTTTTTACTTATACTGTTGTGATTGGCCAATTAACCCAGCTTTCATGTGCGTCTGATTGACAGGCACAGAGGGAGGGCTGAGAGGGGAAAACATGGATTCATGTCACAGTAACGCTGAAGTCAGCCTTCACTCACTATTGCTGTTAATCGCAATGAATTCCAGCCAATACGCGGGTGCGAGGGCAAGGAGGGAGGACTCAGACGCGGAGTAGTGTTGAAAAATAAAAAGGACTTTAATAGTCAAAACTCGAACTCAAAATCACTCCAACAAAAAAAGGGGAGGAAGGAAAACAGACAAAAAACAGGGACCTGGACTTGAAAACACGGACTAACTTGACACATGAACGGTCGACATGTGATGACGCCACACAAGACAAGAGACTCACAAGGCAGGTGCAGGTGATTGGACACAGGTGGAAATGATCAGGCACGGCGGACAATCACAGGGGAAGACAGGACAAGGCAGGAAGTGAAGTTACCGAGGGCCAATAGGTGTTTAGGCATGGTCAATTTCAAAGAAACTATACTGCACAGACTGTGCAGTCAAAGGTAAGTTCTTCTTACTAACGGAGAATACCTGCACGGAGATTCCAAATGTTGGTATTGGAAGCGAGTAAGAAGAGGACTTCCGATTCAACAAAACCAACAAATTAGAGGCGTGGCCAGATGACATCATGAAAGCCAAGATTAGCACAAAGAGATGGTGAGGAATCGTTTAAACATTAATGCTAAACAATACAGAAATATTAATTAAACTGACATTCCCCACACTCCCCTCCACATTTTTATGTCCATTACATTGGACCAGGCATGGTGAGCATCAAGTTTCATCATGCTTTTGGGAACTATAGCATTTCAGGTTAACACAGTACTTTCTTTCTGTGGGATTGTCTTTTGTCGAGGAAAAGGCGTCATGGGGTGTCTGACCGACCTCCCTGAAAAACACTACCACCATCCATTCCAAGCCGTGTCTGTCAATTGGATCCGTGTTTGTACACGATTGTGCCGTTACCTCAAAGACACACATTGGACACGTTGATAATTCTGTCTCGTCTGTTTTCACTGTGCAGCGATTGCATGCGGAGAAGAATTATTCTGCTTCAATGCAACAACTATATAATTAATTGGAGGTTGTTAGGGACCCTAAGTGCTTGTCCTTTTCAAACTAAATAATGGTTTAGTAGCTGTTTTGATACAATTTCACTACAGCTTAGCCTATCCAGGTCATTCAGCTGATTCCAAAGCAGTTCTTTTTGGATAAAGTGGGCCAATTTAAAATGCAGCTCACCACCTACTGTAAGATGTAGCTAAAATAGAACCCAACGAATGAAATGTGGAAATTGTTGTGTTTTGTTTCTGTTACAAAAGTGAATACGCTAGAAAATTTTAAGTGCATCTTCACATTAGCTTTAAATAACACTGTAGGAATAAAATGAAGCTAAAACGTGCTTATGAGGGTGCTTTATTAACTTCAGATGCATTTTTGAAAGTGCAAATTTTGGGTTTATTATGACGGAAACAACTGCTCACTGAATAAGGTGACGAAGGCATAGGAATGTCGAAATTACCTCAACATCTCAAGAGACATTCAATGCACGTATTTGCAACAGATTAATTCAATTGTACATGCTTGACCATCTGGGTTGCTGAGATATAGCGTGTCTGCAACTTTACTGAGGGATTATGTTTTTCTCAGCTGTTTCTGTAGTAGCAGCTTTAAGAGTCAATTCTTCCTCAAAACAAAACAGGAAACCATGCCAAAGAAAAGCAATTAAATGGACAAAATTAAGCTGTGACGGTGAATCACAACTGTAAAATGAGTTTAGAAGTACATTTTACTACCTCGACACTGAGAAGATTAAGTTGCATTTGGATGCTAAACACTGTCAAATTGAGTGAAGACTGTATTAAACATGTGGAGGAAGCAAAGTTGCGGGGATCCTTTAATCCGTGCAAGTTAACAGTTGCCTGGTGTTCTGAAATTCAGTGAGAACTCAAACAGTAAATGGACTTGCACTTGTATTGTGCTTTTCCAACATCTTTGCTTAACATGAAATGTTCATTCACACGCTCATGGCAGGGGGGCTACTGTGCAAGCTATCACCTGCCCATCAGGACTCAAACTCACCACTTTTATCCTGCATTTCACATAAATGGCCATCTTATTTTTGAAAGCCGAGCCCACGGAACAAAAAGAGAGGGGGGACGCTGAATGACAACTGCATGCCTAAGGTGACTAACGGCAGACACACACGCTAACTTATCAGAAATCCGAGGTCCCCTCCGAATGACAAGCGCTGGCAAGCGTTGCATGGCATGTGACAGCGACCGCTGAGCTGATTTCTGCTTGATGGGAAACAGTTTGTGACATCGGTGGGCTCACACCTCCAGTCACATCTAATGGAGCCTAACTCATGTGACCTCATTTGGGTTAAGTCAGCGGTGTCAAACATGTGGCCCGGGGGCCAGATACGGCCCGCCAGAGGCCGTACCGTGCGGGTCCGTCGGCGCCACTCACCCCCCCCCCCCTTCTGTTTGCCACGTGCGAGGAATTCCTCTGCACAGTTCTCCGCTGTATGTCACCGCCTGAAAAAAGCTCTCTCCATCCGGAGCTACTGTCTGGCTTTCTACGATTTAACTGACTGCAGCTAGCGGCCATTTTGTTTCCGTGGTCAACTTGGCACGATAACTACATTAAAATATATTATAGCATCAATCTCAGCCTCATTATTCGCCCCCACTATTGCATGATTTGACTGGTTCGGCCCACATGACATTAAAGTGGACAGTATGTGGCCCCCTAACTAAAATTAGTTTGACACCCCTGGGTTAAATGATTGGACCAAGCCTGTCACACTTTTACGTCAAGCTTGACCTTAATGACAAAAACATTTGCATCAGTAGAGCTGGATTCACACATGATAGATGTGACCAGCAATGATAGGCCTGAGGTGTCAGTAAATCGTGTTCCTCAAACTAAGGTCGAATGGATAAAACAATAAAATGTCAAGAAAACATGCTGACAGTTGTCACATTGTTACTCCTGACAACTCAAATGTAGCATGTTGGGTTAAACAGGCTCTGAAATGATACCGTGGGAGTTTATATAACAGGAGAACTTCTCTGGAAATTACACCAAAAACGCACAAACTGAGCTGTGTGTGATGCTTGCAACATTATAAGCCAAGTTATAACTTGATGATGATGAGTTGCAGACCTTTTCTTCCATATGAGCTGTTAAATATAGTTGTAGTATCAGCAGAAGTGAGAGAAGGGGGAAAACCACTGAACCTGTCACAATACCCGCTGCACGTCTCCGAACGGAGCCCTTGCATAGTCACGAAGCACCGGTTCAGAATTATTCGCATTTAATCGAATCAACAAGCAGAGCAATTGGCCTGTGGTGAGTGGGAGTGCCGGGTTAGACGCCCTGAGGTATCTTTTAGCATCTGCCTGTGATGCACTGCACTGCGCTCGTAACTAACTCCAATGTGAACACACCCTCAAACGCGTCGCATTCTCCGAAAAACTGAGACCACCGTTTCACACATGAATTTAGCCTGTTTTGAAACACACAGAGAAAGCAACGAGCCGTGATATTGAGCCCAGGACCACACACGGTTTTCAGGCGCGTCACCAACGCACACATATTTACACGATAGCTGCATCTCTACACACAAACACACAAGAGATATCATGAGTAAGTGGTTCCGAAAACCAGTGCGGATGGATTCTTCCTGGCATTAACTTTTTTTTTTCAAAGGAGGATACACGTTTTCGAAAAACATATCTCCAAGGAAAAAATGCCAAAGGCTGTGGCGATCCTCAAAGGGATCGATTATAAAGCTTATAGAAGATGAAAAGAAAGTCGGAGCTTCAAGCTGACATTACACAATGAAGAACTGTGTAACTAATTGTGGTTCAAACATGTCTGTGTAGTCGGAGTCCGGGGGCGCTCTCATGTGAACCGACCTAAATCCTCTTCCAGACCTCTCTTAACTTTACAGCAGATTAAATACTACAGCGTAATTGACATGCCATTTTGTTCTGTCATCATCGGACCAAAATGGTCACAAAGACACTTCTTTATGAATGTGTGTACTTTTGAAAGAAAAAAAGAAGGAAAACCAATTACACCAACGCAAGAAAGCGCTATGATAAAATAGATCTAAAAGACTGCTCATACGAAGCATAAAGCACACTGTTGTCACGGTTTTGGTTTACGTCTTGTTTTATTTTGTAGCGTCATGTCTCGTGTGGGTAACTTCACTTCCTGCTTTGTCCCGTCCTCCCCTGTGATTGTCTGCAGTGTCGATGATTGTTTCCACCTGTGTCCAATCACCTGCACCTCCCCTGTGTCTTTAAGCCCTGTCAGTCTCTTGCCTCGGGTTGCGTCATTGCATGTTGCTGTGTCTCTATGTGTCGCCATGCCCGGTTCGTTCGTAGTATGTTGTTGTTTTTGCCAGGCCCGTGCAAATTTAGAGCAATAATCACAAGAGTGATTTTATGGTGTTTCCTTGGTAAACATATTTACTAGGTCACGTACATTTAAAACATAGACCATAACAGTATAATCAGCATCTTTACATAATTGCGTTATTGACAGGTGAATTCCTAAAATTGCTGCGTAACTTGGTGACGTTGGAGGTTGAACCAAGCTTACAAGCTAACGGCACATGTGAGGCTAAACCCTAAAATTCTCTTGTCACCTTTGACTCATCAGGAAATCATTTAACTGTAGAACGTTAACATACCTGCAAATGGGGAGAAATAATCACAAGAGTGATTTTATGGTGTTTCTTCAGTAAATGTATTTACTGGAATGAGAATAACTAGAAAATTCCCAGAAAAACCTGAAAAATTCCCAAGAACTGCAGGCGAAGACCAAAGCAGTCGATCCCAGTGTAGCTGATCAGGCTACTTGGCAGATAAATGATTACGGACTACTGATTAGTTCCTTTTGAAAAAAAATAGATGAAATACCTTTGGATCACCAACTCTCAGTATTTTTAACCTATTTCTCTGGATGAATGGGTTCTTCAAAATGATAACAGATCATTATTTGCACTTGTCACGTAGATCCCGTGTATGTATCGTCGGGTAGGACTTCTGTGTAGTTCCACGGCGCAGACCACCACCAGCAGAGTCGTGATCCCTGTCAGGTGTGCTCAGCGTCTCATTTCAGGCTGCAAAACCTGTTCCCTTGACCAGGCCAAAAATCAGCCAATCAGAAGGAGGGATGGAGTGACCTGCTATTCTCCAGTTGAGGGACTCTTGTAATGGCAGCCACAGAAGGAGTAATTGAATGTCACGATAGCCGAGGCCCCAGGTGACAACTCGGGCACCTGCTGGTGAGACATGTGTTGAAATGAGTCTTTCTGAGAGGGAACACGGAGAGTGTTCAGAATAAATCACACAGTCCCTGTCAGGTTGCGTGAAAGCCTGATGTCGAAATTCTGTCATCCTCTTAGTAGGAATGGAAATTCAAACCTGATGTGTTAAACAAACGTCAAAATACATCAAGGCAAAATGATCACGATCATGATGAGGGGAGGCTGAATAATTCATTATCAAGAAAAAATATAATTTATCAGACGTATAAGAACAACATTTGGAAATCACTGGAAAGCTGTTGCTTGGATAAATCCTGATTAATTGAAGATAATGAATGAATGAGTGAAGGCTTGATGTGGGTTGTGTGACTGCCGCTCACAGAGGGTAATCTGATATTTCCCTGCTGTGCAAGAAAACTAAAGTAGAAAACTGAAAGATTCACATCTGCTGCCATTAACCAGCTTAATTGACTTATTCCCCTAATCAACAATTAATCATTGGTGTTTAAACAAAGTCTCAAAAAAAAAATAGATAAATTTTCTTTTTAATGGAAGAGATGTGCCTATTGGTTGCTTAAAAGACCGCTACAAATCATTTTTTTTTTTTTTTTCAGTGTGATTTCTCCTTTTGTAATGTCCTTTTTGGTTTCGTCTGCAAATTTAAAATATAACTTAGCAGTAAATAACCCAACGAGAGTGAATGGATCAAATTGAATCACATTTGGGATCCCTGAGGCTCTCTCCGCCTGGCTCGACATGCTTGTCCTGTGTGCCTCGCTCTGTCAACAACAGCAGAGGATCAGAATAAACAAGCACGGAAAGGTTTCCGCGGAGCACGAACTGCAATCGATTTTGGAGTGGTGGCGGCGGTTTAGTGCCACCTTCTTGTCAAAGGTGCGTTACAAGGCGAATCGATAGCGGTACTAGCGGGGGGAGACAAGGGGAGACGATCCGAGCAAAGACCCGGTTTCTACGCAGGGGGGGGGACGTGTGCCACAGAACCACTTAACAGCCCAACCCCAACAAACGGTTGCGTAAAAATATGCTTGTTAAGCCATCCGCAAATTGTGCAATGTAACTAAGCCACGGGGGGGGTCGGGCGAAATTATACTCCACAGAAAGGGCACTCACAGCGCTGAAGT
Organism: Pungitius pungitius; assembly: GCF_949316345.1. Taxonomy (NCBI): domain Eukaryota; kingdom Metazoa; phylum Chordata; class Actinopteri; order Perciformes; family Gasterosteidae; genus Pungitius; species Pungitius pungitius. Next base: position 22,571,769 of record NC_084903.1, read on the forward strand.
CCTTATCTCAATCCTACAGCCACACACGATGGCGACTCGAGTGGGCCCGGAGAGCAAAATGCAGCCGCGATGACGGACGCCCAACCCCACGTTGTTCCTGGTTTCGAGGCGCGAGGGGCATTTAAGCAGTCCCCAAGTGTGGAAGTTAAGATGACGCCACGCAGGCAGCCGGCAGTGTTTCTGCAAGCCTTTTTTTTTCTTCCCCGAGCTGAATAGGACGAGCGTGCTCTCAGCCCTGATCCAGAGGAGACGCCATGATGACCCCTCTGAAAGATGCTGACACACAGTGTGCCCCAAAAACAGGCACGCCACACGAAACCTGAAGACTTTATCTGATGAAACTCGCCGGAAAGAGTGGAAAAAAATGTGCAGCACATAATCCTTTTGAAGCTTGTGAGTGCCAGAACACACTTGTCACTGACTTTTATACTGCAGGGAGTCCAGGCTACTCATTGTATAGTCATGATTCCAACTCCCTTTTCAATTATAGGGATGATCTTAATCAGCCGAGGCGCTTCTTGCTGCTTCGTTCTTTTGAGTTGCAGAACTTCAAAAGAAGCCGCTGGCTCTCGCACAAAGTGTTTTTGATTCCAAAGCCGGGCCCTCTTCCCTTCGGGCTTTTCCTTTTTTTTTTTTTTTTTACAACATGCAGCAGGGCGATGGCTGCAATGTTGTAGTAATACAGAGGGGGAGGATGAAGTCCTCTGCCTTTGTCGAGCTGTGGGGGCAGTGGGGGGGGGGGCACATTAGTGGACAAACACACACCGCTGGAAGCATTAAGGGTTGTTTGAAGGGGGTGGATGAGAGTCATTAAAGTTAAAAAAATGTATATATTTACTATTGTACTACACCCAACACAAGGAGTCTGCTACATCTGATGGTTGTATTTGTGTATTTGGTGGTGTTGTGAACATTATTGCTATTTTCGCCCTGTGGCTGTTTTCAATGGCTTGTTGGAGGGATCCAGGGTCCAAAACATAAATAGAAGAAACGCAAAAGTAGTGTTGATGAAAAGTCCAACTTTCTTTCAAGAAAGTAAACGCTTTTATTTGTATAAAATTGATTTAATTTTCTCGACCTTTCATGTGGGTCTTCCCCCATTTGCGGTTGTCCTTGTCCTTTACCTATCAATGCATGCATTGAAAACGTCACATTTCAAACCAGCAGAATGTCTCAAACCCACTGAATGTGCTGAGAAAGATATCATGGTGTAACTTGAGAGGATCAGCAGCCGTCTGCTGGAAAAAAGCAGACTGTACTTGTTAAGACCGAATCACTGCAGCTAAGTACAGGACGGATCCTTCTGTCTTGCAAATAAAAGGGAAGCCAAATGCCACCCTCCCCCTCTTCTTCTGTTCCCATCTCCCTCTCTCCTTTGCACGCTTTATCTTTGCAGGTGCATCTGCGGTGATCTATTTTTCTCTTCAGATCTTTTAATGATTAATGCTTTGGGGTTTCTCGCCCCCCTTATTCCGAAAGCTTAGTGAACAGAGAGCGACAGAGAGAAAGAAAAATGGAAACGGAAGCGTAGGATTAGAAACACAAAGAATAAAGAGGGAAATAATATTGTTTAAAAAGAGTGGTAGAAAAGAGGCTTGTAGAAGACAGTTTTTTTTTTAACCCCATTGTGAAACACTAGGGGTCATTGAGACAGTTTTGATGGTACGGTGGTGTACATAGATTTGTTTTATAGACGAAGGAAAAGGAGACCTAAAATGGATCCCTGTGGAATGCCTGCACTGATATGCAAATGTTAAGGAGACACAGTTAACAAAATGCAATTATTTTATTCATTGCATTAAACAGATTTATTTCTCATATTTTATCCAACCTAATGTACATTAAGAAGCATTCATTTTTATCAACAATGAAGTACATCAAAGTATCTTGTGTTTTCTTTTACATTTATGTAAACTTTATTTAGTATAAGAGTTGCTTTAACAATGTCATTTTTTAAACGAATATTCAATGACACACTTAATAATCGGCTTAATTAAACACTCATCTCCTCTAGTCTTTGAAAAGGACTGACAACAGTTAATAAAATAATTTGAGCAAAAAAAGAGGAAGCTCTATAAAAGGTTTTGACATCACCATAAACAAATGTTATTTTATTTTTGATAGTTCAAAGTGAATTGACTTTTATTCCATCGCTCTTTGGCGTGGTGCGTTGCAAAAATATCAAAGAGTAAAGCATAAAAAATGCAATAAACACTTCAGTGACACAATGTGAAACAAGTGGAAGATCACAAGGCTCGCCAAAGTTTTTTTTCAGGCTTTTGATTGGAGTGCTGTAGACAGATAAGGCACCTCGCAGTAAATGTGTTAAAGTCGACAAAACCACGTAAAAACATTTCCCAAAGGTCAAAACAGACGAGTGATTCTTTCTTGATGTTTCAAAGCACATCGGATCATAACCGAAGACAAAGGAAAAGGTGCAGTGTCCCTCTTTCATGCTTCAATCCTCCACTGAGCCAAGTCTTCACTTCAAGTGACCCCGATTTCCCGGGTTAACGTGCCTTTTTTCTGTATGTCATCCGGTCAGCCCGCGAAGCCAACCCTCACGATTGTCTTCCACCATTAAAATGATTATGCATCTTTGCACCAATTAACAGTCAACAGTATAATTTGTCATGTAAAGGGGCAGCAGGATGCAAGTGGATGCGTCACCGCGGTCCAAAAAGACAAATCGTACTCTCAACCGGTTTAAAGGATGTGTTTCCCAAATTCTGACGCATTGTACGTATTCGCATTTGTCCGTATCACCTATAATGTTAACGCTATGAGAAGAACAAAATGTTTTATTTGCATTTGTTGAATACAAAGCAGTAGCGCGGTGTTTCGACTGTGACGAAGACAAAGACTCACTCTTCCAACGCACGTGCTGCAGCCTCCTTTCCGGAGCCCTTGAATCCCGTATCATGATTCACTTCTTTTAATCCTTATAATGTATGATTGTGTCCTGGAGGTTTCAAATACTCCCCCCCCCCCCTCCTCGTGTCCTTATTTAGTCATGCTCCGCATGTGTGCACCATTAACTGCATTGTCGTCAATGTGGACGCTCCCTTTCTCACATGGCGTCTGCCCTTCGTCGGGCTCTTTTCTTTCACTTGTTTTTACTCCCAACTGCTAATTGCTGGTTTTGAGTAGAATCTTGTCACAGAGAGAACACCAATACCACTATGAGATACTGCAGCGATGTGTGACAGGTCATTAGCGTTGTAGTTGAGAAAATAGAACAGGACTATTTCAACAGTAATAGAGTGAGATAACAGTCGACCGTGCACTTTTTCTTCATTTGATTCATGTGCAACACAAGCCCTTGTGTACACCACCATCACTCCTGGTCTAATGTGGCGAAAAGAAGAAAAGAAGTCAGAATACACACATGCAAATTATCCCTTGCGGTCTATCCATTAAAAAAACAGAATAGTCTCCTTTTTTTTTTTGTTGAGATTCCTCAGAAGTAGCGACCCCCAAATGAAATCATACATCAGAGCTTTTCCCCTCGGAGCAGGTCTGGGTTCATCAAACTCTGAGGAGTCTCACAGTGGAATCAAACAATTCAGAAGAAGAGAATGTGGCTGATACTGATCGTGAAAGTACACGGTAATATATGGTGATGTAAGCACTACCAATAATAACAATAAGGGGTACTCTCAATGAAAGATATATATTTTGTATCTTTTGGTCAGGGGTAATGCTGCTAGGCCTTAGACAGTCTTGGTTGGTTAGAACCTTGGAGGACCTTGAGCCACATTGTGGCAGTAAAACGCAGCAAAGCGCAGCATACAAGGTCAGCTACACACTCGCTCCACCTACGGCCTCATAATGCTTTGAGAATATTGCAATATAAGCTCTTATTTTAAAGCAAAGAGGCCTGTGCAGGCGAGCGAGGTGAAACTTTTTCAGAAGAGTCATAACCATCCCGAAAGTTGAGGGCACATTGGTTACACTCGGTGGAGCAGTTTATTTCAAGGTTCGCATGAGGAGGTTAGGCTAATTCTGTGTATGAAGAAGCGGTGCAGTCTGGCAAATTCAAGCTAGGGTGGCTCACTGCAGAGCAATTTTAGTTTTCTATATTTAATAGAGCCTTTTCCCCAGGAATAAACACACTATTCCAATTAGCCTACTCAGCAGAGACGCACGCACAAAGCCTTTACTGCTTCTTTTTGAGGGCACTCATTGACATGTTGTATTTCCCATCCAACCTCATTTATATGAATTAACATGTTTGTATTCTCCTTTTAACTACTGTGGCATAACCGTTCTTACGGTGTTATCTTGAGACCACCTAATAAATCACCGACTAAATGCCTGAGTCCAACTGTAAACTGTCCTCACTCGCATTGGTCCTCACAAAGATAGATAAACACACCCCCACACAGACACACACACCGAAGTCTCACAATATCCGCTACGCGGTTATGACTGCCTTCTCCTTCGTCTCCTTTATTTATCTCCACATGAATCACGCGGAGAGAAGGTACAGTATGAAGCTCAGAGAGGGATAGAACATTTGTATGTGACAGAATGATTTGGTTCATTTATTCGTGGGAACATCAAAGCTGATACGCGACGAAAGATGAAACGCCTTCTTTGTGAAAAACAAACATGTTGTGAGCGCGAGGGAAGTTTAAAAAAACCCGTCACGTAATGTATACCATGCAATTAGGTCAAGCCCATTAAAGAGAGAAAACAAGCAAGGGATATTTCAAACGGCGAATGCATTTTTATTCATATCCTCCAATATTATCCCAATATCCAGAGGCTGTGGAAAAGAGGCCGTTTGAAGCGAGGTGAATTTCATTATTGCTTTTTTGAACACATGTTCAGTAGCAGATATTTTAGGCGGATTGAAGTCCAACGTCCACTGTGACTCTCTGCTCCATGAGTCACTGGTCGCATTTCATTCCAACCCACAGAGCAGCCAGCAGCCCCGATAAGGGGTGAGAGGACTAGTTTATCAGCAAAGACACCATCCTTGTTTCTATTAAATTTATCGTTTAATAAAATGGTTACATGACATGTCATTTAGGCGACGCCTTTATCCAAAGGGACTTACAATAAGTGCATTTCAACCATAAGATACAGAAGAACAAGACACAACAAAGTGCAATTTCATCACACGATTTAGTTGTTTAATAGATGGAATACACCCTTGTGTACTCATTTCAGTTTGTGTGTCACATGCATTGTTCTTGAGTTATGAAATGTCATAGTTTATAATTTGATTGAACTCGACCTGTGTCCACTAGAGACATGCGTGAGATGATGTTTTTTTTAATGCCCTTCACTAGACACCAATATTGGAGTCTGTTCAGAAAGAAGAAGGCTCTGCTCTGGTCCCTTGGAGATGAAGAAGACCTGGTAACACGCGACTTTCGGACTGTTCCACATCAGCGTGAAATTAGGATTCTCACCAGAGACCTGGACCACCTTTGGAAAAACTAGCAGAATTTCCACATTTCAAAATGTGAAACGTGGAAATTAATCAGTGTTGTCAAAACAGTTAGATGTGCTCCTCAATGCCTGCAACTCGTGGTCCATCCAGATGATCAAGAGATTTCTTCTCAAACCGCGGTGTGAAACGGCTGCTGTGGTCGATAATGCAGGAAAGGAAACATTTTCAAATGGGGATGTGGTTATTAGTTGGGCTGAAAGTGGATTCCTGTCTATCAGCTGGTGGCGGCTGGTTGCACGATGCCCGCGAGGCTGCCCAAGAGGCAGGTGCAAACGACACCAAAAGGCTCCCGGGGGGGGGCTGAGGGTTGGACCACACTTGTGGTTTTGAGACTTAGTGAGCGATGCATTCTGCAGATAACAACTAATTCAGAATCACCGGCTTTGAAGAATCAGAAAATATAACAGCTGCAAGGCCGGGCCGATCGCTTTGACGCCGCCTGTGTGTGCTGATGGCAGCAAAATACCCGAGGGAACAAATACACACACCCATGCACGCACAGGCCGACTAAAACATTCACACGCACCATCTCGAAACAACTCTTCATAAGAAGAACGAGAGGCCGACGTGCCGGGCATCACTGATCCGAGAGCCTTCGTTAGACGTAAGTCTGGACAATGTGACCCTGAATCGTGAGCGAGGTTTGCAGCAACTCGCCATGTTTTTTTGCGCTGTGATAATGTAATAATAACAGCGTAAAGTCGTTTTCCTTCTCTTTAAGAGGGTCCCCCCCTTCTCAGAGCTCGATCCCTTCTGGTTCCCCCCCCCCCCCCGATCGCCCCAAAACCCGGACGCCACAGCTTTGCTGACCTCATTGACGAGGCGCTGTACTGCATCGCTGTTCTTCATTTAGCTGCCTCCTGGTCTTTGTGGGGTGGGGGAGGATAAACAGCGTGTGCCACAAAAAGTTAAGTTAAGTCCGTCACTGTGTCGCGTCGGTAGCGCGTCGCTGGACCCGAGGAGCAGAACACCGCAGGAAAAAGGGTTCAGCGGTCTTTATTTATAGAGAACAAGGGGGTTGTTGTTGTGCCGCAGGAACGGTCGGCATGCACCCTGCGGGGAATCCGGAGCGGCAGAGACCTGGAGGCTGAGGCAGACAAGCGGTTGTTTGCTTGTTTTGTATCAATGTAAATATGAAGCTGGAGGGCAAGTCATTGAAATTCTTTGTAAAATTGTAAAATTTGTAAAATGAAGTACTTTTATTACAACAGTCCTTATTTCACTTTGCATTGGATGGATCATATATATAACATGTCCTTCAAAACAAATGAGGTGTTTTTCTATAATTTCCCGTTGAATCAGAAGAACAACTTTAAAAACTACATTTATTCCACCGTAGGATTAATTTAGTTTGATCTTTCTGTGTTATAAGCTTCATTTCTGTTCATTTCACCATGAATAAATGTCACTCCCTGATATTTGGCCCGTTTTCTTTGCAAACGTCGTTTATTTCTCACGTTTGTTCTCGTGTTCCGAGTGAAGGCCACAACAACCCAAATCCAAAAGACAAGAAGGAGAATTTGATTGTTCGGGGCTCTTGGATTGTATTTGACATGTTTAGGGATTGGTGGTTGTTGTGGAACATTAGTCATCCTTATTTGTCAAAGGTTTGTATTAGTTTTGCCCTCGCTTGTTTTTTTTTTTATTTCTCTACTTTTTAGCTTCTACAATTCCAGTTATATCAGGCGGGGGAGGAGAGGCACGATTAACTTCTTCTTCTTCTTCTTAACTGACCTTTTTCGGAGGAAATAAAACACTAAAAATAATGAGAAACACGCTGTTAATGTCAAACAAATTGATGCCTTATTATGCACGTGATGACGCAAATTCACGGACCGATGCCACGCGCGAACACATGGTTCAATTTCCGTTGCTCGATATGATTTCCTACCCGCGGGGGGGGGGGGGGGGGGGGAAAACAGCACCACGGTGCAGGAAGACGCGGACGGGAACTTGAAATTCAACGTTCCCACCTGCTGAAACGAAAAGGAACCGAATTCAGAGTCGCTCCAAACACAGCGGATGAAGGGAAGGCTGATGCTGCCAATTCTGCTGAGGGATGAAACGTAAAACTCCATTCCTGCCCCCCCCCCCCCCCACACCCCCCCTGACTGCATTTCGTTCTCACTTTGGGGACGTCCCTTTTTTCTGTTTTCCGGACATGAACTACAGTAGAAGAGATGGTGTCACTCCTCCGGCCCCCCCCCCCCCCCGAATAGCAGCCGTTTTGCACCGGCGTCGAACAATCAGAGAGGCCAAAATCCACTCTCACGGGGGGGGGGGCAGAGGCCAAACTCCTTCACCGAGAAGAGATAACCTCAACGGACAACCCCGGCCCTGCAGCTGCCCCGAGACACACACCATCCAGCACAGGTGTGACTCACTCTTTGTCACTCTGTCCACTCCCATCGAGACAAGGAGGCATATCGTTTCCTCCAACTTCTGTCCATTTTGAAGGAACTGCACAAATAGACAAAATTTAAACGTCAAGAGCTTTTATTGTAAAGTGTAAGAACCTTTTGGGAAGGTTTTTAAGGGAGCAGTTTGCTCTGTTGGAGTTCGACTAAAGAACGCTCGCTTCGTTGAAACCATAAAAAGGCCAAATTTGTTTAATGTGATTGGTCGACGCCTTTTATTTGCAGTAGCAAAGCTCAGAACAAATGAACCATTACCGCACTTCTTAGAACGCTATTAATTGCCACTGTGTGAACATTATTAACAACAAAAATCTTCCAAATAGTTCACAGAAAACCCCCGGCCGCCTGAAGGCTTTTTAAAAAAAACTCTAGTCCTGAATGCCTTTGTTTTAGTGGCTGTAATCACCAAACTTGTGGCTAATGTTTCAAAACCACAAACACACACACACATTTCTGTGTTAATCACAGCCCAAATCCCGGCGTGGCCGCCACGGCCCTTAACAGCGGTTCCATCTGGGGGGCGGGGCTCCCACGCATTGCTAAACCCACCGCTGTGCCATGTGGATGCAAGTGAGCGCCAGCTGTTGTCACGATAACGACTCCGGAGCTGCAGATTTATGACTCTGTTTTCCAGCTGAGGAAGGCGACGGTAGCTGCCAACTCCTCTCTAATTGGTCATGGAAGCGGAGGTTTTGCCACGTTCGTGTCAGCTTTGTTGATCCGTTGACTGTTGACTCCTTTTTATTTGAGAGCTCAGAAAATATTGAAAGATCGGGGCCGCTTTTTTTCTTCACTACCTGGGAACAGTCCGGGGAGGGCAGAGGATTCTCTTGATTCTATGGATTGTGTTAAAGCTACATAGAGTTTTTTGGACACAGCTATGCTAATCTGACGTAGATCATGACATTAAGAAGCATAATAAACCAATAGGCAGCTGCTGCAGCTCTGCCCCACGTCACGTTGCTTTAAAACGACAGCTCTGAGGCCAGGATGCCTAATTTGTCAAATGACTGTTTTCCCCGACTCCTCTCTTCGCTCTTTTCCTCGCCTCCTCAAACTCGTATGCCAAGAGGAGAACAAAGGGAAGGAGGGTGTGCAAAAATGGGGGAGAACGAGAAAAGGCCCTCGGTCGTCATGAGTCTACTTCACCTGTTGCCCTCGCCCCCTGTGACACAACACAAGATTCCTTTTTCCTCCCGTGACGAATAGAACGCCAGCGGAACGAGGGGGGGTAAGTGAGAGGAGAGGACAGGTCTAAGAGGGCGAGCCAGAAAAGGGCGTTTAAGCCACAGTGTGGACGCCAAATACTGCAAATCTCACTCTGAGGAAAAAGGGCACTGATTTGCCACAAAAGCAAATGGGAAGTCTGCTTTTACACAGAAAATCTTCTCCTAATTTCATCATCCTCTCCTGGATCTGCACTGCAGATGTGCGGTTCCTTTCACAAAGCCAGTGCTCCTCGTCCACCCCACCCCACCCCCCCCTCCGAAGCCTGAAAGGTGTCAATAAGAGACGTGAGCGCAGCTGTAACAATCAGAGAGGTAACGCTGCGCCCAGGGATGTTTGCATATTGAGTAACTCAACCCGCCGCACTCTCCCTCCCTCCCTCACAACCTTTCTTCAAGACCATCTCTCCTTGGGGAGCATACGCAACAATCCGACATTATTTCCACTGCATCTGCTCGGTATAATCTAATCTGCTCCACTGGGGGAACGGGAAGAGGCCTCCTGCAAACACACACACACACACACACAACCAACCATAGTCTTCCTCACAGCTGCGCAATTGAGATTTCATCTGACGCGCACAACCATTCACATTCGATCCGACCGTCACTTTGTTTACTTGCAAATGATCCATGGTTCTCTGCCCCATCTTTTAAATTTTTTTTAGCAGCTACACTTAGATGAAGCCAAAACAGAATGGCTGATAGAAACAGCTCCTCCTGTGCACATCCCTCCAGAGAGTGTAATCGTTTTTCAATTCCGGTTTGCTCAACTTCCACCAGGAGCGACGTGAACGTTTCACCCCCGAGGCAAAACGAGGACGCCGCGTTAAACTCCTTGATGGCAGTGATTATGACGCCGTAATTAGTGAGACGGTTATGCGACGATGATTGTCATTATTGCGTCCTTGTCAATCACAGCTCAGGCAGCGCAGTGAAGACACGATGCATAGAGAGCTGACGTGCTGGTATTGTGCATCAAACAGACCATGCGTTTGTAGCCCCAATTAAAGATCAAAGGATTGGGATCATTTTGTCTTTTTCTTGCCATGACATGTTCACATTGATGGAGCATTAATGTGTTCACAGCTAGCGGCGGATATGCGGTTGTTTAAGCGAGTTGTAATTCTTGACTCGTATGTGGGTTAATCGCAGTCAGGCAGAAGTAGGCTATGAGACATAAACGTGCAGGAATATAGGCGGGATTATTTAAGCTTTGTGGTCAGAAAATGCTTTGAAAATAGAAGCTTTTACTACATGAAGGCAGACACTGCTATGCTATTATATAAATATACAAAAAATGTGAGAACAATGACATTGTTTTGCAGGCAAGGCAAGTTTTTTTTAGGACATTTCTAAAGGGCAACAAGTTTGTCACATAAAACCATGAAAAGCATCAAAACATAAGGCACAAGAAAAGAATATCTAAAAACAATTTAGTGAAATTTGTATCGAAGAAGAGGTTTTTTTTGTAACATCCTTCAAATAAATTGCCACATGCCAGAATCACACATTTCTCCAGTGCTTCGCTAACATTTTTATTGGTTTCTGACTCCCATCATTCTCCGCACAACTCCACTTCCCTTTCGTTGTTTAAGTCGTGCAGCGAGCAGATTCCTGAAAAGCGAAGGCGTGAAAGAAATACCTCTGAGGATTAGTTACTAATCCAGGCTTCGGTCCGGGAGGCTCTGGCCTCTGCCTCCTGTCCTTAAAAACCCTGGGAGCTCCGTCGGCGGGGTGGCCGCTAATGGCCCGGGGGGCTCCGGAGGTTCACCAGGCGGGAGCAATCGGGGGGGGGGGGGAGCTCGTTAGCAGGCCGTGGCAGTGTTAGCTGCTGCCGTTGGTTAGCGAGGATCAGACTGTAAGCCGGATGTAGAAAGGACTGGAAGGGCGGCAGCGGGGCAGAAGCTCCAGTCGATGTTTGTCTATCTGGGTTTGTGAGCCGCAGCAGAGTTGTTAATGAAAACCTCGCTGTGGACCAGGTGTTTATTTTCTTTCTTTCTTAGCTGTTGGGGAGGGAGGGGGGGGGGGGGGGACCTATAAGCACTTTATAAGCATTAAAGTTTCAACTAATGGCAACAATCTCTGCTTCCCCGGACCCGACCATGTGATAATAACTGAAAGGAGCTAATCGCACATGATGCACCAAGCTGCTGTTGTGAGGATGAGGATTGATTTTTTTTTTTTTTTTTCGGATGTACAGACAAAGCTAAGATCGACCGGCAGTTTTACTAATCTTGATGGGTTGTAATATTAAAACACATTATTTATCCCCTCAAGTCAGGGGCTTGTTATTGTGTCTTCGTCATGAAGGCACTGTCCATGGTGCTGAATCCGTGGCCGTGCAGGGCAACCAGTGTCTGTATACACCGAAGATAGATAAACCCTTCTTTGTTCTTTTCATTTCTTTAAGTATAATATTTATATAATATTAACATTTGCTTTCAGTAGTGCAAATAAAACAAAAAAATCCTGCTGGTGCAAATTCACCACTTGAGTTACGCCCCGAACAGGGAACAAAATCAAGGTCTTAACGCTTAGGTGAAAGAATCTGTCAGTGAAAAAAAGGTTACGTGGGGAAATTGAACAACCCCAAGCTTCAAACAAATCATTATTATGTATTCTTCATGTCCCAGGATTAAACTGTGAGTGGACATGATAAAATCTATGAGTGGATATGATGATATCTACAATTCCTTACTGGACTAAAACTAGAAGCATAACAACGTATCCTGGAAACAAATAGTTGTGAAGATTAAACTTAAGAAAGGCCTTAAATTGAGTCATTAGTTTAATTTGAGTTATAACTTTATCAAATCAGCCTTTTCCTTTTCTTAGACGTAAATTTGATGCGACAACATCATCATACATACATCTCATTACCTATTTGCTCATGAGTTTTTGTTGTGGTGTCAATTACTTGCACACTTATGAAATGAGACACCACCCACTTCTCTGTCTGTCTCAGCACTTAATCACCTAAGTGATGGTTGTGGACTAGCAGAGGATGATGGGAACCAGCACACCACCAACCTCCGCCTTGAAGGATTTATATTCTCATGAAGAAACAGAGGAGACTGCTCCCTCAGCTTCATCTTCACCAACCAAACTACCGGAGTTGTGTTTCTTTTGCAGATTGAAGTCTGGTCACCTCCATTGAGAAAGGATTCCCAAAGCTTGGTGTTGGAGGGAGAGCCTCCTGGTAGTTATAATTCTTTGTTTTTTTTAAACAGGGTTCAGAAATAATGGACGCGGAGGTTGTCGCTTTCCTGCCTCCCGCTTGTAGTTGAGAGCAGCAACTGATGAGGTGATTACATCCCTCGCCGAGGCCGCCGGGCTTCCTCTGAGTGAATTTAATGCGCCGCTAAAGTGACAACAACATGTGAAGTGAGTTGGCAGCACTCTCTAAAAACACAAAATAATCCCAGTGCTTTAACCTCAGGTAACCATTTCATTATTTTTTTAAACCAAAGCGCGCTTTCGACAAAACAAGCCCCCGTCAAAGTCCTCATCCTCTCGCAGAGAGTAAGCAGTCATCCCCCGGTGTGTGGGAGACGTGCAATGAACATGCATCGTACACAGAATCTGCATTAAGAGTTTAAATCTATACAATCCAAGCAAGGTTGCAGTTCTTAGTTAGAAAAGATGGAGACGAGCCTTACGCGAATATCCAGGAGGAAGCCATTTAGGTCACATGTTCTCCACTTCCACATTCAGTCATTAACCTGTTAGCACATCAATTTGTTTTTTGACAATGGAAATAAGGACCCCAAGCAAGTGCAAAAAAGTCTCACTGAATTTAGCCGTTTGGATACAGATTATGCAACTTTGCAAATGCAAATCCATTCCATCGGTACGAGCTAAGATATTCAAATCAAAATAGTCACTAAATTGGTTTGTGGTCAAACGGTCTGGCGGGGGACATTCCACAAGCTCGTTCTCCTTTTCAACTGTCGGGAGAAAACATTCCTGCAAATAGTACAAATCCAGTGTAAAAAGGATTAAACGTCAAATGTGGCTAATGGCTGTTGTCACGTTTACAATGTGCTAATATAGGTATTGGAACCAAGTTGATTGAAACACTCAGAGAGAAATGCACCCATGTGACCTTGTGCTCCATCAGTCTATTGTATAAGACGTGAGGAGGGAGTAATGTGAGTTCTCTGAGGAAAAGAGGCCATCATAAACCCCCGCTGACATGCTAAGCTATTTTTATTTCCCTCTCCAATAGCACTGCTGCTCGGCACAGCGTGTGGTTTCCAATCCACAGTCTGCAAAGCGTGGAACAAATGACTTATTACCCCACATATGAAGAGAGTGAGACAAAAGGAGTCTGTGGAGGACAGTTATGATTTAAAAAAAAGGCAAATGTATGACGGGATTTCAGTAGGAACTAAATGCAATCACTGAAAGAACAGATGAGCAGGAATGGGATGACAGGGTTACTGAAGTGAAACAAATCAAATGACAGTTCCAGTTTTTCTGCAGTTTTTTTTTTTATACTCTCCAATCTAATCCATCAGAGCTCCTGGCAGTCTGCATCGCTCTCCTGGGTAGAGGAGAAGGTTTGGAGGGCACAGAACCAGGAGTTGTGGTCCCCTCAAAGTGTCCCGGGGGAGGAGGGGGGTGGGGGGGGGTTCTTCCCAGCAGGGTGAGCTGTCCTCCGGGGCAACTCTCATCTTTGCGTTTATTTAGAGTTTATTTGTTTGGAGCTGGGTGAAAAAGAAAAATCGGTTTCCAGATTTCACATGCAAAAAGACCTAGGACTTCTAAAGAGGGTCAAAAAGTGGCGTTCAATGGAAAGCATAATGTTATGTATTTCAGGAAGGCTTTGAGTTCAGCTGAATCCTTTTTCAAGCCAAACAACTGCATTATTGTTCAGGGGCCTTGGTTGTCATGAATAAAGTTAAGAACCATGTGGTTAAGGTCAGCTTGAGGGGGTCATGTTTCCAAGAGACGGGCACATGGCCACTTAGTAAGAAATTCATCAATGGCAACATTTATAAGAAAACACATTCTCTTTTGAAAAAGCACTGATGCATTGCAGTGACTTTTATTAGAATCCTAACCACAGCTTGTTTTATATGTACCTAACTTGATAAACTGTTAAATTCATGGAAAACAACATGGTCCAACAAGTTGTTGTATAGGATTAACTGGTCAGGCTAAAGTAAAATAAAATGTCTCCTGGATGGGAAGGCAGAAAACATCAAGTCGTGGCCTCCAGTCCATTCTCACTCAAAAGCAACCTTTCCTCATTCCTAAGTTGGTTGATACTGTTTACCTTTTTTTTTTAATGCCTTCATTCATTGCTGTCCTTTTTATTTTTAGCTTGTCAAATAGAAACCAACTGTGGCAGACACAGCTTAGAATTACAAAGTCAAAGTGATACCCATCTGGTGCACCTGCACCTGAGGTGTGGATTGATCCGTTAAGGCAACGTGGCAGGTCGTGCCCGCCCAGATCAGCAGAAAAGATACACACACACACGCACACAAATCTCTCTAGGCAAACACAGTGACAATCAGACAATGTTCATCAAGGGCGCCACACCACTTTTTTTTTTCTCCAATTACATAACAATTTTCAGTTGGGAAACCTTAAAAAAAACAAAAGAGGTTCGAATGCAGTCGGTTTGTGGAATTAGAGGAGCAGACGGTGGGTGGAGGTTTGCAGGCATGCAGAGCGTTGGCGATGCCGCTAGAAGCTCTCCTCCTCCTCCTCCCACACACACACACACACACACACACAGATCCCCACATGATATGTTTCCTTGTGCCCTCTGCGTGATCCTAAAACAAACCTAAAGGAGGACTCCTTTCACCCCGAAGGATTGATGCAAGTCATTCTTCCCAAACTGAGAGACAAACGTTGCTCGGGTCACTGATGCATGAAGGTCATGTGACGCGTCACTCGGTTCCCTCTCACGATGACACAGTGTGGTCTACCGTTCCAACAGAAGCCGTGGGTTTCATTTCCTTTTTTTCGCTTTTCACGTGTCACTCTTTTGTCTTCTAAAACAACCACCGTTCTCTCACCATATCTGAATAGTACTATGAGGAATAACTAAGGAAATGATGTATTTAAAGCATTTTCCTAAATTCCACTGTAATGCTAACTGTGTGCAATCAGCCAAGTGATAAGTGCATGGTATTTTTCACACTGAATTTGAAGCTAAATGAGCTTCACCGGAGCAGTTCTGCAGTTTTGCTTTTCGATTCACGCTGTTCCTTCTAGATGCAATGGCTGATACCATGAAAAAATGACAATAGTTTTAGCATAACCAAGGCTCTGTACACTGTGTTTATTCTTTAGGTTCCGTATCTTCCCCAAAGCAATAATTCTAATGACAATAATTACAGTTTGTTTAGGTGCTTAGGCGCTGCATGTGTTAACTGGTGAATAATGCATGCTGCATTTGGCCTCGTTGTCAAAGCCACAAAAAGCCACAGAAAAGCCCACTGGCCCTGTCATCTTTGGAAGCTTATTTTGATGGAAAAATACAAAGCAGTCAGAATGTGAAGTTGGCTCTAAATCACATCTGCGATAACGTTACCCACGCGTTTTGGGATTAACTGTCTGGACCTTTACTTACAATAAATAATAATGCATTCCTATACAACCCGAGTAATCAATCCCCGAGGCAGGATGTGCAGGTCCGTCCCTCAGAAAAAGTCATGTGACGACAAAGTCCAGGGTCGGGGGACGGACGGGTCAGACCAACACGGGACTTTGACTCTGGACACCGAGGCCCGTGTTGTCCTTCGAAAACGTTACTATCAATGTTTTGGCCATTTCCCTCCACTAAATGCTGCTTTGTCAGCTTTAGGTCCCAGGAAAGATGATCGTTACTGGACTGCGTGGCGAAGGAATCGACATTGACTCAGCTGATGGTCCTCTCAGGCGCTCTAACACACGTCGGCGCCGTGATGGCGGGTGGTCGAGGGGAGCGACGCATGTTCCCCTGCATTAATTACACCTTCTCGTTCATGATTTAGTGAAAAAAACTAAATGATCTTCTGGGATATCTACCAATTACGGCGTGAGGTTTTTGTAGGTATTGTGCAGTGAACATTGCTAATGATGAGTGGAAGACCATTCCAATTACTCCCTCTATCTGAAAGTTATTTGTCTCTTTTTCCTGTGTTACAAAATGACTCTTTGGCTTTGCTCATTTGACGCAGGGTCCATTAGTGTGGCCCTTGTGGTGAAAAGTGTGAAGCGCACCACTGCAATTATAGATATGGACTTTCAATTATGTCATAGCATGTGAGCAAGATGTTCCATTCAGCCACAGGCCGAGCTGCTCCGTCGGTTGTTAACCAGTCGGATTAATAACTGTATTCTCCCCGGAAAGTGCTTCCCTCTTGAGGGAATTTATTTGGGGTGTTTGAATCTTCTCTTTGGGGAGGCAGCAGCTATGAAGGAAAGCAGCTGCGATGCGAATGGAACCGACAGCCGACTCCTCGGACAAACAATGCACAACGAAGCTCGCTTCCGTTTTGGAGTCTTCTGGTGGATCCCACTAAATCCCACAAGAGCCTTCGACGCATGCGTCGTGTTGCACAATCAGATTTCACCTTTAATGGAGAAGCGGCAAACAGCGCAGCTATTTGCAATCATCCGGGGGGAGGGGGGGGGGGGATGAGATTCCTTAGTTCCTTTTTCTCATCAAATGGGAGTCATTCATGCATTCATTACAACATTTGTAGGTTATTCGTCATGCCTTTCTGCTCCGATCCAGATTGTCTACAAAACTGTAGCCAAAATTTCAACTGGATGCAACAAATGAGCCGCATTCACATATCGCCAAACTGGCAGCGTTTCGCTTGTTTTGATAATCAAAGAACTGACAAATCCTCAGTTGGTTTATTCATCCAAATTCCATTCGTGCGTCTTTATTATTTTGAAATCCCTGATTCTGTTCAGCATATTGATCAGAATCTCTCTAACTGACTGAAACCAAAGAGTGAATTTATGTAACGCTCCTCCATACAGCTGAGTTTGAAAGCTCATTCTTGACTTTTTTTAAATTGGTAAACTCTACCAGTGTTAGAAAAGAGTTCAGCTGCAGAAAACAATAATTAATATTTATTCATTTTAGGCAGCAAAATGTTAATCAATGGTGTCAGCAGCAACATTGTATCATTATACTATTTGATTATTTTATAAAACTGGCCATATTTTTTGTCCCTGACGTCCTCATCAGCAAAGTGAAAAGGGCTGCAGAAGTGAAATGTACAATTTGAACATAAAAACATCACAAAGCAGAAAATTGAAATCATCGCTAACTGAAATATTTAAAAAACAAATCACGGACGTCATTCACACGGCACGTTCTCCACTCAAAGATCCCTCGACAACACTAGCCGGCGTTCAGCAAGTCACACAAGGTGCCTTCTGCCCATCTCAGCTTCTCCATCGGGCGTCCAGCATCCTGCCCGAGGACACACTTCCAAATGTGGACAGCAGGAGCTGTGGGGGACCGGTGTCCCTCATGAGCCACAGACACTCCCATGAGATTATATTTTTCAGGATTAGTGGTGGATCTGTATGTGTACAGATCAGGACATTGTTGTGTAATTACCGGTAAATTCCACATTAACTTTAATCAGAAGCCTGATCCTTGATGTTTTTTCTTCTACTGTCGTCTGACTAGTTAAATTTCATTATTTGTCAGTTTTTTTTAAAATTCAATCCTTTCGTTTCAAGCTTCTAAATTCATCACTCGCTACAGCTGTTTTTTGTGAATGACCTAAAAACAGCCCGAAAGGAAGGGTTGACACGTGGTACGTAACAGCCTTTCACTGCCAATTCCCTGTGTGTGTGTGTGTGTTTGCCATCAGAGCCACCAAGACAAATTGATCGGGGGGGGGGGGGCAGTAGAACCTCACGATGACGCCATCTGCGGCTGTGGTATTACAGCTTAAACATTGTGGTTTATATACAGAAAAAACAAACATCTGAAAGGCCTTCACGGGGCAACGGAAAACGTCTTGCACAAACCGCCTCGAGCAATGTTCCTGTGTGTGTGAGAGTAGGTGGACGAGGCGTTGCGACACACACACACACACACTGCTGGCGTTGTGCACAGCCCCCCCCCCCCCCCCCCCCCCCTGCGCACGCTGCTAGAGGGCAAACACGGCCCCGTGCATTTCAAGGACCCACGACACCTGTGTGTCAGAGATGAGTCAGGGCGCCGCTCCGACGAGACGAGGGTTCTTCCCTGAACTAAATGCGGAGAGGGAAGTGGAACCAGAAGTAGAGGTTTTTTTTCGGTCCCCCCGGGTCATCGGATCGCGAAAGCCACGGGTTCTGGAGTACGTTCAGAGGGCGGTTATCATCTACTCACCTGGTCGATCTCCCGTACAGGACAAAGACCAAGCAGTTAAGCGTTGACCCATTGTGTCCTTAGTCATTACAGCTGGAGCAAAGGAGTAACCAGTCAGTTAAAATGTGCAAAAGTCGTTCAAATCTGGAACATCTGTATGAACAGAAGGCCAAAGGTTCGCCACTTCACAGATGTTCAACTGATTCAACTGGTGCTTGACTTAAGGTCATCAGGACTTTCACAGGGGCTCACAGGACAAACTGCGCTCTCCTCTGTGCCGGAAGGTGTGTTCATGCGCTTCAGACGCACGGGAGTTTCTTGGTGTCTTTGGGCCCTCAAGTCACAAGAGCAGCGGCGTCCTCTTCCGTGATTGGTTGCGGGAATTTCTCTTGACTAAACGCGCTAAAGACACATGGTGCAAATGTGACATTTTTTGGTATCAGTTTTTGCCAGTCATATGTCGTTCAGAACCTGACATAATCCTGCAGAACCAGTCAAAAAAAAAAACCCATTTAAGGAACACTCTCAGAAACACTGGCTTTGACCTTTTCTTGCGTCGCCCAGCGGTTTTCCAGCGGCAACACGTGGCCCGCAGATGGGTTGTTTCCTTTTAACATCGTCGTCGTCCCTCTGGTTGATCGAAGGTGGCGTGCAGGAACTACCGAGCAGCAGTTCCCCCTCTCTCGGGTGGGTGGGAGATTGGATGTGGAAATGTTCCGAATCATCAGACAGACTCATCTCAAGTAAAGTGTAACAGAGCGCGTTGCTCTCGGGGAGAAAAAAAAGAAGAAAAAAAACACAATAACGTGACAGTCGCTTTGGGTCATCAGAATTGGATAAGTGAAGAGTGGAAATTGCTTTACTCAACCGCACATAACACCAATCCGTGGATCTCGTCTGCCGGGTGGTTTCAGCCTGAATAATCCATCCCTCAACCTTCAGCCCTTCTGGGACAGCGCGGTTACTCGGCTGTGTTCCTCTGCGGCTCTGTTTTTCCGTCGCAATGTAGATGTTCCTCTGCACATAAAGAGTGTTTTGGTAAATAACAACCCCAAATGGGGACACTGGCTGCGTGTTATGTGGATGCAGGCGACTGGATCAGGACTATGCAATGTTGGATACCTCTGACCTTTGCTTAATAATAGATGCACCTTTTGACTGAAGCCAAATGAAGACAAGAACAACACGGAGAATCCCAGAGTTGGAAAAGCCTTGATTTTGCCCTTAACACGAGAGAGGCTACTTTCATCAGGTTTGTACAGACAATCTCACAAGGTCTTTGTATGATAATAATAATCACTGTGAGCCCCTTGATTTCCCTTTCAGCTTCTGTGGAATTTACCATGAGAACTAATTAATGATGATCACTGAAACAAATGGCCTTTAGAAGCTCTCAGGAGTGCAAACTCAGGTTGTGTGAAGAAAAGGTAAAACCACTATTCTACACGATGCTGTAATGCATCCCGAAATAGTCATATTTTACACCTTTTCACTGGGCAGAGACCTTGTGTTGTAACACAGTCGCGGAAAAATATTAAATGAGGGGAGGTTCTCATCAACAGTGATTTAAGTGATGAAGTAAAATCAACATGGATATGTAAAACAAAATGAACATTGATATGGATAAATGAATGTTATTTATTTTCTATATTTACAGTTAAGACGGTCCAGTTCTACTATTATAGCCAGGTACAATCCTCCAAATTCACTAAAAAAATCATTAAAAACAACCCTCATTTTTTTACTTTTCACTAATGTCTATACAGATTTTACTTGCACCATTGTGGCCTCACTAAGCTTACAGGAGACACATCTGGGCCGTTACCATAGTTTCTTTGTGATCCCAAGTGTAATTTAGAAGGACCATCATCCCAAAAGCACGTTACACAACACGCTCCACGGAGGCCAATTTCTGTCAACCAGGTTGACGTCGTAATGAAGGATCGCATTGAAAGAGCATCGATGCAATGAAAAAGCTAAAATGCTGTCTTTATCCAATATGTAGATGACAAAAAAACCATTACCGTGAAGAATCCATTAGAACTTATTACTTTTATTCTAAACTGAGATATTTCCACTCCTCCAATTCTCTTTTAGCTCATTCTCGTGCTGTTTTTTTTGGGGGGGGCTTTGGTGCTGATCTGGTTGGAGCTTCTCAGTCCGGCCGAAGGGAGGAATCTGAACGCCGGCAGCAAGGCGAGAGAACCACAGCTGACCACAGTGACGTCCACCTACACCCGCGTCGCTGCGGGGGGGAATGAGCCATCAATGGGGCCTCAGTGTGAATGCGTGTGTGGGAGGGGGGGAGAAACCTACGCTTGTCAGTTGCAGCTGTAGCCACGAGCATTTAAGAGACAGGCTTTTTTTTTAAATCCCGACAGTTAAAATACACACTGTAGGGTTTTTATGCTTTGCAATATTACACCTACCTTATGAATTTAAAGGGGCTTATTGATCGTATTGACACGTTGCAGGTTGTTTGTTCTAATCTAAACCCGCCTCAGATCCGACACCCTGCACTTTTACAACGGGGGTAACTCATTGGACGCCGTCTACTTACCAGTGAGGTGAGGGGTGCTACGGGGGCGGGAGGGGGGGGGGGGGTGTCATGGTGGACCCAGGAGCTGACACGGAGACCGCAGAGTGTGTGAAGGAATGGGTTTTTAATGGGAAATGGTTGCCAGGGGAAAAGGAGTCAGATGATATCTGTAGGACGGGGTGGCTGAGGAGAGGGCTGCTGACTTGTAGAGCGAGGAGGAGGAGGGGGGGGGGGGGGGGGGGCGGAGGTGGAAGTGTTTGATTGTCTGATTGTAGGGCAGGTGCCGGTGATACCCCCCCCCCCCCCCCCACACACACACACAGGGAGACACAAAAAAGCCAGGGGTTCAGACTACATTCTTTTACAACAAAGCGTGCTGGTTTTTCTCCCAGTTTTCCTCCACCAGCTGCAACAATTAGAATTCAACTGAACCACAAAAATGGTGGAACAACCCAGAACGATAGCTGCTCCGCTGTGCATATTACAGAGAGGATTTCCATTTGTTAAAATCTCAATTTCAACGCTGCTCTGCCCATTAAATCGCGGCGCTGCGTATCGCTAACCGTGCGACACGTTGACCCGGTTGCTACGCCTCTCTTATGCTGACCCGCTGACAGTTTCAATTAAGCGGCTCATTTTGCTCCTAGCAAAGCTCCCCCCCCCACTCCACACAGACACACACACACAGTGTCATTTTACCCTAAATCAAATGACAACTTTGACCAAGTGTGTCAAAAAAAAGTTGAACAACAATAATCTCATGATTTTTTATACATGAAAGCTTCTGATGGCTCTGAGCTGGTGGGAACGTCGGGGGGGGTGGGACGCCTAAAGGGTTCAAAGACGGTATGTGGACGAGGACTTGGCGCCGCTTGCGTAACGTGTCCAGTCGTCACTTCGATTTTTTTTTCGGTCCGCATCCCACCGAGGAGCAGAGACGTTGGACTAACAAAGGCAAACACAAAGCCTGTCAGATCCTAACAGAGGACTTTCATCTCATTCCTGCACTTTAAGAATCCTCTCTCCTTCTCTTTCAGCCTCCTTCGCTCGCTAACAAGGTTTTTTTTACCAGGACATGTTCTGTCGGCTCAGCTCAGCAAACAGAAAGCAAACATCTCCCTGCTTCGTCACCCAGTCGCACGAGGTCGGGTTATTAAGGTCACACGATGAAGGGATGAGAATAAGAGGACAGAGGGATTTGCTGTGCCTTCCTCCTCCACGGCCTGGTGAACCATGTGACTCTGGGACACAATGAAAAAAAAAAAGGGCTGCGCCGGGCTTCGGTCGAGAGCCCAGAGACACGGCGACGATGCGCGCCCTGACACGTGCGAGGAAGGCCGCGATACCCGCCCCGCGGGGGTCAGACGCGTGGAGAGAGGGGAGCGGCGAGTCGTCACAGTCTCCCAAAAAAACAAAAGCGAAAGGAAGCAAGTGGAGTTTAACGGAGAGCAACGATGGTGCACGTTCAGGGGATAACGCACGACCCACTGATGGACCGCCAAATTATGTTGGTTCTCGTTCATTTGTTCAATGAATAAATGAGATATAAATGACACAGCAAACAGAATTCACTATGAGCCTTCAGAGGCGGGGGGGGGCTGCTGATGGACTCTTGCATCCATTAAAGGCCATAAGAAAGAGATTTATTGTCGCTGGATAGGTTGAAAACCAAAAAGGCGGTCCTGCAAAAGCTTGGAAGCATCCCATGACAGTGTCCCCTTGCTGTGTAAGTTACTGTCACTGTGCAGTTCTACTCTCTCTTTTGTCCACACAGAAAATATTAAGCTGCAGGCAGTTTAGGCAGATTAGCATTCAAAAAGGCGTCAAAAGGCAATCTAATGTTTTGAAGCTTCGATTTCTATAGAGAATTACCAGATTGACCAGTTTTAATATGTTGGTGCTGGTGCAAGGCCAATAGAGTCTGTCCCCTAACACCATGTGACACCATGACATTCCTTTATTGGGGAGGATTGCCGGGAAGAAACTCCTAATCAAACTGCTGGGTCCAAAATGTTTTAAAATGCCATTGAGGGTGGTGTAATCGCACCGTAGATGTGGTTTCATTGACGTTTAGTCTTTTTTTGTTTTAGAAGGCCCTTCTCCAAGGCTGTATCCAGTCGTCTTTGTACATTCGCGGCTTCCACCTGTTTCCAGAATTTGTGCTGATGCTGAGCCCACTTGCAGCTGTCATTTGTAGCTTCGAAATTAACATACAGTGGGAGAAAAGAATAAATCTTTTAATCTAACTCTCCGACAGGGAGCAAATGCGCCTTTATCCCAAAATGTCAAACTACCACATTTAATTGCTCAAAGAAGTCGTACGCATGTCCACGTACAGCTTTGCTGCATTTTCTTTCTCTTTTTTTTTTTTTTTTAGATTTGAAAAGTATGCCAACCATATCGCAAAGATTCAGAAGCGAAAAAACAGAGAGTGAGCCTCGAAGCAAAGGGACAATCCCCCGAGATCTCTGTAAGAAAGAAAGAGGTGTGTGAGATGGAGAGAAAACGCAGGCAGAAGGGGAGGGAGGGAGGGAAAGGGAGGGAAAGGGTTTGCCTCCAGCCTCGGCACAGAGGAGGATCAAAGGTTTGTGCTCTGCATCTCAATGGACACCCGCTCCCCAATACTGATGAGCCGTTCACGGGCCGCACGTCTTCCGGGGGAAACAAGTGGTCGTCGCGTGGAAATTCGACGGGGACTTCGCTCGCCCCGTGTTGTTCCACCGCACAAAATATCCAGGTGCGGTTTTACTTAATGACGTTTTCTCGTGGTATACTAAACAATTTCATTTGTAAAAAGACGGCGGTTCTGAAAAACAGTCTCATTTTTGTACTTTAAACCATTTCAGAGTCGCATTAAAAGCAGTGGATTTACCAACGTGACCCGTGAGAGGACTTTACTCAGCCTTTCATAACCACAGCTGTGTGTTGTGCACACATCCTCGGCCGTTTTTTGTGCGCTACTTAATGCAAACCAACGCTCTACTTAAGCTGCCGCGTTAATAGAGGGAGCTCCAGAGATGCGGCGCGAAGCGCGAGATCATCTCGTGTTCTGCACGCTGACCGGCAAACTAAACAGCACTACAAGAATAAAACATCTGTAATAGGAAAAGGCCGTTTGTGGCAGTCGTTGTTGTGTGCCGGGGTCTCAGAATCCATATCTACCTTTGCTGCAGGAATAATGGTGCAACAAAAAAAAAAAATCCATGGGCATTCAACGGCTCGGTCATTTTTACAGCCGACACTGGCAATCATTTCAATTTCACTTTGGGCCCAAATGGTGGAAAGTTACGAGAAATGGATTATAAAACAAAAGCCAGTTTCTGTTGAGGAAAACATGAAAGTAAACAACACTGTGTTCATTGTTTGTGCAACCGTCCAGCAATGTATTATTAAAGATGAAAAAGGTCACATGACACGACTTTGTACTCCTTTTAAGGGAGATACACGCATGGGACACTGCGGTGAGGTTGCTTGAATGGTGTTGATTTCCTGTCAAAAGGTAACCTTTAACCTTTCGACGTTGCGCCGACAAAACAGCAGGCCGACTGCTACTTTAACCTCTGATTCGTCCCAGATTATGAAGAGTCGTTACTGTAATTTCATCCACATCTCTCTCTCTTTTCATCCACATGGTACGTGGGTATCCTCTGTGAATGTGGCTGTAAAGTGAAAGCCACCCACTCATCCGGCAGAAGGAGAAGGAGAATCTGCGGTGCCACAAAGGCATCTCTCCCTCAGCTATGAATCTTTCATGTGGAGGATAAACATAGATCCAACATGAACGGTTAAAGATGTGGGCTACGTTTTTTTTTCTTCGGTTTTTGATACCTTCCGCTTGCTGATCTGGTGACACAAAAGCGAAGGAACCCAGTTTTAATTGAAGACAGAAGGCCATGTTCGTTTCACACTGTGAATGATTTAGAATAAATCGAGAACAGATTTTAAAATATCAACTAATAAATAAAATGAACGGATGCGGTTGATGAGAGTGCTACTTGAGTAAAGACCCGTGTCATGTCCACATTCATGTCTCTAATGCTGTAACCTTCCTGTAAAATTGGGTGTATTCTCCAAGCACCAACGGTTTTTTAACATTTTGACATCATCTCTCATTAGTTTGTGTTTTTCTGTCGCAGATGGTTGTAAAATCCTCTGGTGAGACACTCACCACCTCCAGTGGGATTCTGTCCCTTCTAACTCGAGAGCCTATTAATTGTCCGCAATTATCCATTGCGAGCGCGGCATCCGTCAGAAGTATCTCTCCTCGTCCCGCGTGGATAGAAATGCCACGTCGGTAAAAGGTTGACTGCCACATTCGCTGTTTATTGAACAGCGGGGGGGGGGGGGGGGGGGGGGGGGTGCGCGCAGTCTGAATATCCCATCGCAGGTTTTGAAACTGAACACGTAGGCCTGGTCACAAACCCCCGCCTGATTTCCATCCCATGATTTTTTGAAGAGAGCCATTTGCATACAGGTAAAGGTCATGAAGGCAGTGCCTCGTATGGGTTCTATTGATGGAAACAGAACAGTCGTGAGAGTAAAGAAAATGAGACATTTGTAAACTAGCTTGTTTGATTACTCTGTGTTTAAAGTGTGCTGTTCTGTAACAATGTGGGGGGGGGGGGGGGGGGGATCGTCCGCTGTTCCCTCGGTGCATTCAAATTCTTTAGTGCAAATTTCAATAAAAAGAAAAGTACAGGAAAAAAAAAAAACAGACGCGAAAGAAAATCATAAGGCAACAATTATAAATATATCAAAAATAGTCATTAGAGAACTATCTTTGTTACAAAAATGGTACAAAAGCTTTGTCCTGAACCAGTGAGAGCGACATGTTTTTCAGTTCCTCTACTGATTTCACAGCCTTGTATCCCAGCTGGTGAAGTACTTTTTGACAAACACTCTGTGTGTACTCGACCATGTCGTAAGAAAGTTTCAAGCGCCAACTCTCGGCGTTCGCCGCCGAGTCCCTGACGGTGCCGAACTTGTGTTTGGCCGAGGGCTCGCTGCTGCCCCGGGTGTTTGCGTGTATCCACTCTTCCACGTTTTTATCCAAAGGCAGCCCCAGATAGTCGTACATCTCCTTGGTCTTGAGCAGCGGATTCCTGGCCAGGTCCTCGTAGCGCACCAACATGTATTTCCCTCTGAGCCAGTAAGGGTGGCCCAGGCCGGTGGAGACGGAGCTCAGGAAGTCTTCGCAGACGACCGTGAGCTGGCTCAAGTCCAGGTTGTAGGGCCGCCGCCCCGTGGCCCTCCAAATGCGCCACAGGCGGTAGGTGTCCCTGAAGGTCTCGATCCGCGACGACAGGATGCCGCGCGGGTCCCTGACCAGCTGGATCACTTTGATGTTCAGCCGCGGGTCCTCCACCAGGGCGCGCAGGTCGCCGATCTCCGGCACCCGCACGATCTTGATCGCCACGTGCCGCCTCTCGCGGCAGGCCTCCGTCGCCGAGGTCATGTTCAGGGCGGCGCACTTCTTCACGCAGTCGCCCTCTTCGACGTTGACGTCGGCGGGGCCGAAGGCGTCGCACACGGGCTGCTGGCACAGCGCCCGGCTGGCGCCGCGCCGGAACAGCTTGTCCGTGGTGTGGTTGGCGGGCGTCGGCTTGATGTAGCTCTCCAGGAAGTAGAGGTCGCAGCCGTACAGGCTGCGCAGGAGGTCCCGGCTGGCGCCCAGCATCACGCGGCGGTCGGCCGCGTTGCGGCTGTGCGACAGGCGCGGGATCAGCGTGGTCTGGACGTGGTAGAGGGGCTCGAACAGGTAGAACACCTCCTGGTGCTGGTTGAGCAGCTGGCCGACGAAGGAGGAGCCGCTCCGGGTGGTGGCCAGCACCAGGATGTGCGTTTTGCGAGTGGCGTTGACGGAGAAGTAAGGGTAGTCGTCGCAGCCCCCGCCGCCCGCCGCTCCCCGCTCAAAGGGGGGTTCGGTCTCCTGGCCCCCGAGGCCGCAGTTCTGGGGGCTGGGCAGAGGGCACAGCTGGAAAGGCTTGGAGGTGAGGGTCCGGATGGCCGTGTACTGGATGGCGATGGAGGCCAAGGCCAGTAGAATCACTGCCTTCCAGGAACATTGCATGGCTGAACCACTTCATTTAGACAAAGAGGTCCATGCCAGCTTCACCCTGCAAACAAGACGACAAGTGTCTTTTTTTTGTTCTGCGAAATGAGTCATTTTGTGATTTCATTAGGCTTTCTGGGTACGTGAACATTTTTCTAAATGCTTCTACCGAGACAGGATCCCTTCCCGCCCTCCAATTGTGGATATTACATATTTGACAGTGCAATTGGACACATGCAGTGGACAGTGGACAGAGGAGAATGCTACAATGACATCTCATTTGAATATGCCAATTAAGTTTGGGACCGCTTGAATTGTGATTGATTTTAGAACAGAGGGTGAGTCACCCGTGTTTTTTTTATTTTTTTATACGAGGGCTATAATTTATTTATGATTGTCGGTACAAAAGATTTTCAATCACATTTGCAGTAACTTTGAAGGCAAGGTTGAAGATGTCCAGAATAAAATGTCAGACTCAAGAGTCCTGTGAATTAATCAGTTATTTGTCTCCCTTCACTCCTTCGTTTGCTCCAACCTGATTTTTTTTTTGAAGATGAAGACAGATGAAGAGGAGAGTTCTGAGCTCTAACTTATAACTCACATCCAATCAGCTGACTCTGGTAAAGCATGTACAGCAATCATGGAGACTGAACAGGCCGCATTCAGGGACTAAAAATGAAACTTTTGCACCAATGTTTTGACATAGCTTTTCTGTGTATTGCAAATGAACTATTCTGGTTGTCTCTCTGTAGCATTTATAGGTAAGAAATGCATCAGCACATGCTATATAATTATTATTGTGGACATATAATACTTTAAGTACACTATACTGCAGACTACTGCAGTAAAACACAATGCATCCAGGCTGGTTTTCTGTCTGCTCCGGCATCAGTCTTAATTTAACTCAAGGACTGTGTTCGGCCTGATTGGAGAGTCTGAGCATTGTGCTGTATCCCACTTGTTCATCAGGGAGAAGAAAAGACCAGCACAGGTAAGGTAAACAACATTTAAAGCTTCACTGCCAATGTCACATCAAGGGGAAATGAGGCTGAAAGTGTAGAATCAGATAAATAACCTGTCCCATTCAGAGTGATATTTTATATTGGTCAGAAGACAATTTTGAGCTTCACTTACCGGTTGCCTTGCTGCGTGGAGCGCGGATGGTGTAAGTGGAATAAAAGGCTCTCCATCATCACTCCAGCAGACCTGTAAGGTCCAAAAAGAGACGATGCATCAGGAGATATCTCTTCTGACTCCCAAACAGCGTGGAGGAAGGCTACTGTTGAAAAAATAAAAAAGATAAATAAATATCCTCCCACTGTGTTTTTTCACTGACGGAACGGACGCGCTCGATGGTGCCGAACAAAACCCCGCGAGCGGGTTCGGAGAGCGTCACGGCGCTCTTCTCGTGCACATTTTGAGTGAAACGGGATAACGAAATTGCCCGCCGTGCTGCAGCGGGGACACGTAAGGCTCCCACGACAAGGCATCTGTCCGCGATGCAGACATCCTCCCCCCCTACCCCCTCGTTCACCGCGATGAGACACGTGAACGCACCACGCGCCAGCCGCAAGTGTTTCAACAATTCGTTAAAAAAAAACAAAAAAAAACACACACAATCTAAAGATGGAGCGCAGTGAATTGATGGAGTGACGTCGCGCTAACTCTCTTGTACCTTGTCGGTAGTTGTAGTGTTCTCATGGTGCGCTGCTCGTCCACGGATCACCGCTGTGTGTGTGTGTGTTGTTTTTCCTTTAGTCCTCAAACGTTTTCCACCCCTCGGGTTTGGAGAGAAATAAATGCGCCTGGCGGAGCCGTATGTAACGGAGGGTGGGGGGGGGGGGGGGCGGCGGTCGGCGTAGGATCCAGCGAGACAATTGGGAATGAATTTATTAAAAAAAGGATAAATAAAAAAAAAAAGTGGTCGAGGGAGGCAGGAGCGGCTGTTTGACCGCGGAGGCGCCGGTCGGTGAGGAGAGAAAAGCAGGCGGCGGCGGAGCTCCTCTGTGGGTGATGGAGGAGGCTGTGAGTGTGTGAGGTAGCTGCTGCACAAGGAGCGACTGTCTGGACCACCCTAGACCCCTCCCCCTTTCCACCTGCCTCCCCCCTCTCTCTCTCTCTCTCTCTCTCTCTCTCTCTCACACACGAACATCATCCTCTTCAGTCTCCCGTCCGCCACATCACACTCACATGCCGCCCCCCCCCTCCCCACCCCCACCCCTCTCATCCCAGCATTTCCATCAACCCTTTTCTATTCATTCGGTTTAAATAACATGCAAATGTTGAATAGTTTTTTCATTAAATCAGGGCTACTTTTTAAATCTATTTTTACATAATTTATTTTACACTATAGACCATTTTTTATGTGATTTTTTACGACGTATTAATGTTTTTTATTCATTTTTATTTTATTTTTACTGTGAACTCGTCACCAGCTGTACAGCCTCGGGCTCTGTGATTCTGAGAAGGCCTCCCTGGGAGTGGATGGGCAGTTTGAAGCCAGGCTGAAAAATTGAGAGAAAATAAGGACAGGGACGAGTAAATGTACCGCACACACGTGACGTCATGCGGGTCTGTGACGTTATGCAGAGCACGTGCTTTTATTAAGGACTTAAGTAATGCTGCAATCGTACTGTGCCACCAATTTGGAACATTCTTATGAATGATGTAGTTTAGTGCCACATTATAATAAAGCACTTTATATAAATTATTTTAAAAACATAATAGCATTTAATCATCAACAAAGTACTGTTGCAACAAAACCAAAACATGTGTGTATAAACTTGAAATGGTCTGGTACGCCAAAGGAAGTTTATTTTTCTTGAATTATTTTGTCTGGTTCTCCTTCAAAATACAAAAAACAAGTTATGCAAAAAAATGCAAATAAATTTCACAAAAATTTCAATTTAACAAATAACCTCCCACTGCAACATTTGGCTCCTTGGTTATCGTCCATGTAATGGCACGGCTACGCCATTGTATAAGTGAGTTATACTTTATGATGGTGAAATATATCCAATTGATAAGTCAGGACACAAAACTAGAAGCTTACATCTAAATATTCCTTTTTTTCTCTTTATAGTTATCCAATTATTCTTTAACCACAGTTTCTCTTTTTCTCCCATTAAATTTCTCCCAAGGAAGTTTTCCAGATTTGTATCTCGGTTGGCGAGGTAGTTAAAACGCTCCCCACAGGTGACGCGTTTTTACCGATATGCCGAGGGCTCTGCATTGTTGACGCGTCGCCTTTTCCATTTGTCAAGTAGCCCTTCGTGATGCCGGCCTGAATTTGAGATAAAATGAAATACACTACCTTTTGAAGTACAGACGTATTAGCAAAATGTTTTCAGTGTCCTTACGTCATTTAGTTATTGGAATTTTTGGAAAAACTATACAAGATAAAATATATTTTGTTTGAGAAAAGGCTTTGGATTCTTAAGCCAAATCATTTCCCATTGGAGACAGTCCAGTGGTTTTTATTTTGCTATCTTTATTAGCAGAAAACACAACATTTAAGCATCATTTTGTATTTCAGTCACAGCAGAGAACGCATTGACTGATCACAATTCTGTTTTTCAATTTAAAAAAAAAAAAAATTGTCACAATTTCTAAGATCCCCCGCGTTTGAATGGAAAACCTTTATCCTCAATGCACTTTGTTACTTTGCAACAATGGCGCTCCCCACTCTTCTAATCCAACTGTTCCCTGATTAACACAACATAACACTCGATATCATCTGGCTGATGATAAACATCTACCCCCCCCCCCCCTGCAGCTCTTACTCTTGCGCTTGAGAAGTTGTTGGAGCATTGTCTCAACTTGGTCGCGGTGCCCGCGGGCGGGGGGGGGCGGTGGGGGTGGGGAGTGCCAGCGTAAAGAAGCAGCCATACAGCCTCGATTCCACGGCTGTCCCCGGGTCGTCGCTGTCAGCGATCCCAGCTCGCAGGACGCCTCGTCGGGGGACGCACTCCCACGCCGGGCATCTGCCGCAGCGCGATAGTCTTTTTAGAGCATCGTCACACAGGGGTATTCTTCTTCAGCATGCTATGAAAGGATTTGCAATAGATGCATAACAGGCCAAGCTAAATTATGCGTGTGTGTGTGTGGATGGAGGGGGGGGGGCAGTGTTTCTCTTTCTCTATCACCCTTTGTATGCAAAAAGTGACAGAAGCAAAGTTCTTTTGTGTGTAGTGTTTTTTATTCGTGCAACGTCGAACTTTGGGTTGTCTTGGTCACATTCTGAGAACAGGAGGCCGCAAGACCACCATGATTGAATCTACTTTTATATTCTTCAAAATATCCGTCTGAGGGAAACTAAGCTGAACGCGTAGCTTCGGAAACCTCCAGAAAAAAAACTTTGACAGGGAAAAACAATATTTCGTTGCAGATTAATTGCAAATGTTAGAAGATTTAATTACTAATTTGAGAAAACTGTTGCCACAGCCACATCATTCACATGAGATAAAACCTCTAGAGTCCTTGTGGAGCCAAAAACAACAGCTGAGCTTGTAAGAGAGTCGTTCCTTTCAGTTATGGGGACCGTGACCGATGGCGTTAAGACCTCAATTTAATAAAAGACGCGGCGGAGAAGAAGCATCGCGACCCCGGCCCGTGACCGTGGCTTTGCGGGGGCATGAAGGCGACGATGCAGCCGGTCCCTCCCGAATCTGATCAAACCGTCCAAACTACGACACCGTAGCAGAGTATTGATTTTGTCTGAAAGCCTGTTCGAGCTCGCTCTTCTCCTCGAGAGTCGAAAGGGGGGAGAGAGCCGGACTCCAGTCCAACGAGGACCTGCGCACATCAAAAGTCTCTCAGTCGGCATCTTTGCTTGACCCGCACTCAACCAGATCCCTGATTCCTGCTGAAGCTGCTGATGCTTTAAATCACTGCCCGGTTTCCCAGAGTTCGCCGTGCTTCTTTCGCTCCAAGGCGCCAGCTTTTGGGCCGTTTGATATTCGCCTCAAACAAGAACTCCCCAGTCTGCATCCACGACCCTGAATATGTGCGTGACCCCTGAAAAGGCTGGCGTCTTGAGTTTCTCCAGGCAGTGACGGGTCAGCTTCCCGACTGCTTGAAAATCCAGCCAGGCGCTGGTCCCCGAGGAGGAGCTTCACGCGGCGAGCAAAACCCGCGCGGCTTCAGCTGTCATTCTGCTGTCCTGAGTCCAAGGTCTCTTTCATCAAATACAAAACCCACATCCTCCCTCTTCACGAGTCCATACACTGATGGGTCCTTCGAGGAACGTCCTCGTTGCCTTTAGGAAAAGGAGATGACATTTGAAGCGGACACACACAGCGGTTGCATACATCAGAAAACTGATATTTCAGGTGCCTATTTAAATCTCAGGAGGTCATGAAAAATTATACTTTTTTGACAGTTGTGTTTTTTAAGTGCTGTAAAGCAAAAACCAGTTTTATTCAAATTTGAAAAATGACGTCAATGAGCAAATAAATGTTGTGCCCCCTCAAACTAAAGAGTTTGGTAAAAGGTGCTGGAGCACAATGCCCCCTCAAGATTTGTGGCTGCCCCCTCATACATGCCTGTCTAGACCCGGCCTTGTCAATGAGGCTGTTTTTTTTAGTGCAATCAGTGATTCACATGTTGCATAACCAAGGTTGTCACATTTCCATCTTGTTAATGGCTGATGATCAGAATATTTCTGCTTTACCAAAACACAACAGCATGACAGTATGCAAAGTTGTGTAGTTGCATGGGTAACACTCGCGTAGCGCAAATCTGTCCACACGGTCAAATTGTGGTGACTCAGATGGTTCGGGGAATCGAGAAAGACTACGCTTACGAGTAGTTTGCATTGCTTTGTTGTTCATTTGCACGGCCCGAGCCGAGTGGAACTACGTAGAGAAAAAAAAGAAAAACAACACTCAAGGACGATCTGCAGCTCGGCCATTTGCTGGGATTTATTTTTGATGACGGTCATCCTTCATAATATTCTATCATTACAACTCAGTAACTGTATTCAAATATCCGCTACAATGTCACGCTGCCAGGAATTTAAGCCACTCCTAAAGTTTTGGAATTACTGTCGCTAAGCCTCCATTAGCCCCACTGCATCCTTTACAGTACCAGAGACCTCCACCTCCTGTAACCAGCTGATACTCAGCGTAATAATGCTAATGGAATACAGGCCGCTCTGCTGACAGCAGATTAACGGCGGCTGCGGATGAGTGTGGCCCATCCTCATCCTCATCCTGTGCCCTTTAATCGTCCGGTGTGCTGAGCTTCGGGTACTCGGCTGACTACATCGATTGGCTGGATCCTTTCGCTGAAGTGGTAGTCGGGGGCGCGCAAACCGGGTTAAAACCAAAAGTACTGCAAGTGGGATCATGAAACAGAAATCTCACAGTTCCAACACAGCGTCCTCTTCACTGATACTGAAGTAAGTATCCAGTGCACCAGTAGAGCTCACATGTCACATGCTAGAAGTGTCCCTGAGCAAGATACCCAACCCCCAATTGCTCCCCAGGCAAAAATGTAGCGCATTGGGTTATAATTCAATGTAAGTCGCTGTGGATAAAAACGTCAGCTAAATGACATGTAATTTAACGTTGGATTGAATGAATTATAACCACAAGCCTCCCATCAAAGCCGCTTGTGCATCAGATGCGTTTTTCCCCTCATACAGAAACATCGGCGTCCCTCTCGGCCTCCGAGGCACAACGGCAACTTGAGCCGTTTATGTAAGACACGAGTATTCGTAGCACCTGTTTTTCTCCCACTCGGCGGCTGAGGGTTACTCTCAGCTGCGAGGGAGCGCCTGTTAGCTAACAGCTAAACAGGTAACAGCAAACTATGCTCCCCCGCAGCGTCTCTTTCGACCAAAG
The DNA here is from genome assembly GCF_949316345.1 of Pungitius pungitius. NCBI lineage: Eukaryota > Metazoa > Chordata > Actinopteri > Perciformes > Gasterosteidae > Pungitius > Pungitius pungitius. The sequence continues at coordinate 22,605,643 of NC_084903.1, forward strand.
CGAGGTGGCGTGCACTCAGACGTTCGGCCTCTTTTAAGGGCCTGGGGGGGGAGGGGGGTCACTGTCACAGTGACTGAGGAGTCAGCAGGAAGCCAATGGCGGAATAAAACTGGCAATAAAAAGGTGTTTAAAACAAAGTGTGAATCACCGCAACCAACGAGAGGCCCCTTGAGCTTGGCGCCATAAACAAGCTCCCTGAAAATATATTTTGGTGGTTTGGTTGCTATGGAGATTTACAGAAACGCTCACTCGTGACACGCACGGAGACACGCTACAGATTTCGTGATCCTCCAGGCAGAGATAATCATTCAAGATATTATCAAATCTATTGTTTGCTTCGCCAGCCTCTGCTGACGTCTTGAGGCTTGAGACTTTTGTAATTAATATAAAGAGGGAAATATTCCTGCATTGCTTTGTCGACAATTTTGACCGCAAAATGAACACATTTAAGTTAAGAGATAAAGTAGAAATTCTGGTAACTAAAAGGAGTCACATGTCCTGGTGTTAAGAATTGCATTTTGCAAACCACTTTGTGCCAAATTCATTACAATAAACGCAGCCCTGAATGCGTTGAAAATCAGCCCGATTCTTTGCAAATAAGCCCCATTGCCAAAAGAGTCCAAATCACTGTGATCGAAGTTAAGTGAAATGATTGGCGCATTCATACGAGAGGTCACTCGCAGATCTCCCAACCATTCAGGCAGCAGCGACCGTAGCCGAGCGAAAGGCTTTGCCAAGTTCCACTCACTTGTTTTTTTTAGGGTGGTTGGGTCGTGAAAATGAAATGAATGAAGCTCACAGCTACCACCGCGGGACTCACTCGGCATTCGAGTTCATTGCAATCGGAGAGAAACGCATCCGCCTCGTAATTAGACTGAGTTGTGACTCGCCGCAAAGTACGCAAACCTCCTTTTTAATAAAAAAAAAAAAATCAAGCACAGGATTCACTGGCACAGCAGACAGCTTCTTGTGTCTCCTCCACCTTCATTGTTGGGTTCATGAAAAGATCATTGTTCTTCGGGCAGGAAGTTCTCATCTAATATTTGAACAGTCCTTTTTACTGCAAAATAATAGAAATGTTAGATACGATGTTGGCTTGATTAATTGTGAACCCTGTTAGTAGCGGGTCGGGCTTGCACCAAAAACACGGCTGCACTCCCAGATTTTGTCGCAGAAAGTCTGTGATCCTCATTCTGCAAATTGAAAACCTTTTTTTCTGAAATCGTTTTTTTTAAAGTGCCCGAATGAGCGTCGCTAGAAGTTAACCCGTCTGTCACGGAGCCGCGGTACCTCCATGAATGGTTCTGCTGCTCTGACTGGCATGTAATGTGCTTGTGGGATAACTCATTTATGTGTGACAGAAATCCTAAATGCTAGATTAGAGAAGCGTCCCTTATCTAAAGTAACTAAAATGGAACGAAAAGCCTCCCAGTTAAATCATTCTGTCCCTGCAGGATACCCATCAAACTCGCTTATTTTTTTTTTTATCATCATGCACTGACAGAATAGGAGATTATGTGTAATTACGGAGATAAGAGAAATTAAGGGGCCCTGTTCTTATTGATGGGCTCGATACAGCAGACTGGAATCTGGGTCCCTGGAAACCTGCCTGCGGGTGGCAAACATTTTCGGGACATTTTGTGGGATCCTCGTTAAATGAGCTTGTTCATCTGGCACTGACTCTGCAAATAAAATGACAAACAGACAAAGTATCTCATTTGGACCATGAATTACAATACATGAAAGCTGGATGGCAGTGATTGAAGATTTTCTTCCACATTATCGGCCATTCAAGCAGAGGGCGTAAGAGCAAACCTGCATAAGAAAGGTCGCTATGAAACATAATTAAGTAATTCTCTGAGAATGAAGTGTAAAAATAGTGTAATTTTAATGTCAGCCCTTGTATATCAGATATGTAGGAACACTTGTGTGAAGGCCCCTCCAAATTTGCGGGTTGACAGATTGATAGTGCGTACTTTACTCCCAACTGTTAAAACATAAGAGCTAATTATATCTCACATGGAGCCCAATTAAAAGCATCAAAAAGAATCTGTATATCTGACGTGTGTGCAGGACACACACAGTCTGTTCCAGCTCATGATGAAGGTCCCTTTCTTATTTTAAACTAATTGTCAGTAGGATGAAAACAGTTGTCAGCAGGATCATCTGGTGCTTTTTTATCAGGGATGACCCAAATGTGTCTATGTTGCCATAGTAATCAACGCATTAAGTAGTGGATTCGTTTGATGCGATTGAAACAAATTCTGCCGGGTCGCGAGGTGTTAAGGGTCGCCGTCCCTCATGATCAAAATGACAGCGCTGTGAGATGATTAACGGGGATCCAGTAAATAGACCAAAAAAACGAATCCGGATACGATTTAAGGTTCGAGACCCAGTTCAATCAAACTTAGACATACGCTGATCAGATTTGGAATGAGGTGGTCTTGTGTGCTCTTAAAGAACCCTTGTGTGTTCCTGAAAAGGACGTTCATGAGAACATGTACACTTTAGAGCCGCGAAAAGGCAATTAACACCGCAAGCCTGTCAAACAGGAGGAAAAGGTCAAGTTCCATCCCCAAATGCACAGACATCAAACCCTGTGAAAGAAAAAGGTTCTTAAATGGTTCTTTAGAAGGCAGTGTGGTTCTACAAAGAACCATCACCTTCCAAAGAACCATTTTATGAATTAGATTGTTCTAAATGTTTTTCATATGGTTCTTTGGGATGTTAAATGATTCTTTGAGATACTAAAGGATTCTTAATTTATGTTTCAGTTGTTGAATGGTGGGGCATGGGATGAATCTGAAACTGAAACCATTGTATTGGTTCTAGGTGGAACTATTTGGGGAACTTTTTTGAAAAAGGTTCTTTAAAGAACCATTGCTTGACGGTTCTTCGTGGCACCTTTGTGGGTAAGGAACCCTGGTCTGAAAGGTTCTTTGTGGAACCAAAAATGGTTCCCCTATGGCATCACTCCGAAGAACCGTTTTGGGTTCCAGTTGGCACCTTTTCTATTGAACAATCAAAAAGCTGTTTTTAAGGAAAACTCATTTAAAACGATGTCTAACTGTTTTGATTTATTCTAATCAGGTTGATCTAGTTCATTCATTCCGTATAAAAACACTTAAACACAGACAGTGGCAAAATCTCCCTTTTGTGATTTCTAAACCTCAGTGCTGCATTTGTCGCATTCATCAACAACATGTTTACGAGACTGAGAAACAGATTGAGGCACAGAAAGGGCAGAACTTTTGGCTGCTGTGTGTCGATAAATATACATCTGACCCGTAAAAAATATGCGTATATTCTTCCACTCTGGATGCTTTCATGAAGTAAGTAATCTTTATTGTGCAGATGACACCCACGTTTACATGAGGGGACGATAGTTCAGTACAAGCACTCAGGAAGATGAGCTGAAATCAATGATCACACGTATAAGTTCATTTTTCTTGAATTGAAACGTAGTGGAATCATGTAAACATTCAACTCCAATCAGCAGATGATTGCTTTAGTCATGAACTCAGACCTGAACCTCATCGGCCACGTGACCGTAAGACCTGACTTTTGTCTGGATTTGAAAAAGACTGGTGCTCGGGTTTATCTTCAGCAGACTGCCGTCTTCAGAGATGCCAATCAGACAGAACCGCAGAATCACTGTACTCTAGCGCCGAGGTTTCTTCAAATATATCAAATGTGAATACCAACGTTTATAGAGGCAGTCAATTGTTTATTTCTGAACTTTTGATGATTGCTGAACCACCAAAACCACAAAGTGTTCCTCCTTGAATACTGCGGGTCAGCTGCTACTCTCTCTGCTTTTTAATGGCGGGTGAATGACTCAGCTCCTCATCAGAGCATGTGTTACACTGCTTTGTGACTTCACTCTTGTATCTTACACCTTTTTTAGCTTCCGTTCTTTTGCGATTTCTATTAATTGCCCTGTTCTTCATAATATGTTCACTTAGCATTTCAAGTGTTTTAGATGTTCAATGAAAGGCACTATGAATTGCCTTTTTGCCGAAATGAGCTGCATGAATAAACCAACCCATGTGAGAACGAGGGTTCTCTCCTTGAACTAATGATGATTCTAATTTTATAACATCACACACTGTTTTTGGAACCGACCTAATGAAAAGCAAAATCCAATACATAAAGGTAATTGTGGGGCTACACATCTGCTCAGATTCAAAGCTTGTTGGATGGCAACTAAACTGCAGATGGATGATGATCCAAAACATACTGCGAAAACCACTAATAAGCTTCTCAAGGCAAACAACTGGAGTACTTCAATGGCCAATTAAGTCACCCGATCTCAACCCAACGCTTCAAATAAGGTACAATTGAAGGGAGAGCGACTCAAAAGAGCAGCAACTTTAAGAGGCTGAAGCAAAAACCTGGCAAAGCAACTCAAGAGAGGAAACTCTGCAACTAATAATTTCTATGGGTTGCAAGACAAAAAATGGGTTTGACTGTGTAAAAATGTCTGTGATTCCTAAACTGTGAGTGCAATGTTTTTGTTCTATTAAATTCAAATCTACACTTCAACCAAGTATTGACAGCTTCAGTTCAAATCAACGTGTCACAGTAGAAATTCTGACCGTGTGTTGGTCCTTGAGTGGGAGAGTTGTGTGTCTCGTTTGATTACGTAACAGAGTTATTTACAAACTGCTTTTCATATTTGTTCCAGGAGCAAAAGCATTAATTGGATGTGTTCTTGTCTCCTTGGATGGACGAAAGGGCACAAAATGGGTTTGAAGTGTTCAGTCCAATTGGTTAAGTGACAGCGTATAGTCAATCACTCAAAGACTATTGGTTTAAATTCTGGGAAGTATGGCATTTTAGCCTCTACCTCTTCATGAATAACTTTTAACTGATGTTTAAAGTTCATGTCCTTGTGCAATGCAGAATCAATTTTAAGACCTGGACCTGGAAATGACACAAGCTGAATCCAGTATTTCAGTAGCAAGTGGAGAATGTGTTTTGCCGGCCACTTGCCGGAAGACAATTCTTCACAAGTTCATGGGGTCAACACATCAGTGACACCTTAATATTCATATTGGATAGATGGTTAGACATTATTGGAGTGGATCTGGTTACTGGTGTGTGTGTGTGTAGGATTTTCTTCATCTGATCCTTGTTTCCATGAAGCGAAATGCAAAGGACACAAACCTTTGTATGGTCTTAAAAAAAGACGCCGAGGTGGGAAAAAGCTGTAAATGGCATTTTCCTTTTTCTATATTACATTTAAAGAAGGTGAGAAATATCTCTCACATCGTTATTGAACAATTCACTTTTTTTTCTCAAATGACCCCCTCTGACATTAATGGAATGAAAAAATCAGACTAGCTTTAGTCATTTGTGTCATTTTGAGCGAGTCAATTTACTGCCACCTCCAACTGCCGTGCAAATATAGCTCAGCGAGCATGAAGAAAGGCGCACATGTCGAGCCTGTCAATCAACGACCTCCTCAACGTTTTCTCTCCGCATGCAATCGTCAACACGATCTACACAACCTAAGCAGCACATGGCCAGCTCTTTTGAAAGCACAAAAAGGCGCACAGTCCCCCACCAAAGAAAGCAGATTTCCCCCCTCTGGTTGGACACGAGCTGTCGAGTTATCTGCGGGGCGAGGGGAGACGGACTCGGAGCCGCCGGGGCGGGGGGGGAAACAGTCAAAGGCGATTGGTATCAGGGGTCGAGGGGACCCACCCGGGTGTCTGGTGGCCGCCGGCGGTGTTGTGTTCCTCTTGGTTCCACACAAATATGTGACAGCCCGGCCTCCTTGAAGCCCCTTCTTTTTTATTGAAGAGCTGGAATGAAAAGGAACGAGGTCAGGTGGGGGGGGTTTAAGAGGAGTGAGGGATTGTGGAGAGGAATAAACCCAATACGCAGACAGCCTTTCACCTAGCAACCTCCCTCTGTAAAGCCTCCAGCCCTCCCCCCATATGCTGCCCTAAACCCCTCCTTCCTCTGGGGAAACCCTCCAGCTTAGCATTAACAGGGATGTGCCCTGGGAGGATGGGATGGGGGGGGGGCTCAAAAGTCCGTCATTTACATGTGTAGGGAGCACCCATCCAAAAGATGCAGCCTGTAGGGGGCTTCGTGTTTCTTTTGTTCCCATCTTCCACGCCTCGTTGGTGCCTTGCGCTCCCTGAAAGGAGGTATTTCAGATCCCGGGGGCGTCTGCTTTTATGAATGAGCCATGTGTGTGTTCAGGGCGCTCGGTGATAAAAGGAGGGTGCGTTCGGATCCGTGAAGCGCTCGGATTGGGGGATTAAACGGACGTTTGCACATTAATATCTGCGTGTTGCGAGTGGCTCAGGGAGGATGAAACAAATTACCCACTAAATGTGCCCCAATGTGGTTCTGCTTGTAGAAACATTTTGACACGGCAGCAGAGAAGATATAGAATTCTAAACCTAATGCTCCAGATGTTTTTACTACAAAGAATCATTGACAGGTGACGGGATAAACTATCATTCCATTGACGACTGCTTTTAGTGCCATTCTCTGCTTTTCTCATTCGGCGAAGAAATACCCTGCAGTCCTGAGATACCTGATTCCACTGCATGAACGTCAGCATGGAACAGCACCGAAGGCTGGTCCAACCTCTACCAGCGTTGTGAATTAGAAAGTACTACATTAAATATTGATTACCGTCACATATTGATGAGGCCCTGAAGTGTTGGCAAGAGAAATTGTAAATAATTTTACAATAAAGACATGTGGGGACATTTAAGGATGTCCTCCCCTACAGAGCAACCTTAGGTTGTCTTTCACAATCCACATTAACCCTTCGGTGTTGTTTCAACACACAGTTCTAAGATAAAACAATAAAGGTGGTGGTACGTATAGTGCAGGGAGCGCAGCAGGGTTCAGGTTTGCTAGAGTGTGTTTGAATTGAGTTTTTAAAAGTGTTTTATTTCTAAGCGCGTACGAGTTGCTGGTTTTCGACAAATGCAAATCCCCGGAGCTCTTGTGCATGTTCCTTCGTGCAGGAACTTTACTACGTATCACATCTCGTGTGCTCAGGGGGTTGAAAATGCAACATCTGTCAGTAGCGCTCCTTCGCCTTGGGTGAACACACTCATATCTGGATCCCTCGTGGTCGAAATTAAACATTAACAAACGGGCATAATCACCGAGCGCTAATTAGCATAGTTGACTTAATGAAGTTCTTTTTTTTCTTGTTCCTCCTGGCAGTGAAACTTGATGCTGAGCATTTGTCTGCTGACTTTTGATGGGTGGGAATGTATTCATTCACCTGCTTTAACTTCCTGTCCCGATGATCTTAAAGTAGCACCCAATGTAAAGAAATGTGACATATCTCAACCAATTGCTGTGGAGCTCAAGTGTCTAACAATCAAACAGAAGAGAAACCTGCTGTCTGATGGGTCATTGGATATTTTGGCACTAAACATATTTCATGTAGTATTTATCTGTGAATAAATAGTCGTTGCAGTGGCAGCGTGGGGAGTGGAAACTGGAGATTGTGCATCTTTTTTATTCGTTTTCAAACAGAACCGTTAACATGAAGAAAAGACACTAAGGTTGAAAACGGCATAACTACATTGATGGAGAAGGATAAGAGGAAACCCGTTTCATTCAGGGAACCTGCTTTTAATGGAACTCTTGACTTTCGTTGCAGGCAAACCGTCTCACCACCCCGAGCAAAAATGGCCTCCCCCCCGTAACACGACCTGCCAAAAAAGCAAACACCACCGCCGGGGGGGCCTCAGCTCAAATTGTCCTGATGCCACCCGAAAATGAAATCCTTCTGCTGCAACCAGCGTCAGAGCGAGTCCTTTTCTGTTGGAGGCTGTCTGCGCCTCCAACCAAAAAACTGGCGACTGTTGGTTTCAGAGTATCAGGGCGAGCCAGACAGAGGCGGGTGGGTGGGTTGGGGGGGGAGGGGGGTTTCGATGTTGTTGTTGCTGCATGCAACAGCCTGAATCTGTGTTGGTTGACGCATCTCGCCATGCAGCCCCCAATGAGGACATGGACATCTGCTACCCAGTGTCACATGTTCTCTATTCATTATTTATTTACATAGGCGTTATCTTCAGTACCATTGGTCTAATGATGTTGTTACCAATCACACAATCACATGTGTATTCAACCTTTTTCCTCATGGTCACTTTGTCTTTTTTTTTCCTGTTGTGGATGAAATTCTGCTTTCATTCCTGTGCATGTCCTCCCTCTCCTTCGTCTGTAATATCTTCCAGTTCATCCTTCATCCTCCCATCGATCTTTTCTCTCAAGCATCCTGGTAAAAAAAATAATTTTTCTTCCCCATGTGCAGTCCAAAGAGAGTGGAAAGGGGTTTGAAAGGAGAAACATATAAGTGGAGGTGGAATTTTTCACCGATGCTGCAGATAGCGAATGTGTCAATCATTCACCACTGTGGCTGTGATTATGTCCTTGCGGCTTGGGACAGAATGATTTATGTGCAAAGGATGTTTGAATAACCTACTTTTAATCATCTTTGTGCATCAGATCACACATCAAATGTTTGATTTTGCAAGCTCCCCGGCTTCATCTTGCCTTGCAGTAGACCCAGTAGAGTTCTGACAGGCTACCTGAGCTACATGTGGGAAAAAGAGAAATGTTGCCTAAACAGTGACAGCACCTCTAGTTGAAGCCCCCCATGTCAAGTACATTGATCACGTGGTGAAAAGCTTCTTGTCCAGTCCAGTTGTAGGATGATTCAAATGGACCAAGAGAACAGGAGGGACACGCAGTGACAGGTTCCAAGCGTCAATCAAACTTCAAAACCCTCAAATACGTGGCGTTCCACAGCATTTCTTCAATAAGTGGTTTAATGGAAAACACATGCTAACTCTTGAAGACATGATTGATCACAAAATACACATATAACCAAAATGAATATTAACACTTCTTCCCCCATCCTGTTTTTGTCATTTTAAGGTATTAGTCAATAATATCACACCAACAAGTTGAGCACTTTGTACATCTTAAGCATACGCATATAAGCACAATCCGACCAAAATGACTCAGCATTCTTTTCCAAGCTGCTTCTGCACAGACTTGACCTCAAGATTCTGGCCTGCAACCCTTGAGTGAGAAGTGTGTGTGTGTGTGCGATTTGTGTCTGTGGGAGGAAATCCTTGAATTCGGTGCCAACTCACAGATGCCCTCTCCGACTTTTTGTCATGACTCCATCTCAGGACACCGCGCTGTCAGATTCGGACTCGGGGGGGATCTGCACTTTGGGAACAACGGAGAGCAGATGGTCACGTTGCTCCTACGTGGACCTGTTTATCCATCCTTACTTGAGAATACCATCTTCTCTCTACAGCCGGGTCAAGGATCCTGATGAACTCCTGCATACACCTACTTGTACATGAAATAGCATGGCACTGTCACCATGTCATGTTACATGTCAATAAATGGTTCTGTACCGGGTCACGTGATTGTCATGGGAGTAAATATATATATATATATATATATATATATATATAGTAAATGGAGGCTCAATCCTCAAAAACAGTCAATGTGATGGATGGGTGGGAATAAATACAAATGCGTGTTTAGTTTTTCAACATGGGGAGTAGATTTAATGACCACAAATCTTAGTCTCATGAAGTATGTGTAAACTCGACAGGACTTCCACCTGATTGGTTCGCCCTCAGTTTGAATAGAGGACTAAAACAAACTGAACCATAATATTATTTGAACATAACAAATGCTTAAACGTCCTGATAGATTCTCCTACTGTTCTTGACTAAATGTCTAAATGACTAAATGTGTTTTTATAAATTCACTTTGGTGGATTGCAGATAACTTTTTGCCATAGCTGCAGTTCCCTGGGCAGCCGCAGTCGACTCCGTTTGAACCACTTTGGAATTTCTGCTGCCACTCAGAACTACAAAGTGCTCGTCAACTTCAGTCTCCAAGGTTTTGGATTTTGACATTGTGGAGTTGATTTTTTTTTTTTTTTTTTTATCGTTTCTACTTGTCAATCAAATACTTTTTTTTCCCCCCCCCCCGCAAGGGTTAAGCGGAGAAGTGTATTCTGCGCGAGCTAAGAAGATGCTTCTGAAGACCGCGTGACCTTGTCAGCAGCAGCGGGTGACGAATGACGGACCGCTTTGACACCCGATGCCCCCAGGATCCTCGCAGCTCAAGCCGAGTCTGCTGCTTATTCACAAACGGCGTACGTGCCCTTGTTTTGCACACGGCCCGCTGTGCGTCGGGGGATGTTATCTGGCTCCAGCAAGTGTGTGTGTGTGTGTGTGTTTCACTGTGAGCGCCCAGCCTGCAGAGGAGGCTGATGTGATCCTTAAGAATATCCTCTGTGACAGCACGTCAGCACTATGGCTGCTCTCTCTTCTGACATCCCCCCCCACCCCCCACCCCTCATTACCGCACCGCGACTCTTAGACTGTGTGCGTTCAATGTCTTCTGTCCAAGTCCCTCTCTTGAAGGGGATGATGTGACAACGCGTGAGCTGTACAAATTTGCACCAGTGAGAGATGGAGGGAGGGGGGGGGGGCGGGTGAAAAGGGAGTTTGTGTTTTGTTCTTCAACGAATGTGCAATGCGATCACTTTCATCCTGTGATGAAATCGTTGCCTGAGGGCAGCAATGATTCCCATGGTGTTCATTTTGTCCGAGGAGCGGGGGCTGATTGGTCGCTGATAATTGAGTTGCGGTTCGTCATCAAATTCATAAATAATCCCGTGATTGTGTGCCAGAGACTCCCAAAGGGAAAAGGAAAGCAAAGAATTACTGGTTTTGAAAATCAAGTGGAGTTAGACAAAGCAATTGGTGTTTCAGGCATCAGCTGGACACACAAGTTCAATTAAATCTAGGACATGTCTTACATTGTCAACATGTTTAAAACTCAAGCACGACCCGCCTTGTGATTTGTAATTAACTCGTTTTTAAGGCTACACTGGAAGCCACTCTGGAAATGATATTTTAACAGCTGAATTGTTTGGCCGTACATTTGGAATTGAATGGAATTGTCTCTGGTGAGACGTTTCCAAATTGCTTATATTATCGGATCAAAAGTTTATAATTAATGATTTTGAACATGGCCCACAATTGACCAATTCACTGACTCCTGCCCCTCAGACACAGACGGCCCCCACATCCAAGAATAGCATGAGCCGGCTCGCACCAGGGTCCTGAGCACCACCCACGCTCAACGTGACCCTCAACGTGACCCTCAACGCGACCCTCAACGCGACCCTCAACGTGACCCTCAACGTGACCCGCTGCAGCTAGTTTTTTTTTTCTTCCCTATTTGAAATATAAATATCGTCCCTTTTACTTTGTTCTCCGCGATCCGGTTATTTGGGAGTCGCTCTCTTTGAAAAATACTTCTTTCACCTCCATCACGGGGCAGCAATTAAAGCCCCCTTTTATTATTATTTCTGTGCGAGCGCATCGTACTGCGTGGGTCTGCGGTCGGAACCCCCCCCCCCCCTCCCCCGCGGCGATGTCGGCTCCCTTTCATGAATAGCTCAACAGCCCACTGTAGATCACAGTGAAACCAATTACTGAGGTGAGTCCGAGGGAGCTGAGATTGAGCTCGCGTGAACATTCGGATCGGGAGAGACCTCGATAATCCCGATCAAACAGCCGTCCGGAATTGCGCTCGGGATCCTTTGATCGCAGAGGGTGGAATTGCTGTTTTTCGTCGCCCGTGACGATAATGAGGGTCATGAAAACCAATTCAATCCCCGACAGGGGTTTAACGGTGGACATGAACTATTCAGAAGTTCCACCTTTTTTTTAAAAGTTGGATAGCTGGGTGTTTGAATCCTGCTTTTCTGCTTGTCAAATTGCAGAGTGGATTCAAAGGCCTCATGGATGTCCACCATGAAAACTCTTCTTGTGTTCACTTGTCCCCGGAGGTTCAAGGTGGAACAAACACCAACAATGGCTCTGCTCAAGTAAGGATGATTCTACTACAAGTGAGCCAAAGAGGGGACCAGAGATGCTCTTCAACAGATAAACAAACCCAAAATGAAAGCACGAGCCAGTCTTTGGATTTTCCCAAAATGGAATTAAACTAACAAGTGAAATGTGTTAGTCATGGCCGTCAAGCTCAGCTCCTTTCAACCCGTTTGGGGTGTTGTGAGTCTCAGCCAGGCCCTTCATTACACATTCTGTGTTCTCTCATTTGAAGGCAGCAAAGCACTCATTTTGTTGAGTAAATAATACCTTTTGATGTGCTCGTGTCAGCGCACACTTTCTCGTGCTTGCTTCGGCTGCACAAGAAGCGTTTGTGAGGCGGGGGACTGTTTAACCAAAACTGATTAAAGTAACGGGTGGTAGCGCGTTATGTTTGTCTCACAGCTAGACGCTTTCAGTGGATCCTGCTGTGACGTGCTGATATGGGAAGTCAAGTTAGAATCTTCATCTTTTCGCTTTTTTTTTTCATCAGGTCTAGAGGGACAAAATCATGCAGCGAAAATGGCAGCAGTGTGCTTTTTATTTTTGAATGATTCAGTCCGCGGATTACACATGAAAGCTGGGCTTTAATTCAGAAATCAACGACACAATAATGCAGCCAGGTAACAATGACCTGGTGTGTTGGTATGCTTTTCTCATTATGGCCATTTCCCAGCGAGCTTTCTGTGTGTTTTCTCCATTCTGCTGATTTGTTGAGCCCCTTCCACTTTTTCCATTACGTTTCCCAACGCAGAGTCAGTTGCAGATTCTGGTTTCCATCGACTCTCTCTCTCTCTCTCTCCGCTGCTTCGGGTCACGTCCAATCATCTCGTGTCTTGTTTTGTGGAAAGATTTCTTTGTTCAGAATAAGTGGCATTGAGGAGAAGAGAAACGCTTCCTCGGATCAGAGGTCTCAACGTAACGAATGCGCAGAAAATGGAATTTGAGAAATGCAGGAGTAACTCCGTTCCTGCTTGTGTCTCATGCGTTCATCAAAGCGGAATGAACAAAGTACTTGTTATTCACAAAATGCTACTTTGTTTGGATGAGACATTGCATCCCCATGATTTGTTACTTCACGTGTTACCATCAGAGACAACTTGCATGTTGCACTTTAAAAAATGGCCTCTATTTCACCAATGCAATCGACTTTTTTTTTTTTTAGACTCGAGGTCACTCTGTGCAATTGTGTGCTGTCTCAGATGGAATATGACAACATGACCCACAGGAATAGAGCACGAGATGATGTTGGACACACAGGAGCCCGTACAAGAACACATCATTTGGCATGTTCCATGTGTGCATGTGAAGCGCCGTTGATTTAATGGGCTTGGTTCCACTGTCGTGACAAAATGTTTTTGCTGCTGCAATTTTAAATAACGGCAGCAGTGCGGATAAATGATTTAACGAATGTAACATCATCAACGCCTTCGTTGGAGCCATCTTGCACAGAGTGACAATGACGCTGCTGGAGGACATGTGGATGAGCTGGGATATGACGGCGATGTCCTCTCGTGAGCATCGGCACCACGGAATCTCAGAAATGAGAGAGGATTTCGCTCTACAGAGAGAGGGAAATACAGCAAAAGATCATTACGTTTGATGTAAATAAACCTGGGAAGTTTTCCAACTCTTATTTGTGGGCGAGAGACATGTCAATCAAGCGCCCACACAGCTCCGGCAGGTGGGGCCGTGAATAACAGAAAACACCTGTGCGGGTGTGTTGGGGAAACTTATATAATGTTTTGTCCAAGTCAACATGAGTTCTTCTTCACCTTCATGACCCGTCCCCGTTTGAACGTTTTCTATATTGTACTTTACTTCTTCTTCCCTCTTTGTTGTCTCCTTAAGCACAGTTTCAAAAAAATGCAGGTTTTTTAAAGATGGAGAAATATAAAAATCCAAGCGGACTTGCCCCGGCTGCAGAGCGGTAATGGCGATGGATTACGAGCGCCTCAGTAGAGATTTGAGTTAATATTGAGTAGCATTACCACAGCTGAAAGGCAATTTTTGACAGCTGCTCTTGAGGAATACCTTGACTGGAGTGAAAATACATTGATATAGAATTTTTATGAGGAACGTTAGAGCAGTGCAATTACTTTGCCTGCTTTTTTTCATCTCAATTTTAACACAATTGTACAGGGAATCGTTTCGATCCACTGCAGTGGACAGCTGACTCAAATATCAATTTAAGCCAAAGTAATTGCTGACTAATATTTGTAGAGCTTTAGTTTCATGGTTTGTCTGATGTTTTTTGGGTAACATGAAGGTCACGTTTAATGTTAAAACTTAAAGGTAAAAAAGCAACCTTGACCTTATGAATATGAAATTGTCAAAACAATAAATTTGCTGTTTTCTTTTTGCTGTAGCATCACAAACAAAGAACCCAAATGCATGTAGATACATACAGTACATATATATATATATATATATATATATATATATACAGCGAAGCTGTCCCTGCACCTACAGAGCAGAGGCACAGTACAAGCTATATCAACTCTGACCATCAAGGGACATTATGAAAAGGTAGACAATCATGTAGATTCATATTGAGCCTTGAATGAATGCTGATGTGTCCTAAAGAAAGCGTATCATTCATTTAACGGGAGAAATTATGGAAAGAAATGGAACATCTGTCAGAATCAGAAGCCGTTTATTGCCATGTATGTTACACACAGGGGGATTTGTCCTGGTGATTGCTGCGATATAAGGGGGGGGGGAGGTTGCCACATGCATGCAGCAGAAGAGTTCTCATTCAATTTGCATCACTCTCATTGCAGATACCCTGAAGGCAGAATGTGGCGTCCCTCAGGGGAGCTGCTTTGATCCGCCCGTCTTTCTCACCGGCCCCTCTGACCTGCCCACGCATACACTTCAACTGCACCAGTGGTGATTATCACCGCACATCATAACATAACATGCTATCATGTTATGCCACTGTCACCCATTGAGCTCAAGGTGCAGCAACAAACCAAATGGAATAAAAGTTATTTATTTTGGCTGCTACAGCTCACAGTGGCATCACACAAACATACATTCTGGTGGTTACAGAATATGGGCATACGATACTATTTTTTGTATTGTTTCACCATTAATATTAAAATGTTTGCACCCATTATTTATTTGGAAGGGCAGTCTGGAATTCATTATTAAACAAACAAAATACAATAATCATTAAATTACAAAAGTTTGACAACCTCTGCTGTGTAAAATTACAGAAACCAATAACTGAGGTGGTCAAACGGGTACATCCCGCCCCCCCCCCTGTTAGAAATGAACAAATACCCTGCCAGCTTTATTAATACGCAACAGTTACCTGAGACTAATCATCTTTCACTATATACATTTGTTCAGTTACGGAGGATTGAAGTGTGGCTTCACGTTTGGACCTGGCATCCCATTATGTAAATAATCACCTCAAATACTCATTTGTGTCTCCCTTGTTACAAGATGACTTAATACAGGATATTATATTTGCCTCTGTCATATGTTATTGTCTACCGAACAAAAGCAGGAAAGCTCGGGTAACAGAGTTCTTATCAGATGCAATTAAATAGACTATTTATAGACACTAAGTGCAATTTGCACGGCTGTCAATACATTTGAATAGTGGTGAAAAGAGGTCACAGCGAGCTGATTGGTCAACAGGACTGAGGCGAACGCACAGGCCGGCTCTGCTTACAAAGAACCTCATCATGTCCGACGGCACAGACGACGTCACACAAGTAGCTTTTAAAGAGTGGAGTCAAACTGCAGAGCGACCTCATCAATGTGCATTGTACATTTTTTTTTTTTTTTCACAATAAAAGACAACATTCTACACACTGCCGACCTTTTCAGTATTTGGAGTATTTGGCTAAAAGGACACTCGATAAAATACAGTACCTCCCGCAAACCAACAATTACCTCGATAACCATTGAAGCGTTGTAGTTGATCCTCTGTCTCCACAAACCTAAACCCTTTTTTTTTCTTTCTTTTATGTTGCAAAACTTGCAGCTGCCAGTATGTATAATACTGATGTGAAAACATTGTTGTGCCCCGCAGCAAGTCCTCTGTATCAGGCATGGGTGCTGAGGCCTGGTGAGTACTGAGTTTACCTTCAAATCGGGGGAGTCTGGGATGTGCACGCAACTCGCATGCTGCTTATTCCACCATCAGATATTTGCAGCTTCCATCAGCGAGTGCAGCCAAAGGAAAGTAGGTCTATTTCAGATTGAAATAGACTTCCGGACGTGGTGTGAGAGCGCAGCGGCCCTCTGAGTGAATCGACAGGAACGTTATCACGTTATGTATGTATGCTTTATGGGATGGTGTTTTCATTTCAAGTGTGTTTTTACGCTTGGTGCTACGGGTGAGAATGGAAAACCATGTCGACTTCACCTGTACAAGGGCGGTATGTGAATGCTAAGTAACGTCAATTTGTTCCAACACATTAAATAGAAAGATGTCTTATTCTTTTTATGTGTAGCTTATGACCAAACATTGCAGACTCTGTTGAAATAGTATATAGTTGGTGTGTTTATGTGACCATTTCTTTCATGTTCTGTTTAATATATATTGTGTAGTCCGTCAAAAGCTTGAGCAGGACGGGGAACGCAAAAGTGTCAGGAGGAATGTGTGAGGGATAAGAAGATGAAAGAGAATCGTATGCAAGAAGGAAACGCAACATTTATCTATATTTAGCATTTCTTATTCCCCGATGCACTTGATGCAAAAATGGAAACTTTACGAAAGCTCTTTCCTCTGGTTGCCAGGTGAAGGGCCCGTCTCTTGGAGAAGGAGAAGAAATGCCTCCCGGGCACGTTTGATGGATTCCAATGAAGCTTCTCCCTGGCTGCCGGTCAGTGAGCTGCCTCGCTGCTGAAGCCCAGTGGACGCGTCAATAAGATGCCCTACTTGGAGAAAAAAAACTGTTTCCCTCGACTTTACGACGTACTCATTTCTGCCTGGTTAACGTGAAGGAGTCAGCGGGTCAGCAGACCTTTTGGGCCTCGCTGGAGTTCACAGAGCTCAAAGGGAACGACGCTTCCGAACGACGACGTAATTGACCTACAAAAGCGAAGCCGTGACCATTTTGAACTGCATCGCAGACGTTTTTTTAATAGAAAAATGTATGTATGTATGTTTTTCGGCTGCCTTGTGTTGGGAAAATTGACATACGGTACAGTGCGATTGGACAGAAGGTCTGTGGCCTCTTGAGCTGATACATGCTGTTCCTGCAACATACAGGAATAAGTCATGTTTAATCAGCTTAACAATGCGTGACTGTTGAGATCTACAATGATGCTTTACATGCAGGTCAATTTGGTGTTAAAAATGCAGCGACATTCATTTAGTTATTGAACCTCTTTGGGTTATGCAATTTAGGGAAATGCCTTATTGATCATTTTGCCATCTGCACCAAGCAGTCAAACCAAGACAGCGCAATTTCTCAAGTTAGAAATGTTCAGTTGAGTCCACCATAACCTTAAATTCAGACATTTCAAAACAATTTCAGCTCTTCCGTCTCCTGTCTGGTGAAAAATATTGTACAAAAAGGCCAGAGGAAATGTTGAACTCTAATTGTCATTACGCGCATGTGTGTGTATGTCACCGGGGTTTTGCTTGTCCACTTGGAGCATTTACAATCTCTTAGGAGACACTGGGTTGCCAAATAGGCGGATAAGAAAGGATTACACTAGATTCAGACAGGATTAGTGACGTAATCTGAAGTCCACTCTCAGGATGAACTCTCACAACCTGTACACACCCTTTGCTTGCATTTTCCCTTTTCATCATAACCGTGACACTGGTAATGCTGCAATTAGCCTTGAGCTAACCTACGTTACTATGACAACTGCATGCATTTCTGTGCTAAAGCCTCTGATAGTGTATTCATGTTTTTCTAGTGACAATTGTTTGCAGCAGCCTCTAAATTAACTGTGTCAAGTCAATACGTTGTGCCGATCAATGCTCGATAATGGCATCAGCGTAATAACGTCCAGGGAAGTTCATAATGAGGCCATTCAAAAAAAAAAAAAAAGATCATAATAATTTGACCCGCAGGGTGTCTGTTTGTTTAGTAACTGCATAATGGCAGAAGAAGGTTTCACATCAATGCAAAAAAAGCCTGCATTGCTGCCGAGGCGCTGCGTCAATGTTCTGCAATTATGTTTTTTTTACAGCAGCACGCAGCAGCAAACCTATTAAAACACATGTAGCGTGAGGTCAGTTATAGAACGATTCCGCTACAAAGCCCCCCCCGCGGAGTCGGTGCAACCTGCCGGGACCTGACTTGCTTCTGTGATTGGTCGGCTGTGGATTAGCTTTTGCTCCCAGTCGGGGCAGAAACACAATCCCCATCAGTCCTTTTCAATGCACACGCTCTGAAATTTGCGCAAACATTGTCATTCGTCAAAATTAACGTGAACTGGTCCCACGTCGGGCCCGCCGTTATGTACTGTTAACCATTTGCAAAAGGTCCCCGCTGATTGAATAATGTTCTTCTGTTTAATGAAGACCAAAAACATTGCTATGTGAACAGTAGCTGTATAAATATCTATTTGGTTTGACAATATGAAGGGCTGGAAGGGTGTCTTTTCGTTGGTGAGCCACGCTTTGTATGCACCATTCCAACCATTTATAAAATATGAGACAGAGTGCATTTTAATTACAGTGTACTTCAAAATCCTTTTAAGCAGAAGTGAACTCAATTCGCGAACGCACTCCAGCGAAATGGTAATTAATGAGAGGGAGTTTAATGGAGTTCCTCCGAAATGTGTTTTGAAGTCAACCGAACGTGAAGTAATACAGATGTAATGTTATATTTGTATAGCCGAAAGCCAGTAAGGTACAGTCTTTGTAAACATGTGATTTTGTGAGATAAGATCTAATAAAGGAAGGTGTGTACTGTATATGGGAAGCAGTTGATGGCGGACACGATGCGTTGATTCAAATTAGACCAATAAATTCATCTCATAACGGCTTCTATCTGAATTCAGTGTAGTGGTGATTCTTCAATAAAACAAATGCAAATATTTTTCTCTGTTCAATTTTCTGATTGATTGTTTCCACCTAAAAAAACAACAACAACAAAAAAGCGACACCATCCTTTAAAATGTCCCTATTGGCACCTGACTGGGAAATTCGATATTTTGGAATAGGTCACTCTTAAGTTGACTAGCTGGTGCCCATTTTAGGCTTTAGAAGGAATTGGACAAAAGAGACGATCTGAGGTCGCCAGATGTGTGAATACAAAACTTTACTTTTGTATTCTTCAAAGACAGAATGCTTGAGTTTCAGCAGCTACTGGGTGCTTGCCAGATTTAGGGATGGTGTGAGGGTACATTTATGAATGAGCCAAGTAAAGTAGAAACTTCATGTGAGGATTTGGATTGCACTTGTTATTCACCAACATTCTCCATTTCCTGGTTTCAGCAGCTCGTGTTGATACGGCAGAAATCTGTCTAATTACACAAGAAACGGTCAGCAGCTGTGACATTTGCAGCTTCCTGTCCACCTTTAGTTACACTGCACAATCAGCAAAGTGGAGTCGTCCACTTTTACTGCAGCTTCTTCCGCCGTCAGCCAAAAACGACTCAATTAAGAAGCTCCTCGTATACTTCTCCTTTATTTTTACATTAGAACTAATGAACCAAACTTGTTGTCTCTGTGTCACATGTCTCCCACGTCTCATCTCAGGTATAGCATGAGCCTTATCATGTCATTTACTGTATAACGGAGACGCGCAGATCATTTATTGTGAATTACCCAATCTGCTCCTGTGTTCACATCTGGACGTCCTCCCCCCCCCCCCCCGGCCCCCCCTCCTGCATCTCTGTTTATTGTTGAGCTCTCAGCAGGTGAGGGAGAACCGGAGGACTCCTGCTAGCATCGGCCCTGCAGGCTTCCTCCTTAATAAGACCCGTCACCACCCATGCGTTTGGGATGCTAAATGATCTGCTGCTCACGGGGGGGGGCAAACGAGGCAGATGAGTGGGCTTAAGTGTGTACGTTTTAGATTTCACTCGCGTTTAATGGTAACTCTTATTGGTGGTGTGTGGGTTTTAGTTGGCGGTGTTTTTAAACAAAATGAACAGTAGAAGTGTGCCTGTAGTGGCTAATGGAACTGCGAGTTGCTGGAGACACATGTATACCCGATGTTAAAGTTCCAAGCAGTAACCATGTGTCTCAATGGCTTTTAACGGAACCGTTACAAACGCTACCTTTCTATTTCCAAGACGTTGCACGGAGGCAGCCGCACGCGACCAGATGGAGTAACGTCTGATGATCAAACGGCGTCCGCAGCAGCATCTGCCCGCAGATTGTGTAGCTTCTGCTACGCTAACTATGAGATAGAAACAGCTGCAGTCAGCATATAGCAATAGAGGGACACTTTTCAAATTGAAAAGGACATTGAGGAAAAGGAGAAAACAATCCTAATGGTATGTGGAATAATTGCTTGTATCTTGGATTTAATTGGGAGTTTTACTTTTAATAGCTGGCACTGTGAAAGTTTGTTTATCGATTCAACAAATTAACAGTAATCTAAATGGATTCACACGTCAGATTGTGCTCACTCCCGGCTACCCTAATTGACAATCAAGGTAAAACAACATAACCGATAGGATTTCAGGCCCCGAACAATAAACGAAAAGCTACTTGCAAAAGCACGACGTGGAGCTGTGCAAACGCCCCGCGAGCGCCGAGCAACTCTGCGTCCACATCATGTGGTTCTAATGGATTCGTGCGCTCAAAGTGGCCGTCCGCTGGGACGCCGGACCAGCAAAGCAGGACAATCAACTAAGTGACTGAAAGCAGCACACTGACTCTCGATGGATTCGTCAGCAGGAGCACCTTCCCCATTGGAGGGAAGTCATGTGATCAAAGGCTGATAATGGTAAACGACCTTCTAAATATTGAAAGCAAACGTGCATATCTGGTTGTGTTGGATGAATTCTAAACGTCCACCGTGTCCAACAGAAACTACTTAAAACATAATTCTCCTTTGTTTGTCTTGTTATCATAAAAATACGCGGAAGCACTTGCCTGCATATTATTGTTCTTTTTCCAACCGTGTTGGTGCACTTAAAGTGAGGCAGTGAGTCTCAATGCACACTAAAAATAAATAAAAAAAAAACACTACCGTGTAGATAACCACTTCAAAAAAAAGGTACACAGAGGAGGAAACCTGCATCTATAAAGAGACTAAAAATAAGCAGAAACCTTTTAGAGCCGACTCACGGTCGGAGGCTCAGTGAAGTCGCGGGACGTGCTGGATGAAGCATGTCAATGAAAAAATCCTCCTCCCCGAGCCGCCACTCGCAGCGCCCCGGCCCGGAGGCCTGCACGGCCCGCTATTCTTCTGCGTGGGAGATGGGTGCTGAGGCTGCACCAGGACAATCAGGCTTTCTTGTGTTGAGCTCGGGCTCTTAAGAGCTGCGTTACAAGCGTGGAAAGTATTAAAAGTGGAGGCGCCGGGGATTCCACAGTTGGGCTCGAGTGTTGCAGGAGCTCTGAAGACGTTTTTTTAAGCGCAGCTTTGAACCAAGAAACATAAGCAGTAAAAGTTTGGGATTCATTGCCCTTTTATTAGACCACATCTGAAATCAGGTGTTTTCTCTCAGTTGTCCTCGAGAGAAAACAGTTCCTTAAGTCGGCAGTTTATGAGCCCACTCTTTCCTACACATTCACCTGAAGCTTTTTGTATGATGCATTTCACTTCTTGTGTTTTTTATTTTGACAATCTGTCTTGTGCAATGTCTATTATTTTTGGCATTTTTTTTTTCCATTCGATTACGCTGGAACTATATGCTGACCTAGCATGCCGAGTAAATACTGGAGATGTCACGTCCTCGAATCCCTTGATCACACCTCACAGAAGGAACCTTTTCATGCTTCATCTAATCGGTTTTTAGTTTTAAGGGGCCGGTGAGGAGCTACGTCATTGTATTACATATTACATAAGTGTTGCAATAGAATACAACTCAATGTGTTGAAGCTAAAAACGTTCGCATGGTGCATTTAAGGTGTCTTTTTGTAGGAAGGCACAGGTGTAGCTGAGAACATTTCTGATGGATCTGCTCCGTCCTGGTGTCCCTGTGTGTAATGACAAAGAACCGCTGTGGACAGAATCAAGCCCCCAGAAGTGGGACAGCTAAATTGTAATTAATGTTATCAGTGGATTCTGTACTATTGAAACCAGAGTTGTGGGAAAGGCTTTAAGGCACTAAATCAAATGGCAAAAATGTTGATCATCGTATCAACTTCCGTTATTATTTTTTAAATTTATTTTAAATAATTGCATTTCAACCTAAACGTTAATGGTGCGTATTTTGGTGGTCCATTTTCAAAAAGTAAAAAGCGGTTGTGTTAGCATACGTCATCTTTGTGCAACGCTTCGCTGTTTGAATGCAAGCGGCCTCTATTTAGAAACCTTTCAGTATTCTGAAAGCCTTTCGTTCATCCCTCCCTGTAAATGAAATATTCACTGCGCTGCACTGGAGAACAGAGAATGAAATGACTGTGTTATCTGGGATATTCTAGTTCTGTGTCGGTCTCAATCCAGTCTCTTTCTCACTTGCCTGTCTCATCCGAACAAAATGCTTGAGCTGTAAATTCGACAGCAGTGAGACACGGACTGGAATCCAATTTGTCACAAATCGTTCTATAACGGAAACCAGAGTACAAACATTTTAGTGCACTACTATGTAAGTCATTTGAACTTCAGGCTGCATACGCAAGAAGAAAAAATGACAAACCCCATTACCCTCTTACTTACTAGCTATCGATAACTGCATTTCACGGACTACGTTTTTTGGTAACCGTGAATAATTACCATATCTGCGTAGATTAGGTTGTTAAATGCTGCTCTTTTTCGGCTGATGGCCCTAAAATGTGTCCGTAGCAATGTATTCTGCACAGTGTTGTGCAAGAGAATTAATTGAACACACTGGAGTCAATTAATAAAATTACTGATTTACTGTGTAAAATACAAATGTGTCACGTTGATGCCTTTCGGCAATTGGTGTCTCAATGTGTAAATCCTGTGGGGAAAGGAAACATAACCGTGGGGTTATTGGCAGTTTGGAACATTTTGAATAGTTTGTATTCATTTGGACAATTTGGTTTAGGTTCCCTTCTAACAGCCTCGTCAAGTGTTTTAAAGCTCTAGAAAATAAACTCCCCTGCCAGATGCAATAGGCATGTGCATCCATTTTTATCCCAGGGAGCATTACAAGAGTACTAACAAGGTTGCTTTGCTGAGTTGCATTACCTTGGGTACAATTATGCTAACTCAACCCGTCAAGATGGTTTGCTTCGCTCATCCACCTGTGAAAAGGCACCGAAACGCTGGTGATGGGATGCACACACTGTCAATCAAGTTGTGGCTGACTCCAGGTGAGAGAATACTGGCACACGTAATTGCCCTTTTAATGCCGTACTTCCTGGGCACGACGGCGGTATTTCCTGCCATGGTTTCCTTGCACAACAGCCGAAAGCATTGACATCAAGGTCAGCAACTCCTGTGGTTGGTTGTCCTTGTTAACTCGATTACTGGTGGAGCAGAGCAGTCATGGCCGATCAGAGCGAATCAGGAGGCGCCTGCATCGTTGTTCTCAAAGGTCACCATTTCTGTCCTGCGGCGCTGGATTTTTGTAGTAAAACTGGGTGAGTAGCACGGACAAAGTTAAGCATTTAAAACGAAACGTATTAATGGGGATATACCCTTAGATTTACCTGAAGCCATTCTAACATTACAGGTGAAGTGAGCAATGGGCCCAACCTACCTCTGTAAGTGGAGTATTTCTCTGCATAAGGGCTTCATCCAATGGTTTGAGAAGGCAACAATAAATAATAGTAGCTCCCCCAACCCCCCCACGGCTCTCTATAGGTGTGTTTCTTTTGCCGCGTGTCCTTCTCCCATCATTGCTCTGCCTACAGGGGCATAAAGGACCAGTGCATATATATCTGTCATCACAAGCAGTAGTGATCGGCAGCCTCGCCTATCCATTATTACCCGTGAAATTCGACGAGTGAAGCATAAAATTGAAATGAAGAGCTGATCTGTATTGTGATGGCTCATTTCCTTATTCCACATCTCCACATTAATTCTAATTATGCCCAAGCTGTCCCCACTTCCCTTTCTAGGAGCGGTTTCTGTGTCAGGGTTTCTGTCGGAGCTGCCTTTGCATGATAAAGTAGCATGTAGGGCCAAAATTCCTCACTGCCAGAGATAGGCTTCACAAAACATCTGGAGGCCTATTTATCAGCCAGTGCCACCACTGGCACGGGAAGACACACACAGACGCACCTAAAACGTGCTCTAAACCGCACACAGACAAGTGTTACACAATGTGCGCGTACCTCCTGCTCCACTATCTCACGCTGAGGGGAGTGATTGTGGAGCTCAATCAATCCGGAGGGAAGGAGCAGCTTCTGCAAAGATATTGGTTTCTCTGGGATTCTAATTCAAATTCAAGTCAAAAAAAGGGCAACAAAAGAGGGTGTAAGCAGTTTAAGGTGTACATTGTACTGGTAGCTTACGTTGGCTTTAGTCGAGTCTCCAAATGATGAAGAGGGGATTTTTTTCTTCTCAAACTAAATATGAGGCAAAAACTGCCCACGTTATAAAAAGGCATTGGCCAGACCTTTGATGGGCTCAAAAGGGATCATTAATATTTTAATTCATACTTTTTCAAACAAATGAATAAATGTTTCTGATCATATAAAACCCGTCTAATGTTTTTTGTTAAAATTTCCAGCTGCTTCATTCAGAAACAGCGTCAATTATTCTGTTTCACAGGGAGTCCTTAGATAATATATTATCATCTACTTCCATATCACCGAGTGCAATTATCTTGTAAATGATAACTGGAATATTCAGTAGAGAAAGTGGGAAAAAACGTAAGATTTGTCGCTTGGCCTCAAAGATTAAATTCAAGCCGTTTTTGTCACATACCAGAAACATCCCAAACATATAAAGAGCCTCTTTTCTCCAGCGTATTTACAGCTAGCTCTCTCTCCTTTTGGCTGTTATCCTCACGAGGTCAGTCGTCACCATCATTAGCCCAGTGAACTGTTGACCCGAGAGAGTAATGTGTCCAATTTATTCACCTCTCCCAACATTATCTGGAAAATTAGCTCCTCCAAAGTCAACGAGGCAATTATCTCAACCGGTGGAGAAGTCCAATCAGAAACTCATTTCCATGACTAATTCACTCGCATTGGATGTATTTTTAGGTTGTTGCTTCTTTTTGTCCTAATCGTGTGGGTGAAAAAAGTTATTTCTTTGTCTTCTTTCTAAGTACAATTGCAGTGAAAGCATCCAGATTACACAAAACGTCAATCAAAAAAAGGAAATGACGGAGCTGGGAGAAAATGAATTGATTGATTTTAAGGGTTTAGAGGCTCCTTGCCTCTCCTGTAAAATGTTAATCATTTGGTCACATTATTCGTTCTTCTCACAAATCTTCCTCACTTGCATCTATCTTTAATGACGAATTGAGCATAACCTCTTTGGTGCTGTGCCATCTTGCTCTTCATTCGTTCCCACAGGCTTTCTTCCCGTTGGGCTTCAATCACCCGCCTCCACCTTTTACACCCCTCATTTTCCCCTCCCCTATTGATTTCTTCTCCTGCCTTTCATTTTCCATGAACTTGTTTCACCGTAAGAAGAATCATGGCTCTGGTCTCTGCAATCCATCCCCGTCCTCCCCCTCAGTCCTCTCGCTTCAAGCGCCCTTTTCATTTTTCCTTTTCATTCATTAATGATCTCCTTTGACTGGCTTCAACCCCACTAACCACTAATCTAGCACGCCGGTCTATATTTGAGAGACAGGTTGAGGGCCTCCTATTAAGCAGCACTTGAATTGGTCGAGTGGTCTCGAGAGGCAGATCGTGGCCGACGACTAACAGGAAAAAAAAATGTAAACATGTCGAAG
The DNA here is from genome assembly GCF_949316345.1 of Pungitius pungitius. NCBI lineage: Eukaryota > Metazoa > Chordata > Actinopteri > Perciformes > Gasterosteidae > Pungitius > Pungitius pungitius. The sequence continues at coordinate 22,631,493 of NC_084903.1, forward strand.
TGACAGCGAGAGAATATTGAGAAACAATGTGATGTCAAGTGCAGGAAAGGAAGGCCTTGGATTTCAGAGCTCATCGCAGCTATCGGGCCTTTGCTTTATGTGTAGAGAGTAGCTAACGATTTAAACGAAGCCCATTTGAGGGGACTATTCCAAAAGAGTCATTTACCAATTGGGTCAATTGATTACGTTATGTTGCAGGAGATCAACGTTCAACAGTCTTGACTAGAGGGAATCATGGGTTGAAAGCATTTTACAGTTTAGAAATAACTTCCTTAGATGGCTGTCGCTATTGAAGCTGTCCCAGGAAACCCACACATACACGGACAAAAAACAGGGGAAAACCAGCACATGGCAGATCTTTGTCTTCAGCATGATCTGACCGGAAAGAGTTTAATTGAACCCAAACTGAGATGTTTTCCTCAACGCAACCGAGTAGGTGTGTTGACTTAATCTCAAGAGACTTCTTTGCAGAAAGGTGTTTCTCACAGGAATGTCTCCTTTCTGCAGGTGCCCCGTAACGTCGGGCCACGCCAACGGTACCTTTACCTGTTTGCGAAGTGAAGGAGAGCCTCCTTCCTTTTGGTTCTTGGGTTCTTGGTTCCCTTCACTCAAGGCCAGTCCGCCACCGTCTAATCATCACCTGACAGCTATTCCAGCCCAAAGAGCGAAAGAGCAGAGAGACCCTCACCTCCCACGTCCAGGTGGACCTCAGCGGAGGAAGGCTGACTGAGAGCAAAAAAGGGGAGGCCCGGTGTCCTTTGACCGTATTGGATTTGCACGAGACCGACATTACGGTGAGTCACAGAGGAGCTAACTCGAGAGAAGGCGGTTTGCAAAGGGTCAAAGAAGAGAACAGGGGAAGACGTGAAGCTGTTGAGTGGAAGACACGTCGTCTTTGCTCCGACAGCCGTGAGAATGACAGCATTTTTTTAAATTAAAGGGCAATCTCAACCTTCATGTTATCAACAATCAACTGATCAATGGTTTGTAATACATTTCGTAGTTTCGGTTTGTACTTTGAGAAAAATTATGTTTAAGTAGATAATCACTATTTTTGCTCATCCTGAGTTGGACAGCAACAAGTCTGTGTGATGGAGACAGTTTGATTTGGCTCAATGTCTTTCCTTTAACATATCTTCATAGGACAGGTGTACAGAGAGCTAAGAGAGACTGCTGAAATAGTGCTGTTTTATATCAAACAGCATAGACTAGTGGATATGACAGCTTCCCACTCCTCGCTCCCCTTTCAGCCACAAGAATGAAGACTGTGTGGAAAACACTCAATCTCAGCCCTGTCTAACGTCACCCTCAGGCTGCCAGGACCGAATTCAACTTTCAAACAAAACGCTTCCAAGGTGTATTGTTATTTTTTTTTGTGAGTCGGGAACCACTAAGCATTTATCCATGCGAGATGCATTCCCCTGGCAAGCATGACTTTGCATATCGTGCATCATTCATCAATCGCGGCCAATGGTCCCGACAATGGTCTATTATAGTTATGCAGACACTCATCGCAGCCCGTGGGGAGTATAAAACTGAATGATGAAGGACTATTTTTCATTTGTATGGCTTGTGTTTGCAAGATCCTTTGAAGAAGAATAGGCCTATTGAGTGGATCTAATTAAAGCACAGCTCACGTTTGTTGAATCCTGCTCGAACTGGAAAATCAGAGGGGCTACAAAACATTTGAACTTAGCCTGATCACCTAAAAAAAGTCCATCAACTGTAAGTTAACGTTTTTTTTTACCAGGATCTTAAAATACTGCTCAGTTGATAATTTTTAAAACGCTGATCAAGACCCAACCCATTAGTAGACAAATAAATATATATCAGCTTTTCAACTAGATTTAGCTTTCTCCTGTTAAAGCTGACCAAAGAAATTGTCTTGCCGTTTTTACATCTTTTATTGTCTTAATTTTGAACAGGTAAAATAGGAAGCTTAAAACTACCACAGCAGTGAATAAACTGTATGAGGATCTTTGACAATGATAAAGAGTCACTCTCCAGTATCAAGCCGGAGAGGCAGTTTAACTGTCCTCTCCAAAGCAGAATTCATCACAAACTGTCATGAAATTTCATTTCAATACTCAATACTTTATTGTGTCTGTGCATTAAACCCAAACCATCCACCTTCAACAACAACAACCTAGCTGCTCTTTACATTTAAGTGTTTCCCCCAAAAGCGGCAGTTGGTGGAGTTAGATGAAGTCTCCATGAAATAAAAGTTAATCAATGCTCTGTTCCAAAAGGTGACAAACAATGCTGTCTTTCATTTGCTGAACAGTTTGTACCTCGGCTGGTATGAAACATAATACATTTTATATCTGTTTGCCTGCACAGATGTCTATCTCTTCAATTTTACTTTTCACTTCAAAATGAAAGACTGCCTAATTTTATGATACGCTGGCAGCAATATTCCTATGTCATTCTACATGTTATTTTATCTCCTACACAAAGGGGAAAGTAAACAGCAAATCTCATCAAAATGTAATCTCTGTGCTGCCTGAGAAATGGATTTGAAGCTAAAACTATGAGCTTTGAATGTACAAAATGTGACCCAATACCCAGCGAATCATGTTTGGTTCTACCTTAACCATCATCTCTACCAAAAGGCCTCTTCCTTGTCATCTGATTCTCTTTGGAGCTGTCTTAATCTCTGCAATTTTATGTTTTGCAACTTTAAATCTTTGAAGCATTTATGTAAACAACTTACAAAACCCAAGTGCATAAACATGGGATATGAACGTCTAGAAGCAGTTGCAGTCACTTTTTACCCAGAAAATGTGGCTTCAGTTCATTATTTCTCCACACTTAGTGTTTCTTTTTGTTCTCCAGTCAATTGTCATTGTCATTTGTTCGTTAAAACGGCCTCGAAAAGCTTTTAATTTGAATTATTCAGGTAGCAGCTTATGGTTTTAATAGTGTATTGTGGTCTCTGAGAAAAAACAATCCTTTAATAATTGAATGATTTCTACCAACGACGTGCAATGATGCAAACGACATGCTTTATTGTGTGCAGCTGCAGGCATTGCATACTACCACAGACATTCAATCAAAGTTCAGCACTTTTCTTTGATCCCAAAACCACAATTAGGCCTGCCAGACATGCTAATTAGTGAAGTGCATTCTGTAAACAGGCTATCGGGACCAATAACGCGATACCACCGTTAAAGCAAAACAATTCAGCAGCTGTGCTGGTCTTGTATTGATCTGCCGTTACCCTGAACACTCGTCAACATGCAACTGCAGTATTTGTGATGTTTCTCCAACCTGTGCAGCAACGTGTAATGTCACATAACGGCATTCGGCATAAACAAAACCCATTTGTTCATGGAATTTAAGCGGCCGTGTCACTAGTGCACCCTTCCCAACGTCACTCCCTACTGAATGTAACAGTAATGGCACTTTTAGTTTACCGTTTTTTTGTCTTGTGCACACTTCTTCAATAGCTCTTAGCTTCTTAAATCAGTTTACTATCCAGCAGGGCCCAGGTGGAAACCCAGGACCTCCTGCTTCTCAAGCAGAGGCACCACAAAAGTGCCAACAGGGATATTGCAGTTTCTTTCCAAATATGAAATATTAATAACAACCTCAGGGCCTCGAATGGACCACTACAAAATTGGGAGTCAAACATATACAATACCCTCCCAGCCACAGGGGAGAGGCCCCAACTCGAGGGCCATGAAGTCGTGGGATTAGCCTCTTTTACTAAAGATATTAAGCTTTTCATTGCCACACAATGTGAAACCAGCCATGCTGCTGATAGGAGAGAGGATGTAGACACGTTTAAGTGATCATCTGGATGACCAAGTATATTGTATAGTATATACATATATATATATTAGTAAGTAAAAACCCTAATCTAAAATAGAGCAATCTCCACTCACTTTTTCCTGTGAATCTTTGAATTGACAATTAGGAACCAACCACTCAGGGTAGCTTGTGTACTAATAAAACGTACACAAAGGGTGATGTACAGAATATCTGAATCCAATTGTTTGTAGAGCGTTATAAGAGAATTTGTCATTACAATTCACTACAAAACACTACAGCTTTGACAGACAATGCTGTTCACCCCCCCCTGAGAACAAAAAGAAACAGGCTTTGGTCTTTTCAACTGGATCAAAGGATATTGTAGACTTCGACTCGACTCAGTCAATGCCAAGGCAGAAAGATAAGTGTGATATCTGTGACTAAAGGGCCTAGATTTGAGTTACAGCATACAGGTGGTCCTGAATGTGTTCCTATGTCCAGTCGGGGCGACATTAGGGCTTTATTTGAGAGAAAGGGGCCTGGTGCGAGTTATATAAAAGGCAGTTTGATGTAAGAGAAAGGTGGAGGTGGGAGGTTTTGTTTCTTCCCCTCGGGTAACTTCACCTTTCATTGCACACAAAGTAAAGAAAAAACGCTATTTTGTCGAGCAGTTTATTTCATCTCCAAAAGGGGCCGATAGAAACACAACACGCGTTGCAAGGAAAGGATACCCCCCCCCTGTGGGGGGTTCCTCGTAGAGTTGGCGGCCATCGGCCGGTTCCCTGAAACTTCATCGATGGACGGGGACATCAATGCTGCAGAGCAAACAGGAACGAAGCACAGGTTTGGTACCGGCACGTTCAATGGTTCCCCCCCCCCCCCCGCACACACACACATGTGTCCCCCGGTAGGTTTGACTTCAGGAAAAAGGCAATAAGAGGCTCCGCCATTCTCCTCCACCGTACGTCCACATAACTAATGAAGTAAGCCAAGAAGGCCGGGGCACGACTTGCGGGGGGGAGGGGGGGGAGAAGAACAAAAAGAGTCCTCTTCTAAGGGAGAAATCGTACTCTTGTTCAATCTGCCTCGCAGTGTTATCCGATACAAAGAGACGCACAAAGCGGTCAGTGTTGACGAGGTGGTGTACAGGGAGACACAGAAAGGGACAGCAGCCCGTGAGAGCGGGCGGGGTGAAAGGGCCGTGATTAAAGCCACTGAAGTGTTTGTCTCCCAAACTGTTTGAAAACGGATGTATTAAGCACTGTCAGCAACTGGGAATACCAAACACAGCCACAGTTAATGGAAAACTCTGAGAATGGCTATACTCACGTTCAATAATGGTACCTGCAGACTTTCTTAAGTGTTGCATTTGTTGAATGCAAATGTTTGCATTTTGTGTTCTTTTAAAATGTTCTTGTACAAACCATTCAAACATTTGACCTACTTGGTAGAGAATTTTCTTTCTAAATCCTGAAGCTCAAAGCTCACAGTCCGTGTCCTGGTGCTTGACAGGAGCGAAGAGAACTTATTTAAAAGCATGATATGTATCCTGCTGATTTCTTCTGGATTAAGCAAGAAACACTGTATTCTATTTCTAACCATTCAAAGACATTGCTTTTTCTCACATATTACCCTAATATTCTTGTCAAAGCAAGAAACTGGCACATAACTTTAATGGATTTTCAATTTTTGTTTCTGCTCTTATGATGTATATTTTAGCACTACTCTGTAATGAAGCATTTTTGTGGGAAATAAAAATGTCAAAAGGACAAAGAAAATACTTGTTTACATTCTGTATATTTTTATGTTAATATGAAAGCATTGTAATTTCAATAAAACCAGACCTTCAATACACTGAAAGACTTGGTATCCTGTTCTGTCTTCTCTTTCTTCTTTCTGAATGACATTAGACAACAATGGGAGAGAATAACAAAGTCCGTCTAGGGCACGGCTTTGAAAAACCCAACAATAACTCAAACCCATTTCACATTCCTCTATCCGCTCCATCTGAGAAGAGGACCATTGTCGCTGGTATCTCAAGCAGGTCAAGCATACATCCTCCTCCATGCAGTTTATCTGCTCGTAGGTTTTTGCACACAGACCTTTTTGTGGGGGGGGGGGGGGGGGACGGTTCATCCCGCAGAGCCAGTTCTGCTTACCAAACCTGGCCCAGTAGGGGGCTCGCATTCCAGGGTTAGGGTTAGGGTTAGACTCTGTGTATAATGAGTGTGTGTAAGCAGGCTTATTTAGCTGAAATGGATACTAAGGCCATGAATGAATCATGTTAATGTGTGTCCATGTAACGATGTAAGCACAAGGTAGTGTCTGTGCGTGCGCTCTGAAGGTTCCCCCCCCCCCCCCCAATGAGGTCCCTTGCAAACCACCGGTTGTCTGATTAGATGTTTTCCGGATACTCGAATAGAGCAATTTGATTACTCTTGCTTCCTACATTGTGGAGTGAGGAGCCACGCAATCATCATCAGCAGCAACCATGATTAGTCATGATTTCAATCAACAGACCGAAGCAGACGTTTAACGTTGGAGAGGAAGATGGTGTCATGAAAGAGAACTCATCATTCTAATCAGACATGAATCTTGCTACGCTCTTATTGTTTTAGGATGTATTTTTTCTCCTGTATAATCTACTTATGTTTCTGTAAATTTCACAGCATAGATCCACCAATAATGAAAGCACCTGTAGAGTAATTTCTCCCTATGAACTGTTTCAGTTAACCCTGCTGTGTCTAAACTGGCTTCAGCGTATTTGACGGCGCAATTACACTTCATCCCCTGAGAAGAAGCTCATGACATCAATGTTAGATCAGAACGGGTCATTTTCCTTTTTAATTTCACAGTAATTAAATTCTCAGCTCTTGGAACTTCCAGAGCCTGGAAAAGAAAATGAACAAGCTCAATTTGAACACTGGAGGAACAGGATCGAGAGCCGTTGTGTTAGGAGCGGTTTCTTCTAAAGACACTTCAGACTGCACCTTGACTAAAAACACTAACGAATTGTAGCACTCAAATTGCACTTCTAATAGCGCTTAATTCATAGTGTTTGTATCCTTCTGGTTGAAATGCACTTATTGTAAGTCGCTTCGGACAAAAGCCTGGACAGCTAAATGACCCGGCACATTTTAAACATGTCTCCACACGCGCTCTGGAGACAGACCGAGTGAGCATCCAGGGTGGCATTTCCAATGAAGAGGCGGAACCTTTTTTTTCCCCCCTTAAGCGCTTTTCACCAATTGCGGGATACATTTAGCATTTCAAATATACAGATTTGGAAAAGGGGAAAGATGGGTAGCACAAGAAGTGGGAGCTTCCGTTCTGAGTGGATCTGCTTCTGTGACATTTTGGGTTCTTGTCTTGTTTTATTTGGTAGTTTCATGTCTCTTGTGTCCCTGGGGTAACTTCACTTCCTGCCTTGTCCCGTCCTCCCCTGTGATTGTCTGCCGTGCCTGATTGTTTCCACCTGTGTCCAATCACCTGCACCTCCCTTCTGTATTTAAGCCTTGTGAGTCTCTTGTTGCGTCATTGTCTTCTATTGTCGTCTGCAAGTCTCGTCTTCATCATGCCACGTACGGAATTCATGTTGTTTCTTTTGTAAGTTCTTTGTTTTTCCCTTCTTCCCCTTTTTTTGGGTGGAGTGGCGTTTGAGTTTTTATTTTATTTTTACTATTAAAGTCCTTTTATTTTTGGAACACTCCGCATCTGAGTCCTCCCTCCTTGCTCGAGCACCCCCGGTACTGACAGTTTCTATCTCAGATGGTTTGAGTCGAACCGAGGCTGCTGTTCATGACATAAACCGTTCCACCTTTCAGTGTTTCTCCCTCAACCTCCACGCAAATAGAAGAACATCCGTTTTTTTCCTTCTTTTTGTTACTGGTGTGTCAAAATGTGTCTGCTTGCAAATTTCTCCTGCTGATTCTCCACCTCCGAACATCCCACCGAAGAGAAAATAGTGCTGACGCGTTTCCGCACACTCCACAGATGCATCCCACGCCTTTTCACCAACCAACGTTGTCTTTCAGAAAATCCGGCATTCCACACCATCCGTCTTTTGAGTCACTGCAAATAGAAAGCAACCTGTTCGATGAGTCATTGCAGCCCAACAAGAGGGTGGGCGGGATTTTGTATTTTATTCCTTCTGGTGATTAGCATGAAAAAAGTGGAGGAAGACGGAGCCTTTTGAATGTGACACTCCGGGGGCCTGGTTCGCTGGTTTAACTGAAGCCACGTAAGAGGCCTCGTATAACCTTTTCTTTTTACTGCATCGCCGTGGCGACTGCTGAGGTAAGCAGTTGATCTCATTAAAACAGAAACGTGGGCTGAAAACAGTTTGGAAGTTTGACCTTGAAAAAATGAGAAGAGGCCGCCTTGGAAAACTAAAGCGGCTCCCGTCACAAAAAGGGACGGATTTTTTGGCAATTAAAGCTTTTATTAAAAAAAAACTTTTTGTGTCCCGCCTCATTAGCATAACAATAAGATTCAGGAGGACTCTTTAGGAGGACTCTGCAACAATGTGGCAGGGCGGACACTTGATACCCTGCAAAATGGCTCCCTTTCCATGTGGTTTGAGTTCTACTAAATGCATCCATAATGACACAGGTCCCAGTCCAGGTCTGTGTCTCCGTAAACCACCAGGAGCTTTAACTCTATCAAAGATGGCCGTCAGGGTCAGCCCCCCCTTGGGAAGGCGAGGAGGTTAATCCTGTTAGAAGTGTTATTATCACCTCTGACAGCGACACTCATACTGTGACCATCTCGACTGTGACCAGCTGAGCCGCTTAGTCCTGCATTTTGCTACAGTTTTTTTTTCTTTTTCCATTGCTTTTTGGAATCCAGCTGTGTGTCGCACACACACACCATCTTTTGACATTTAAAAATTCCAAATGCCACACGTGTTGCTGTTCACTTTGTAAAATTTAAATATCTCTATATAAGGCAGACACTAAATTTAGCCGCAGTTTATTTGGCGTTCTTAATATTCATTCCGATAACAACTGAAAGAAAGATTTCAATATTTTCTGACTCCTCGAGTGGTTCACCGAGAGAACGTGTTTTTTCAGCAGCTTATCTGAATAACAATGATGATGACAGACAGTTCAGGGTGCCACAGAGACCTCATCAGCTCTGCACAAGGGATGTTTATGTGACTACACGTAACGCCTCAGATGCCTCCTGGAAATTACAGCTCGCCTGCAATCAGATCCTAAAGCTACCTCCACAATATCAACCTTCTGGGACATTGAGACTGCCGTCTCGTTTAATGTTGATTGACTCAGAAAAAGCTAAATAAAGTGATTCACTTTGAGAGAGCTCTCCATGAGCTGTGGGATTAGAATTAAATACTCTTTACACGTTGTAAGTATTTAGTAATAAAAAAGGCGTTCACACGGTTAAGATGCAGATGTTTAGAGGCCTGCCTGATTACAGGAATCAGAATAACTAAAACATATTTACAGTCAGTGTGCAAGGCATATTAAACTTAAGTCAATCATAACAGCAATCAAGACAAAGAACCTCTTTAGTGTGTACACATCGGGCCGTGTGTATCGGATTTGTATAATTGGGGATATTCTCCAGTGCAAAGAATTACTTTTGACTGAACATGTTTTTAATACATTTTCCACGCCTTTTCTCTTCATGGTTCAGCTCCAGATCCTAGAAGGGAGTGGAGTTGAAACTGAGGACAGTTTTTTTGCCTTTAAATGATTGCCGCTTGTTTCTTTGTAATTGATTTAGTCTCTGCACCACGCTGCAGCAATAACAATGACAAGCATTGTGAGACCCGTGGCTTACTGACTTTAAATAGATAAACAGTAATGAAGCTTTCGTGAACAATGCCTGTTAACTTTTAACGCTTCATTAAAAGTGAAATGTCCATCCACGTGCTCCAGGGAAACAGGGGGGAAGCATTTCAACTCTTTACTGGGTCCAACCAATTTAAATTTATTGTCACCACTCGTAAAGAAAAGAAAGCCGTCGGCAAAATTACGCAAATTTGATTAAACTGCTTAAACAAGAGGGTGTAAGTCCGATATCCCGTGTGTCCACAAGACTCACTAAACTCCAGCTTCTTAAAATTCTAATGGTAATGTAAGTTTATGGTATGAATGTTAAAAACCAAAGTATGCACCTTTAAACGTGCCGTAATAAACTGCAGGTGTCGACCGAGTGCCGAGTCAAATCTTACGTGCCGCCACCTCGTTCAATCAGTCAACTAAAGAATTCCATCAGGGGGCAAGCTTTTAAGGGAAGCTCCAGGCTTTTAAAAAATAACCTACACCAGCGTCTTAGTGTGAAAGGAGCTTCCTATTTCCCATGTGAGATCTATCAAAATGCCTCGTGCCTGCCGTGGAAACGGAGCCTGCAGAGCCGCGGGCCGACTGGCGCGCTCCCTGCAGAGGTCGCAGGTAATGAAATACACACAACGTGAAGACCTAATGCCGGATACACCCCCCGAACTCCACAGCACGCCGGTGACTCACGTCCACCAGGCAGGAACATTTGACTCGAGAATATATCCGAGCAAAAATGTCTGCACATGTCACACATGCTTCAGTGTGTGTGTGTGTTTGTGTGTTCACATGTATAGTTGTAAACACACAGTCACTTTACATCTCTGTTTACCATGTTCAGGTGTCTGAGGGGCAGAGTGACCCGTGATATTTGGATAACAGATTGCCTTTGGTGTTCTGACTGCAAGATTGCTGTTAAATCCTCAGAGATGAAACTGATCCGGTAGAATTACTCATTGCAGTAAAACGCACGTGAAACTACAGAGGATCATTTTAAGATGAATAAAAAAAACTACATCTCACTAATCACAGTCAGCTAATGGATAAATAAATCGTGTGTTTAAATTGTTTTTGGAGCTAAACATATGAAAGCTATGCCAGTAAAGTCTATGTAATTATATTTACAGTTGGCATGATGGACGAGTCTATTAAGGATCTTCATTTTGTTCTTTTTACCGCTTCATGTGTGCTGGTGGGCCACGTGTCTTCATGTTATTGTCCAGACCCTGTAATTTATCTAAGTGGTGTTATGTAGCCTAAGTTAAAACTTTGTATGCTAGCAGTGATTCTCAAAGCTAATGAGAATACCGGAGAGTGGGGGTTAATTTTCTCTGTCCCTGTGGACACAAGCAATTACTGGGTACCAAATTCCCTCTACAAAGCCGCTCGTTTCATAGTAGCACGGTCAGCCATTTCCAAAGCCCAGCCGAACGGCACCTCCCTGTCCAGCAGAATACACAACAACTGTGCCACACCTTGTCTGTTGCCTCGCGTGTACCCCGTTTATTTGCGTAAGCTGTAGTCCACGGACACCGAGCAAGCTTTCGGTGAATCGTGCCCATTGGGACACGGAAGGGTCAATGACCTGCGACGTGATCTGCGCGGTGATGCGTGGCAGGGTTGCTGCATCGACGGCGGGTACAAGCAGACTTTGTGTTTACGGTAACTCGGCCTCCTTTTGGGTTAAAGTCTAGAGACCAAAGACAGGTATCATGTTACTGATGGTGTTGAGACAAAGCTCCTCTTGCTCCGGCTCAACAGCCGATATGTTGTCACCATGTTCAGTAAACACCTCTCTATCTACCGTATACCTTTGAGTTTTCCTTGCGTTTGTGACTGGTCACAATGAGCTGGATGTGGTCTCCATTTGCTTTTATGACCTGTTTTTTACCCTCCTGTCTGGTTGGCTTGGAAGCCGCTGCATCGGGTGGACGCCACGGAGCTCACGGTAGTTGACCGCGTTCTGTCGAGGTGAACGCGGCGTCATAGAGACGAGAGACAAATCCGTCACTCAGAACACTCGGCCGAGTGGAAAGGAGGTCAGCAGTGCGACTGTGGGATAATTCAATTGCTCTTTTGCTCTACATGCTGGTTGGATTCACGCGTTTAATTTAAACTGACCATCATCCTCTTTGACCTCTTTGACCTTAAGCCGGTGTCACGTTGATACCTGCCGACCTCAGCCGATGACACGTCACAGCTCTAATACCTCAAAAAAACCTGCTGTTGAAACCAAAATATCAGGGGATTGGGTAATGACCACAGATTTCGACCCCTTGGGATTTGAATGACAAGTCTGTGGAGCGCTGGCGATTTCAATCAAAATAAATCAGTTAAATAATTAACCGTGACGAATGCAAAACATTCAAATTATATGCGATATTCATATCAAAGTCATGCATGGTTAACTCCACTAATGTCTAATACAGATTTTGTATACCAGAAAATTCTGTATTTAGAAAACGTATTGTACCAGTCCAGTACACTTAACTCTCCTCTCTTTCCAATTTGACCTTGAAATGATATGCAAGCATACGTACAAATATGACCATGAGTGAGATATAGCATGAGCGATGTAAAAAAAAATTAATGTTGAACTGTGAACTTAACAGTTTAAGGTACCTCAGCGTAACTCCACCTGAGATGCTTTTTCTTGTCCGAGGAGGGAAAACATTTTTAAATTTTTTTCTAGAAAGATTTTATTAATAGAAAAGAAAACAGGAAGTGAGGTGGGAGGGAAAGGAGGAGGAGGGCAGGCATGTTGAAAATAGAGAAGTTATCAAGGAAGAGGGAGCCGTGTTCGTATGGTAATCCGGTAGAGCTGGTAGAACGTGGCTCAGCTTGGAAAATCCCTTTGTATGAGATTGCTGCGGGCCGGGGCCCCAACAAGAGATACCACTGTGTGTGTGTGTGTGTGTGTGTGTGTGTGGTCGCATCGAGCGCACACACTTTTTTCGCTTTGTTCCGCCTGCGTGAGAGATGGCAACCAGGCAGGAAATTGTCGCCCGTATCAGCGGTGGCGGGCGAAGGAGGCGACGCGTGCGGCCCACGGACTCCAGCCTCCAGCCACCGAAATGTTGGCAGCCCATCAGAGGCGAACAGACACGGGCCTGGTGCACGCCGCGTGTTCGAACCGACCTGGCAGCAGGACAGATGCTGCGGCCAGGTGGGAGGAGTGGACATCGCATTCTCCAGTCTCCTGTCTTTCTGCGTTCCCACATAACAAGGCGCTGATTTTTCCACAGCAGTGGCAGCATCTCGTTTGTTGTGAATAATGCATCTGGTCTCCCTTCGCCTAATACTTCCCTCTCTATCTGTCCTATCCGAAAAAATACCACACAAGAAAAGAAATGAAGCTCCAACAGCAGCAGTGAGGTTAAGTCACACATGGAGCCCAGGACTACATAATGGATGAGAGCCAGGCTATCTGCCACTGGAATTAACGACTTTAATTACCTACTTTTAATGGCGAGGGACTAGTGCCATCCATTTTGTTACGAATGCCGAAATTAGTGGCGGAGAAGAAGAAAGCTCACGAGTTTTGTGTTGCATCTCACAATATCAAAAAAAGAATAGAAGCACAACGTCTTTGATGCTGTTCTCCTCGTGTAATATGTGCATACCAATTATAAGCCGGATAAGAAATGGTGCTTTGTTCCATTATTCAAAATGTTACCCTTCCATTTTTAAATGTCCCGCTTCCCCTTTCAGATGGTATTCAATGTGTATTTGTGATTCTTCTTTTCTCACATTTTGTGGCGTTAAAGCTTGAGTTGAAAATACTCCATTATGTATATTTTAACCACAGTCAATAATACCACATTTTAAATGATGAAAGCCCATATATTCATCGCACATTCCGTTTTTTTTTTTTAATATCCCTAGATTTGACCCAAGTTACGGGTCAGGTTCAAATCCAATGGTTTTTAGCTTGAATCGAATCGTCTGGTGGTGCAGGATCAGGAGGCTGAAAGTAATGTTTGAAGCAACACACCGCGGGAACTGGGCCAACGCGGCTTCAGTCAATCCCTCGTCAAAGTGGACAAACAAATTCCCAGGTTGAACGAACCATAAAAGGTCTGGATCACAGTCGCCACGGGGGGGAAGAGGTGGAGGTTTGATGGGCGGGTCCGAAGCCAGCATTGAATCTGCCAAAAAGCCTGCGGGGGGGGGGGGGGAGTGCACCTTTGTTCCTGCACTCCTCTTTCCCATCGCGAAGCCTGGTGAAGCCTGGCAGATGAAACGAAGGCGCTGGCGACACTGTGTGTGTCAGAGGATACACAACGACCCTAACTACGTTTCTTTCAAACGCATTATTTGTATGCAATGGTGTTTGGTTTTTTTTCTCTGAAAGATACAACTGTCCGGCCAGCTGCACGATCAGAATAAACACAAATGTAATTAACCCCAAAAGGGCCCAGTGTTTGGTTCCTTGCTATTGGTTCTCTTGGTAAACCCATAAACATCATTGATCATTAAAATGACTGTCTGTTCTCTTGTGATCAAGGTTTGATCATTGGTGACTTCTTTATTAAATACTGCTCCGGGGTCTCTGTCAAACACTCAGAATAGAAACACTTATGGATTTAATATCGATTTTGTTTTCAAGGTATAATTGGAACTGTCTTTAAATCTAAGGATACATTTGAATGAAAGCAATATGAGTCCAACACTATGACTGTAACCTTAGGGACAGTGCAGATGGTCACTTATGAATAACCAATATCCTTCAAGACCCTGTATGTTTCTGGATAAAGAAATCATTCTGCAATGACCTGTTCTAATGCAACACAATGGGGAAGTATCTTGCATTGTGTTGCATTGTCCCTCTTCTTGGATACTAGTGGACTCTGACAAATGCTCACAAAGGATGAACTGTTGTTGAGATACTGCATGAACAATGGGAGCCGTGCAGTTCATTTCAGCTCTGCAAACTCCAAAATGTTTGCAGAAGAAGATGCTGCTGAATCTCCGTGGAACAGAGAAAATTGATTAGCTGCAGGAGAAATGTCAAGAGCTGAACTGGGTGTTGACTGATGAAAACGTCCTTGACATTATTCCGATCCCGGTATCATTTCCTGCAATGTTGACTTCAACCTATCTGGAGGCTAATTTAATAGTGTTAGTTTTACTCCTCTGTCATTGTTTGTGGTTCAGCCAGCAGTTATTGCTGTCTCTGTGACACTCATTACTGCCTAATTACTTTCCTGAATTAATTGGCCGTCTTGTTAATTTTAACCTCTAAATAGTATAATAAAGGGGGCTGAGCAATTAAAATGAGGAGGGTTGGAGGCCATAAATCCACAGCGGTTAGGAAACAGTCCGTCCTCATTGGAGGGGAAGGACACAGGATGTATCCTTTAGAAACTTTAGCAATATAAGGAAAGCACTCGTCCCTGCACACATCTACAACAGCAAATTGTGTAATGGCAAATTACAAATGAAAGCAATATAATTTCTGCTGACCTGAACTTGTTCAGGCTGTTCTTAAGCTGCTGTTATTTCCACTAGAATGAATGACATTTGTTGGAGGTGGAAAGGTCAAACACAAACCTGCTCTTCCGCCCCCAGGAGAACGCTGTTCGTGTTACGTGTACTGACGTTACACCGCTTCAGTGGTTTCATAACCCAAACCAAAATGTATTCCCAAGCCGAGCCAAGAACAGCTGCTGCCCAACTCTAAATAAATCCAATGAAAGTAAAAGAAAAGCAAGATTTCGAAAAAAAACTCTTTGTGAAACATTCCCCTAGATACTGCGTTGTCAAGCAGTAATTTAGGATTAAGGACATGCTTTAAAGCCATGTTTCTACTTTAGGCTCTTTAGGGTCAGTATTCTGTTTGTTCAGATCTGAAAGAAATAACCTGCTTGCATGGACCTTACTGCACAGAATTGACTTAGATAAGTATACATTAAGTAGTTTTTACGTCTCCAAACATCAGGAAACGTTTCTGACGTCCTGACCCAGATACCCAAAAGAAACCAGTTGATTAATCTCCCCGTGCACAGGGTTTCATTTAATAATTTATTTTAAAGGACAGCCGGAAATGAAATCACCCAAAACATCCCACTGAGTAATCTTCTTCCGAGTTGAAAACAGCACCTCGCTGCCTGTCTGAGTTTCTCTGCAGCTGTAAATCCCACCGCTGAAGGTCAGATCCACAAGTCTGATTTGGATAACAAGAGGCAGTCGGTCAGTAAATCAGGTCAATAGACATAATCCAATATAATCCACTCTAATCTCACCGAGTAGTCATGGCAGGAGATTACCCTAGTGATTATTTTTAATTGCTATGTTAGAATCCTGATTTGGCTGCATATGATTTGTGAAAATAAATCAAGGGCCTTGGATACGTGTCCTGAAATTGCGGCGACAGATGTGTGAGTTTTTTTAATTAATAGTCTACAACAATTTGTTTAAAGAACAAGAGGTCGAAATGAAAATCCAACCATTCACAACCAAATGCAACTTACAAGTCTGCCTCATTTGCTCACAGCATGGTTTTTACTGCTTTACTGGTTACAAGGGGAACACGAAATGAGAGCCGACACGCGGACGAATGATGCAGACCGAAGCCACCGACGGGGTGCAATTCCATCAAAATGACATCAAACCAACCCATTAATCCCCTGGCAGAAAATACCCTCAAATCTTTGCAAACATACAGCTAAACAAAAGGATTCAGATCACGAGACGCACACCACACCCCATCAGCTCCCCCTTCAGCCACAGAGTCAGAGAGCTTACTGAAGGAAATGGAATGAAGGCTAAATTATGCATCGGCAGGATTTGATTGCACAAACAAAACAACTATGTGATTTGTGTTGGCTGGGTGGGTCGTTAGTTTAACAACCAATACTGAGATAAGAATGGCTTTGAGTATTTAATGAAAGCCCTCCAGAATCTCTCTCTTACAGTTTCTTTGTGGGCAGACACTCGCATTCATACAATCCCTCACCCAAGCTTGGTTAAGGTCACCAACTCTTTTCAAGTCCTATGATCTGTCCCATTTGCAATCCATTTATTTGGCTATTCTAATTTTTCTTAAAATGGTTCAATGGGGGAGGTTGTGACCATTTAATCACGGCTTGAGTCGAGCCGGCTTCACTCCATAGGAGGTGACGGCGGGTCCGAAGGGCTGATATATGGGGAACATTTGACCTTCACACAGATGGCCCATCCAAACCCTGCCCCCCTCTCGCTGTGAGTGCTACCACGCCAACACGCAGCCCTGGCTACAGCCATGGATGGTGAAATAATGTTAAATCAGTACTGGAGCGGCATGGGAGCCTGCTGCTGTAGTGCAGCCATAACCAATTCAACAGTTCATACAAGTAGGATGCAGTTAGCGAGTGAGCAATGTAAAATAATGGTTGTTTTGACACAAGGGCCCAGCTGGCCTACGTAAGGTGTCCTCCCATGACCTGGATATGTGGTGAACTGACAAATGCATTCGCATTTGGTTTGGGGACGTCCCGCGTGCTCTCAGGGATTCACTCCGCATCAATCATTCCGGATGGATTCGGCGGCACAGGTGGTCCGACACTTTCGATCCATCGTCGAGTGGCGACTACGTCTAAGTAAGGGGACAACTGGATGATTGGGACTCACATCAATACTCACTGACAAACTTTTCAAAACCGAGGAGACCCGTGGGGAATTAGAGGATCTTCGATATTTCACAAGAAATTTCCACCTCTTTTGTTAGAAAAATTGCAAATATCTGGAAAGACCTTAAGGAGCGACTAATGGTGGATGATTGAGAGTTTTGACGAAGCACTTCTCCTTTAACCGGCGCCTTAACCTTTTGTGCCTTTCCAGCACATGTTCAGGCATCCAGGCACTCGTCTCTTACGTCATGACACTCAGCCAAGTCTAGTCCCAACGCACAAATTCCTCTTTTACGAACGAGGAAAATAAAATCACCTTTTTTTCGGTTGACATCACCTTCATGTGTGCACGACCTGAATGTAAGGCGACGCGGCAATCTGGATTTAGTTCTTATTTTATAGTTTCATGCCTCTTGTGTCCCTGGGGTAACTTCACTTCCTGCCGTGTCCAATCACCTGTGTGTTTAAGCCATGTGTGTCCTGTTGCATCATTGTATGTCTTACCTAGTATCGTATATGTCTTAATGGATGTTCTGCCCAGAATCTTGTTCTCATGTTTTGGAAGTTCCTGTCCTTTTTTTCCCCTGAGCATTTTTAGATTTTGATTATTAAAGTATTTTTTGGTTTAAAACTTTGCATTTGAGTCATGCTCCCTGCCACGTGACACTGTTTCACCGTCTGTCCCACGGTGGGATCTTTCTGTGGTGCAACCAACGACATTTCCTTTAAGTGAAGATAGCATTGTTGCTTCAGTGAAGCGTGTTTGTAATCAATGTGCTCTGTAGGTCCACTTGTGCTGAATTGAAGGCTCACAGCTATGCTTGATGCAAACAAAACTATAACTCTGCTCTCATTTGTGCCACAGAAGGGCAGGAAAAGACCCATCGTCAGATTACCACTACTGTGTGACAAATCAGGGTCTACACCTATTGACCAATCCCTGTTGAGCTTGAGGCGGGAATGTGATGTCACAGACCTGAAAATCATCTTCCAATTTTTTTTTCACATTTCTACCCCCTTTAGATGGAGCACTGTGCTACATACAATTAGACTCTTAAAAGCACCGTTTTATAAGCTTAAAAGTACAGATTTCCTCCCTTTGCTGTGAAATACACTAAATTCTAAATGAATCAACATGTGTCTTTAGCACAGAAAGAAGATACAAATGGACTAAAAAATCTGTAGCTATGCAAAGGTCGGTGATTCAGCAAAAGAGAACAACCACATGAACATTTGTGGCAAGTTTCATCACTTACGAAAACCATGACCAACAGACGTCGCAATGCCAAAATCTCTTTTTAATCAGTCAATCTCAGTCCATTACTTCAGAAAGGCGTATCATGTCTCTCAAGGCGACGAGGTTACCATACGAACGCTCCTCCTATTGTCTCTCTCCTCACCTGAGTGATTTTACAGTATAAACCACGGACCCCCCCCCCCCCACAGGGGGATATGGTGCGCGTGGTGCAAAGTGGAGACTAATTGGAAATGATTGCTGACAGAAGCTTGAGCCACAGGGCCCCTTAATGATCCAAGCAGCTCTTGGATCAGAGGAGACCCCTCCCTTCCCCCTTCCCTTTTAGGAAGGCATTTATAACGGATGACAGCCGCCCGAGCCCCGTTGAGGGACTGAGGGGTTACAGCTATGTTGTGTTGCAGGTTGGGATGGAGGGAGGAAAAAGCAGGAGGAGGGATGGGGAGTCTCTTTGACAGATGAAAGCAGACTGGAATTTGAAGTGGTGTTTTCTCAGATGTCACGAGGGAAAATGTTGAAAATGAAGCCGAGGCGCGAATTCAGTCAGGGAGACCGGGGAAGGTAAGGCGTGCCCCAGGGGCCCCCGCTGTCTATGTGGGGGCAGGCCATAACCCGATTGGGGGCGGAGGCACCGTTTCCCTAAACCAATCGCGTCGGTGCAGGTTAACGTCAGTTCAGCAAGCGCCAGACGCAACCCTCCACCAGCCCTGACACCTCCAATCAGCAAGGAATCTGGCACATCGAAAGAGTGGAGCAACTTGTTCTCTACCGTAATACTAATGCTTGTTGTGATAAAGCACGGTTAAAAGTTCAGAAGTTTCTTCTGATTGAAATGTGATTGAGGATCTTCTACAAAGGAAGGAAGGAAACAAACTCCACCATTTACCTTGAGCTTAAACTTACGGGGCTTTTCATCCGCAATGTTGTTCTTCTTGTCCTGAGTTTTTTTTGACAACGCACTAGCTGAAGTCCAATTTAAATAACAGTTACACCTAAAAATGAGCCTAGAACTCTTTGCAGCTGAGTGTAAAGCAGACAGTCGGTACCTCCAAGTTCAAAGACTTAATCATTTGTCAGAAAACCGGACAGTTCTAGTTAACAGTTGAGCTGAGGTATCCGTCTATGTTCCGACCATCAGGTACGGGTGAGATCCTTTGGTGGGGGCCGTAAGACTGAGGCGGCGGATAGAGAGCTGTGTTCAGCCATGGAGATGAGGTGAGGAGCTCGGACATCCTGAGGGAACTCAGAGTAGTGCTGCTCATTTGTGTTGAAAGGGGCGGGCGGAGGTGGTTCATTAGTCTCTTCAAGATGCCTCCTGGTCACCTCCCTGGAGGGGATTTCCGGGCACGTCAAGCTGGTTGTAGGGCCCGCCCCCCCCCCGGACGAGCCGCAAAACGGCAGAGGGATTATGCTTCTCAGCTGGCCACGGAACACATCAGGATTCCTCCTGGCAACAGGAAATGGTGCAGATGAGAGGGACGTCGGGAATACCCTCTTAAAAGCTGCCCTCGTGACCCAGGCCCTGAATCAGCAGGTAGTAGCTGGATGGCTATAAAACAGCAAACACAACTAAACTACTTGGTTTAGTAATGTGTGGCTTTTGGTTTTCACGTTGGACATGAGCAGTGGTGTCATGGTCCTGTCCAACACAAGGATATGTTGAAAAAAGGCAAACAATGCAGTTTTTTCAATTGGATTCTCATTTTTAGTGGACATGCGTGGCATATCATCATAATTATATATAATTAAAAGGGTTTTGATGTGTGTGTATATGTATGTATATACATACACTCACCGGCCACTTTATTAGGTACACCTGTCCAACTGCTCGTTAACACTTAATTTCTAAGCAGCCAATCACATGGCGGCAACTCAGTGCATTTAGGCATGTAGACATTGTCAAGACAATCTCCTGCAGTTCAAACCGAGCATCAGTATGGGGAAGAAAGGTGATTTGAGTGACTTTGAACGTGGCATGATTGTTGGTGCCAGAAGGGCTGGTCTGAGTATTTCAGAAACTGCTAATCTACTGGGATTTTCACGCACAACCATCTCTAGGGTTTACAGAGAATGGTCCGAAAAAGAAAAAACATCCAGTGAGCGGCAGTTCTGTGGGCGGAAATGCCTTGTTGATGCCAGAGGTCAGAGGAGAATGGCCAGACTGGTTCGAGCTGATAGAAGGGCAACAGTGACTCAAATAACCACCCGTTACAACCAAGGTGGGCATAAGAGCATCTCTGAACGCACAGTACGTCCAACTTTGAGGCAGATGGGCTACAGCAGCAGAAGACCACACCGGGTGCCACTCCTTTCAGCTAAGAACAGGAAACTGAGGCTACAATTTGCACAAGCTCATCGAAATTGGACAATAGAAGATTGGAAAAACGTTGCCTGGTCTGATGAGTCTCGATTTCTGCTGCGCCATTCGGATGGTAGGGTCAGAATTTGGCGTCTACAACATGAAAGCATGGATCCATCCTGCCTTGTATCAACGGTTCAGGCTGGTGGTGGTGGTGTCATGGTGTGGGGAATATTTTCTTGGCACTCTTTGGGCCCCTTGGTACCAATTGAGCATCGTTGCAACGCCACAGCCTACCTGAGTATTGTTGCTGACCATGTCCATCCCTTTATGACCACAATGTACCCAACTTCTGATGGCTACTTTCAGCAGGATAAAGCGCCATGTCATAAAGCTGGAATCATCTCAGACTGGTTTCTTGAACATGACAATGAGTTCGCTGTACTCAAATGGCCTCAACAATCACCAGATCTCAATCCAATAGAGCATCTTTGGGATGTGGTGGAACGGGAGATTCGCATAATGGATGTGCAGCCGACAAATCTGCGGCAACTGTGTGATGCCATCATGTCAATATGGACCAAACTCCCTGAGGAATGCTTCCAGCACCTTGTTGAATCTATGCCACGAAGAATTAAGGCAGTTCTGAAGGCAAAAGGGGGTCCAACCCGTTACTAGCATGGGGTACCTAATAAAGTGGCCGGTGAGTGTATATATTAGGGCCGGGACTCGATTAAAAATATTAATCTAATTAGAGGCTTTGTAATTAATCGCATATATTATACTTACAAATATATGACCTGGGAACAGTGAAAGTCATTTTTTTCACATGGATTTTTATTTTTATTCAACCAATTCCAGTGTAGCAATAGCATATTTAGAAATATAGTACTTTCAGAAATTCAGGTAGCCTATAGGTAAGTAGACCAATACTTTCAAGTATATTCAGAACATTGGTTATTTTTTCAGACGTGGACTTAGTTACCCTGGTCCTTAAACCAGTCATCTGGTGCAGTGTGGGTTGGATGTGGGTCCTTGTACGTCCACGCTAGCTGCTAATTGTTTTGCGTTGAGGTGATACTTGAGGCTCGATGTGAATTCCTTGTTGCACAGCTTGCACACAACCACGCTCTTATCGACGCTTCCATCCGTGTGTTTATTATAATAAGATTTCCCATTCACGAGGCCAACCGACACGGTCTCGTCAGCTTCTTCGTTCATGTTCACTGTGGTTTGTTGTTGTCTGAAGTCATGAACGCTAGTTGGTGCTCCAGTATAATCGGTCCCCCCGAAACTCATCCAGTGAGAAACGTTCCGCGGTGCAAAAAAAAAGTGTAAAAATGCGTAAAAAATGTGTAATGCGTTATTTTTATGTGTAATTAATTAATCGCAATTAACGCGCTAAAGTTCCGGCCCTAATATATATATATACAAAGGATTGAGATTGGAATGGAAACTAACTAAAAAAATAAATTTCCTGTATTGAAACCTTAGTTTGTAAAATGAGGGCAGGAGTGTTTGGATTGCTGACAAATGGTTCTTAGAATATAGGAAATATTTTTCTCTACGATATCAAAAAGTAGAAGAAGGTGAATCTGCTGAGAAGACGTGACTTGTTTGGTGTTGCAGTGTAGATTACCTTCTTAAAAGGTTAGTCTAATATCCACAATCGAGGCAAAATAAAAGGGACACAAGGAAGACCTTGTAAAGTGAGATAGGGACCACTGTCTTTAATATCACTGCCTGAGCCAACGGAGACAGTTTGATGGATAATCCGTTGGGAGCCAAGCAGAGTCATGATACACGACACTACAGCGAGTTTTTAAATAGCCTGGGCTAAACCGATCGGCGCCGTCAATACGGCCATCCATCATCTCAAATTAACTGACAAGATGACACGTCAATGACACGGTTGAAAGTTTGCCCTGGCTCTTCAGTTGGTAAATGGAGTGTTACTGTCTAATGGAGCTTTGTCCCCCCGTCTCGCAACTGGAGTCTGGTCGGGTTTTGTCCTTTTGTGACGCTAATTAAATGAAATGGGTCAATATCAAGAAGTTTTAACATGCTATAACAGTGACGTAAGAGTAGGAGTTACCAGAATTAATTTAGGAAACTCAAGGGGAAAGCAGAAGGGGGGGTCCACGCGGGCCTGTTAGCCCGTCGGTTTTCATGACATTTCTGGACCTTAACACCCTGTTGATTTATTAAATGTCTGTAATTCTAACCAAAATATGTGGGTTCGGTTGAGGGTTATAATTGCTGATTGCCAAAAGTTACATAAACAGAGAGACGGGTTTTGCATTTTTCTTTTGACTGTGCAGTGATGCCTTGGAACATAAAGAAAAATATGTAAATTGAAAGCCTTTGTGGTGTCACACTTAAATCGACTCTGTAGATTCCCCTCTTTAGAGCGTACTGTTGATATGTTTTTCATCTCACGGTACAGTATAGGTAGTTCTATTGACCGACTGCTCTTTGTAATCATGGTTGATCAATAGTGCTGTGAGCCAATGATAAGTTTCCCTGCAGAGGCAATAAAGTATTGTGTATCAAATCCATCAAATCTTACACATCACAAAAACAACATGGCGAGGCCTGAAACAAAGTTTTGATGTTGTTTTTTGACGCACAATGATGAATGGAAATACAGTTTGGGTCTTCAATCAAGCAGTTCGTTCAATTCAAACTGAACAGGACAATGATTTGCAAATGATAATACGTCCTAAACTCATTAACTTGTTGAAGATTATACATTTCATCTGTGCTTTAAATCGTGTTAAAAACCTATTTTCTGCCAATGCGGTTAAAAAACTTTTTTTTACAGTTATTCTTGCCACAGCTAAACTAAATGTGCACGGAATTAATTTGCATTACAAATATATTTGTTATTTACATAGTGGAATTACAATTAATCGTGTCAAGACAGACTTTTTTAAACAACGACAATATAAACAGGAAGGAAACCTCACAATCACAGCAGCATGAATCAGTTAGTGAGGTAGAAGGATTTGAGTATTCTACTGAATTGTATCCGTAATCAAATCAATAAACACAAACCAGAAACTGCAATGCAATCCTCTCCAATCCAGGGGTGAGAGTACGCCAGTTAATAGATAAATGGGAAGTGTGTGGACCATTTTTCATCTACAAGCAGGGAGTAGTTTGGCGTCAGTAATCAATAAACAATGCATTTGTCCAAAATGTACAGTTTTTATTGCAGCAGACATCAGGAAGTTAAATTTATTGAGCTTGCTCACAGGGTTTCTGGCTTGCAATGCTCGGAACGCCTCGCACTCCAAACTCAATTTGGTGAATTTAGATGTTGAGCGGTGAGCTCTTGGGCCCAGAAGAGGAATATATCTTCCCTTATGTCATCTCCCGAAACCATAGAAATACTCAACAGCCACTGTTGGGCCTTGATGCAGCGATAAACTTTGATCCTGAAAAGTTGGAAAATGACTTTCAACAAAGCACAAAGTAAGGCCAAGGTGAAAGCAGCTCCAATCTGCCAAAGCTTTTTGTGGAATTCAACTTGCTTTGAAGCCTTCCTTCTTTTCACAACATATTACACACAATTATGCATCTCACACAAATCTCCTGTCTGTGTACTTCCCACTCGAGCATGTTCCACCATGGCTCAGAAGGTTTGATGCTTTTTGAGCCAGGGCATTTTAATGGAGCCCTAAAATCTTCTTCCTACATATTCTGGGTCCAACCTTTATTTTGCTTTGTCATGCAATTGCAGTGGAGAAAATATGATGCCTTTTTTCCGTTTCTTTTTGTCCTCTTTCCCCATGCAAATGAGTCTCTTTGCGGGTGAAGGAATTCACCCATTGCTAGCTGGGAAGAGAGCTGAGGACTAGTTCGAGAGATTATATTATGTCCCCATTGGCCTTTGAAAGCCTTGGGACCCCTCTATTCAGAGCTGGTAGATGTGGCGAGGGGGAACCGTTGCCCCCTCGACCCGACCCTGTAAAAGCGGTTTAAGATGAGATGAGAGATGAATTTCCTTTTATTTGTAACATCAACGCTCTTGGTTTGAGCTGTTCTCCTTTACATTCGTCTGCAAAAAACCCCACAAATAAACTAATCTATTTTCATTGTTCGTATCTTAAATTTGCAAACCTTTCCATGGCTGCATGGCATTGACAGCATTATTAACAGCCTTGTCACTAATAGTCATTTTGGAAAAACAACGGAAAAAATATGCATTTCACAAAAGCACATTTGTCTTATTCACAAGCGTGAGGACTAATTCCAGAGTACATCGGCTATGGGAAGGTGCCTCGATTGGTCCGCGCCTCGGATCGGAACCTCCCGAGGCGTTTGCCTTTGGTGAATCTGCGATCCTCAAGAGTACACTGCAGTGTTGGGTTTGATTAGAGAGGTCACCTTCGACTCAGGGGAGGATTCCTCTCTGTAACCGGCCTCATTAACGGTATTAATTCACTTTGCTTCTCTAACATTGCAGTCAGTGCAAATCCAGCAGCGCGTTTTCCTCGTTAGGGCGGAGAGGGAGTGAGGACTCACTCTCTCGCTCACTGGAGCCTCCTCTCTGGTGGTCACAATTTGAGGTTTGTGTCTTTACAAGTACAAATTATCCTAAAATGTGGCAGCTTTACCTTCCTGGCAAAGAAAAAAAACACATAATGTGGGTGGCCATGAGCGGGTGTGCAGCGTCTGCTAAACAAGAGAACATTGGAGGGTTTGTAGTGGGAGGACGTTTTTCTCTTCGTCTTTTTCACACTGAATAACGATCTAATTCTGTGCTTTTTGCCATAAACGGAGAGAAGCTAAAGAATTCATTACAGGCTACAATTTAAATGGCATTGATGGGCCGTTGTGGTAATGGTGTTTTTAGCAAACGACCCAAGGTGTTATTTGAAGACGTTTGTGTTTTCAGTTATTTTACATCCCTAAACGCTTGTTTTTTATTTTTTTAATAACAGCCTTAATTTCTCATGTAGTGACACTGGTCATATACATTATATATTCACCATGGTTTCCAGCAGAAACTTCCCATTCACATAACAACAAGAGGCCAGCTGGGGTCCTTCTGAAGCTCACAGTAAGTTCACCCTGGGATGAGGGAAACGTCTGTTTCAGAAAGGGAGGTAACTAAACCTCAGGGTCAGTCGCTATGGTAACTGAGCCTGTGAACCTAACCTGGTCGGGAGCAGGTGTTCTTCTTTCACAGGCTCCTCCCTCTGACAGCAGCCAGCCAATGACACAGCGTGCTTTCGTTTCCTCATTCATTCATACTCTTGAGTCAGGCGGATTTTAGCGCAGTTTCCACACGTGAACAAAATAAGATCTCTGTTACGTTAAAGACTAAATTGTTTTCTTGAACATGTATCCTGCTGATGAAGCTGGATTTAGATATTTTGTCATTTCCAGATGACTACTTGTCTGAACGGTATATCGTTTTTTTTCACAGTCCATCAAATATGTCCAAAACCTCACCCGTCGTGGACATGCTCTCACATCCGAGCACATTCTTTGTGTAGTGTTACGTTTTTTTTGTTGCAAAGGGCAGTTTCCTTTACAACATCGGTGACGTGTTTGTACCCTGGACACAAGCCAGTGAGAGCCTTTAAAGAGGGGTTACACATAGAGAATAAAATACATTCTACGTTCAATACCATTGTACCAGTTTTTATTCTTGTGATCAAATATGAGCATGGTGTGTATAAAAAATGTAATTTTCCCACTGGGAATGGGAGTAAAACGTATGGATTATGATTAGTGTGTGCATTAAATATTCACTGACATCACTACGTTGGAACTTACGTGTTGACCTGAGCAGCAGTTTGATCTTGCTGCAGTGGCGCGTTGCTTTTTTTTCTTCTAATCATTAATATTTCCAGCTCATTAGGGGTGACGTATGTGTTCGTTGCCACGGTAACTCGTTGTATCATGGCTCCATTCGTGCCGCCTTCGGTGCACGCGCTCTACTCCGAGTTGATTGAACCAGCTCTCAACAGCTTTTCGGAAGTTTCCCACCTCAGGGTAAATCAACTCAGAGTTTTAGGGTTTGACTCAGAGTTTGTTTGAACCTCCTTCTTGAAACGGACCCCTGGTTTGTTCCGTCGTTCTAGTGCCCGTTTTACCGACCCAACAAACAACCATGATTAAACATGAATAATTGCATGGTGCATTAGGGTCGACTTCTCGCCATCTAAATCTTTGTGTAACAATATGCTTTTTTTTTTTACACCTCGATGTCGTTCAAAAGCCCTCCGGCTGTTTCTCTTCCTTGTTTCCAAACAATACAGCTTCTGTTTTGCTCCCGAGGAGAAAATAAATATCCCGCTTGATGGATTTTCACCTCAAACAAATTAGACTCGAAAAGCTGTTTCAATCACTGCCTTTTCCTCAGCGGGTGGCGTGGCTCTAAAAATGAAAGACATAAAAAAAAAAAAATGTAATAATAATAGTAGTATATGAAATGAGGCAAAATTCTACCTGAACAAAAAAAAAACACAGCCAGGGGTAAAGAATGCATTTATCATATGACTCACTGTGAAACCCTTCCGGCTGGAGTGTAAGTGCACTTCCATTATGGATCTGTTTACAGGCAAATGAAGGCAAAGAGATGGATCATTGGGGGGAGAATCATTCATTCCACCAATGATGTGAGTTTTATGAAAATCCCCAAAAAAGAGAGAAAAGAGGGATGGATTCTGGCCTGAGTCGAGTTCTGTCTTATTGTCTTGAACAAGGACGTTTTGTTTGGCTCCGGCTGGGAGCAGCACAGCGCTTTGATCGAGTGCCGGATGAGTTGTTCTAATCGCCCTCCATCTCGGGCCCCCGCCCGCCCCCCTTCCCTCCCGGACTGTCGCCGGATGGATTGACCACAGGGCACACACTTCTAATGAGTAATCCTTACCACTGTTGGACCGAAGTTTGGCCGCTCAATGGAAGACTCAATACGTTGTGCAGCAGCAGCAATGCAGTCATTATCCAGTATTATTATTATTACTACTAATTATGCAGCAATCTTTAACATTAATCACAAGTTTCTGCTTGGGCCAATCGGTGTGCGCTTGCTTTAAATGTATACGACTGGAACCTTTACAGTCTGCTGTGTGTGCGTATATTTTCCTCAATCGTGGCGTTATAACAAGTCAATGTTTAATGTCACACTAGTTGATACGTCGGGTTTCAGTTTGCGGTGCGAAAGCTCATAAAATACCTCATTTTTAAATGAAGTCACTTAGTATTTATTTCAAACATTTGGCTCCATGGAGGTAGAGGAGGAAGGTGGTCAAATGCTACGTCATGACTTTTTCTCCCCCCCCGTGTGACTTTGATTGGCTGCCGTGCTTCGCTCTCTGTTTTTCATTAACTCCTCGTTGCTTTCTTGGACCTGGTCAACCTCGGATTCTTGATCGATAACCTCCCCGGGCCTCCTCCTCCTCCTCCTCCTCCACCAACGCGTTAAATGACCCCCCCATCCATAGAGTGCACCAGCTCTCTCTCTCTCTGCCCCTCTCAGGTCAGGTCGGGGGCCCTGGTCGACCCGAGGAGGGCCCGATCGGACCCTGAGCAGATCCGCGGTGACACCGCCTCAGTGCCGACGTCTCCCCTCATTACCGCGCCGTCGCTCCGAAACGTGAGGACAACGGACGCGCAGGCCGCACGCCGTGGTGACACCTAGCGAGCGGCCCTTTGGTTGGTTGGGGATTGACGATGTAGGGCAGCGGGGCGGCGGTGACATTGACACATGGGGAACAGAGGAGATTCATTTCCTCGCTCGCGGCTCTATTTTCGGCGCCGGGAGTTTTAACGGAGCAGACCGGCTCGGGGCTCGGCTGATGCTGCTCGGGTCGGGCCTGCGTGTGTTAGAGCGTTGATTAAAGACCTTCAAAAGGCAGCAAGGACGGCAGCAGCCTTAAAGTGAAATCCAGCCATCATGTGATAGTATATAGTAATAGTTACATATTTTAGGGTATACGGGGCCAAACCAGATGACACCGGCGTGGTGAAGGAATATGATGAGGTCGGAGAACTCTTGTCCCCCCCCCCACCCCCCAGGGTTGGTCGAAGTCGAAACTAATGATTATTTCCAATCTATAACACCACTAATGCACTGACAACGGCGTGGCGATTATTTAATCACGGCGCTTTGAGGACACGGGAGGACCGCCGAGCGAGTGTTTATTATTATTTGCTCTTTTGGGTTTCTCTGTGGGGGGGGGGGCTGCTTTAGCTCCGTGTGGGTGGGGAGCGTTGGTTTGAGAGCAGGCACTAAAAGCTCTGCAGCACAAGAGAGAACACTCCGAAAAACAGTCAACCCTTCATGATGGGGAAGAATATCGGTTCTATCGGGGCCCAGATAATCCCAAAATAATCTCCTTATGCAATCTCTCTCTCTCTCGCTCTCCTGCTCTCTCTCTCTTGAGATGTTCATTTGAAAACGTTGGCTCGCGTGCGCCTTACTTTGCAACGTGATTCCCCGGGTCACGGGACTGGTGACGTTGTTGGTTGTGTTTTTGTCCGGGCTCTTAACAGCACTGAGCTCGGCGGACCCTCGGGGGACCCGTCCGCTCGGGCCTCATCAATAACGTTCCCCCGCGCAGGTCGACTCACAAAACAACAGCGACGAATGAGTAAAAAGCCCAGAAGCCATCAGTAATGACCTGGCGCAGTCTCTGCAGTGTGGCGCATCACTCTGACGTCCAATATTATAACCATTTGGCCCTGAATGAGGGCATTGTTTTTTTATATGCTTCAAGAAGTGCAGTTTTTTTTTATCAGCTGTCATACACAAAATGCTGTGACTAATTGCTGTGTCGCCTGATTTTCAACATTACAACAGGTACCTCTGCCTTTTCTAAGCCCTCTACAAGTTCTTCTGATTGCAACAGACGGTTCTGATGTAAGCACCTAACAGCTTTTACAGCTTTTAATTCTCGTTATTGTCGGTCACCTGTTAGAGCAGCCAGGTACCCTAGCCCAGATTGAACAATCGAAAGGATTTACTATAACATCGTGTATAAGAATGAAAGGAAACTATTTGGATAAATTGGTTGCAGCGTGTTGTGTTCACCCATAACAAACGTATGCCAGATTTGCGGGCAATAAAACATTGTTTTGGTATTGGAGTGTTACTCGGGAGGATAAATTGAGAAGTCACACTGCGTAGTCAACTGACCCATCGTTATGCAAAGAGAGTCGCAGGCCGCCATTACAATTAAAGTCTTGCCAATGGACCTTTTTTTAATAGCCAACACTTTGACATGTCATAGGGGGAGAAGCACAGATGGAATTAATGACGGCAGCAATCCACTTAGGGGAGGTCACAATATTGGGCGTAAAGACTAGGAATGGAATGGAACTGAGCCATCATGAAAATTATTAATCCCACTTGTGCTTTTCCTGACGTGAAAAGTCAAAATATCTGCTGTGAAAAAGCTCAAATTGATATTGGTTGCTTTGAATGCACCTGCACATGTTTAAGCCTCATGTCATGTAGAGGCAGCTGTTTAGGTTTAAACTCTGAGTGAGGACCAAAAAAAAAAAATACATAAAATATTTAAAAGGCTGAAATATAATTTATGGAGAAGAAGCTGGCAGGGAGGACGTAGCAAAGGGCTTATTGGATCGAAGCACATGAATGAAAAAAAGGGAAGCGATGTAAAAGCAGTCGAGTAAGACCAGAGCTGTCCCAGTCGGGTTCACAAAAGACAACACGGCCACCTTGAGGTTTTTCTTCTTTATAAATGTTGCATGGCAGAAGCAATTAATCGCCATTTTGGAGAAGTGCAGCAAAAAATAGCACCCATTAAAAGATAGCAAGGGGTAAAAGCGTTACTTTTGTCCCATATTCTTCTATATTTGTGTCTAGAGGAGGGGGGACACACACACTTAGCGTGACAGCTTGAGTTTTAGAAACTACCAAGAAAGAAAGCAGCTATCGCATTCACTCTGCAGCGCTCCTGAGGAAAAGTCTCAGAAATCGAATTGGTAAAGGAGACCATTCGGATGCTCTTCTCTTGACTCCGGGCCTCTCGCGTAGAATCACGTCCATGACCTCGAATGGATATCCAAAAATTGCATTAGGAGGAAATCCTAGTGCAGCAACAGGGTGTAATGAGCAGAGCGATTGTCCTTCCACGTGAAGGTCTGAGCCCAAAAAATCCCGTGACGGCGAACGTTCACGTTCGACCGAAGCCGCCCTTGAAAAACATCGCCGGACCCCAGTGGCGCTTCTGCTGGAGTTTTTTTTTTTTTTTTTTTTTCTAAAGTGGCACGGAACTAAAATTAAACCGTCAGAGAGAGGAGGAATGTCAAAGGTTTCGGGAAGATAGCCCGACGCGTTGTGCTGTGTGAGGACACAAAAGGGGGGGGAATCAGAAGAAAAGGGGTCGCTGATCAGGGGAAGACGTGGGCGATGAGTCACATGGGCGATGAGTCACATGAGCAATAGCGCCATGAAGAACTAGCGTCTTCTATTGGGTCCATTCAATATCAGTAATGTGTAAAAAGGCTAAAATGTTAATAGAAGGGCAATTATTACAAGACAGCTGCTTAGTGTGCTAATTTCGGTATTTTTTTTTAATACTGAAAAAAATTCTCATTGTGTTAATTATTGAATGTTGTGACCTAACACTCTGGCCACGTTTTCGACCTCGCGCCTTTTAAACTGCCCAGAGATAAATCAGCACGACCAACGTGCCAGTACCGCATTATTTTCCCGAGTATTTACCAAGTATGTCCTCAGTGCTTTCAAATCACGGCGTGAAGTCCCAAGGTCAATTAATGAAATTCAAAACTAATTCCTGTCCCCCGGAATCAGCGAACGAAAGTAAACAAGCCAACATGAATGAATTAACTTCTTTTAGGAAGGACGCAATACATCAAACGGGCAGTGCACAAAGTAATCACTTCTAAGCAGGTGTACCTTATAATATAAGGCGGCGATGTTAATTTAGAGATGCAATTTGCACTCCCACCAGCCCTGTGATATGCGACCTGCGACCGAGGTTCGTTTGCCCAGCTGTTCCATCCCATGCTGCGTCACGGGAAGGAAAGTTGCAGCTACACCGGAGTAGATTTGCAGCCGCCATTAACTACCGGCGTCCTTTTAAAGATTTAGGCTCATAAATCCCATCGGGCCACAAAAAATAACATCTGAAGTACGAAACGGAAAAGAGAGAGAGCGGCTTTTCGGAGGAGAAACCATAAAAGTGAGTTAATGTGCCACTAGGGAATAGTTATGACGGCATTAGTGGACAGTCATACATCACACTCGGCTCCTCGACTGAACCACAACCCGAATGCGGTGTCTGGTTTCCTGAAATGACTGATAGGGAAGCTTAGAATTAGCGGGGTCACTCGTTGGTTTGAGGAGGCACTTGACTGGAATAAAAAGGAAAGTCTGCATCAGGTGGGAGGTGCAAAATAAATTACCTTCAACTCTGATACAGAGGTCGAGTATAATCAAGATGCCTAATATGCTGCTGTCCTCCAAATCTCTTTGGTTTGACCGTACAACAAGACTGTAAGATTGTTATTTTTCATAACTTGAGTCATCCCTGTCCTTTCATTTGGTGTCAGCGTTTTCACAAATAAGCCTTCTGTGATTGTTTTTCATTACCGTTTGGTTTCAACATAACAATGCCCAACAAGCACTGAGCGAGGTCCATGAAGAAATGCTTTGCCCATTTTGGTAGTAAAAACGACTTCAACCCTATCCAACAGCTTTGGGATGAGCTAGAAAAGCGGCTTTGATCCAATGCTTTATTGCTCATTGGCTGACCTCCATAGTGGGGAAAAAAATCCCTGCAGCCAGGTTCCAAATTGTCACAGAAGGCCTTCCCACTAAAGAGGGGGGGGGGGGTTACCAGCTTCTGGTGTGCACAGTTTTTGGAGGTGATGGAGGCTTCCTCCCGTGCTGCATAACCTCCTGTGAAGGTCCAGGCATGACGCCGGGAGAGCGGGTAGAGTGAGAAGAAGTGGGGACTTAAGTAGGGCTAGCATGTGTACTACGTCAATTGCAGGGCTCATTGCAGCCCTTCCTCCTCTGTAGGTTAGATGTGCACCTGTTCTGGTCGCAGAGTGGACCGGGTCCAATAATCCAATTGAACTCAGGCGTCGCCACAGGTCGACGTTGTCAGTTGCAGCCGCCGCACCCACAAAGAAGAGCAGTGCTTTTGGGTGGCTCTAAGCCTCCCTTGAACCGGGCCTTTGGTGCCGCTAAAGCCGCAGTCCTTCCTCATAGCTCCAGATTACTCAAAATCCGATGTCTACGCAGGGCGATTTTTCTGATGTACACACATTTAACTTGAATGACGTTACAGGAGCATCACATTGACGCCGAGGTCAAAGCCATCGGAGGGGTGTGTTGTTTGAACAAAGTGGGTTTGCTAAATCGGATGCGAGACGGCGAAATTACAAATGGCCCCCCCGTCCCGCCCAATGACGCCCTCCTCCAGTCATAAAAACGACTTTCAGGTCCAAAGGAGCTCGGCAGAACAGCATCACCATCTCCTGATGACTTCTAATTTTCCGTCCCCACTTAAGACATCACACACCAAGACAGTAAAGTGGGCATAAGGAAATGAATCATCATGCATGGGCCTGCTTACGCGTGCACACACACACACACATATACATCAGACTTCCATCTAGCATCTTTATTATGTTCACCTCCCCTTGGATCCAATCATTGGCTGGATGGATTTTTGCTTATTAGATCCTGAAGGCAAAAAAAAAAAAAAGTATTGACTGATCGCAGCAGCTCAGAGTCCCGCTGATTGCTTTTCATTTTCTCGAACATTATTCTTTTATTATAATATCCTCTCGTTGTTTTAAAGCTTGTTTTTCCATTTGTTGTTTAGGCCACAATACTGCATCAGGCTGCACCGGGAGTAAAGGAAAAAGAGACTGCTTGGCTGTTGTGTAGCTAAATGAAGCGCCTTAACAACAAGCCTGTTGAACTTGGGGTATTTGTTCTTCGGGAAACGAGACGCCGGCAGGAACTGTGGCTTTAACCTCCACGGAAGATTGAAAGTGGGGCCACCCCGGTGGCGATGACTTTTCTCGGAGGAAGTGAGCCGCCGACTCTTCCTCCGGCCCGATCGGGGCGCACAAAGAGGATTATTCATTGGGAAAGAGACGGAAATAGTTCAGCACTAATTCAAAAACAGATGCAGATATTTCATGCTTCTGTGTTGGATTGAGTTAATGTGAGGGATACTGACCCTGTTGATAAAAATGTCAACATAGAGAGGAAACAAAATGCTTAATTTTCATATAGTTATGTTTAAAATAATGTTAAAAAAACAGCTGATCTCTGCTTGATTTCTTCTTTCTGTATTCTGTGCAATGACAATAAAGTTGAATCTTCTTTTAACCCAAAAAATCCAATAAAGGAAATGTATATTTTGCTACATTACATGTAATTTATCTGACGCTTTTATGCTAATAAACATCATCTAACTAATACAATCTGTAATCTACTGAACATTGGCCAAGCCAAGAACAGTTTGATTCCTAGATTAAAACAAGAAAATAATAAACACACTTACCTGTACAAACATTTTCATCCCCACGGAATCGACCATCTCCACATCATGAGGTTGGAATCGAGCTGTTGGTGGTCAGACGGACGAAGACTGTTGGATAAAAAAAATTAAAAACATCGCAAAAACAATCGCAACCGATTACAAACCACAGTCTGCACACACCTGTCCCATGTAATGGATAGAATCCACTCCTCATAGAACCCTCTGTGAGCCTGTGCACGGCTGACTGCCACAAACAGTCGGGCCTCCTTTTCCTCCTCAAGACGCCAGGAGAAAGCTTTGACTTTTGAAGGGGAAAATAAACGCGTTTTAGGCTGGATTAGTAACTCGGCGAGCTGCTACCCAAAAGGTGCCAACTGCGAACTGCGCGCTCGCGTCACTTCAGTGGTGAGTGACTATTTGAATAATGTGCAATTACTCCCGACTGACTCACTGATCATTTACTCATTGTGAATCACTCTTCTCAATACGTTTCTTCATCCCCGGCCCCGCTTCACACCATCACTGACTACGAGCTGTATTTACATGTAATTACTCTTTTAGCACGTTAACACAGCCAACCATGGTGTTTATCTAAAGCTCTCGTTGATTAATGACGTGACTATGAGAGAAAGGGAAAAGTTTCACATGGATGCCAGGACTTCCTCTGAGGCACACGGTGGTGGGAGATGATGCCGTGCTGTATGCATTGGGAATGTGAGGGTAATTGGATGTGGAAATGAGCTATAACGTGAACATATATTTCAAAGCACTGCCACTGAGGGAAGAGGGTCTCTGCCTGCCCCCCCCGCCCCGATTGGTCAGCTGACAGCTAGGAAGTGCACCACGGGATCCCAGGCATCAACGTCAGCTCGAGGCCTACAGCGCAGGAACGATTTGGAGGGCGGGACGAGCAACGCGTGACTTGACGCTGACATTTTGTGAAAAGCAAGATCCTCTTAAGCCCTTTCCCACCGAACCCGGCGCCCCGGTCCGCTCGGCCCCGGTCGCGCCGGTTCAGTCAGACCGCGGAGGTAGAGGGTTGATTTTGAAGTAACCCATCGGCGGGAGAGACGTCCAACAGTTCAAAGGCCCCCCCAAGTCCTTTCAGCTAAATGATAGCGGATGACAAATGCAAAGCAACTCCTCGACAAGCCCAACTGAAATAATATGCCTCGGTGTCGTTCCACATTTGCATTGAATGTCCTTAATTGACCATTTTGCCTTCACTTCCAGGGCCCTGGAGGAAGTCTGTTGCTGCACTCTCATTTGTTCCGTCATTACAGCCCGAGATGTGTCATTATTCAAAGAAGAGCACAGCTTCAAATCCACATTTAAAAATGTAACTGCGGCCCGTAAGTGTGACACGCTGAGCCTTGTTTCACTTACAGTAGGGAGTGTGTGTGTGTGTGTGTGTACTGTTATCTTTGGGAGGACCACTTCCAAGTGTGGAGACATTTAGAATGTTCTGACATTTTGTTTGGTCCTTCTTCAAAAGACTAACTTGAGGTTAAAATAATGGTTTCAGGCTGAAGTCGGAGATTTTTTTTTTCCAACACGATGTTGAACATTGGAGCGGCAAAGGAAAAATTCAAATTAGATGCATAAATGGAAAAAATGCATTGAGATGTCCCGAGTAGGGCTCAAACACTTACCGACCATACTATAATAATATGCCTTGATAACATCTTTCATTAGACCCCACAGCCTGGTAAATGCGCACGTCTTTCAAACTTAAGACCTACTGTTATCCAGAAAAACCTTTAATGTCAGCGTCAGTCAGTAAGGGCCTGCATTGTTGTATTATTGTTTACATTATGTAACACATTATGTTAATCCGCCATCTCACTATCAGGAACAGATAGGCGTGTGAGGATTACACGCATCGCGTCGTGCAAAGCAGGATTTCACAATTCAAAGATCTCCTTGTTAAGTCAATCGATTTGCATGTGTTTACCTCGTCGGTGCAAATGTATAATTTGAAGGTTCAGTACGGTTATCTATGGTGGTTTATTCATATTTAACCTTTTAATTCAGGGAGATGGTGTCGCGGGATTAGATGTTCCTCAACCAATCACCAGAAGCCAACGTAATATATGAAATCCTTTAAGGTCGACCCCGGTGCGAGCAGCTCGACATTGGCGTTAAACTTTGTTATCTTCCCGCAGAGCGAGATGTTCAACGCATTATTCTCAGAAACGCCAGAGGGCGTGAAGACAAGACGAGCCGTGAAGAATCAAAAAGCCATGACCGTACCTAAAGATGAAAAGCGCTTATTATTACGTGTAAAATCATATCTCATAGTCATGGATAACTTAATTGCCCTGTTAAGTCCTGTGGAGAAAAAAAATGTATTAAATCCATTATGAACAAACAAAAAGTGTTCATTTGAACTATTTGACTTGGCTGCAAAATTGGAACAGTACAACAAAAAAAAGAGGAAGTGAAAAGTTTAAAATAACTTTAATCTGATATGGAAAAAGAAGCAAACAGCTGTGTGGTTCCTCTGTGCATGAACACGTGCATTAAGCGTCCTGAGCGCGTGCCTGCCCGCCTCCTCCACTGAACTTTATCCCACTAGATTGGACCAGTTGAGACAATACTCCAGCTCAATCAAGGACTAACCGTCCGATGGCGCTTGCAGCACCATGCGGGTAATTGGCAAGGCGATGAAGTCAGTCCTCTGGGTCAGGGTGCGCCCGCTGCGCTGCCTGCTCGGAATCTGAACAGGTTCTTTGCCAGTTCCGTCACGGCTCCGAGCCTCTAACCGTCGGGCCTCGCACTTCCTGCGATGTGGGTCAGACTCCGCGGGCTCCAGTGTGTTTTTTTCGGGCCGATTGTCACGCTGAATCTCAGAAACATCTGCCTCATCCGAAGGAGTCAGCTTCTCCCCCCCCCCCCCCCGGATTTAAAAGGTAAGGGGGTGGATTCAGTGTCAACATCCATCAGGCTGCTGCTAATTGAAAGTGAGTGCTAAAGGACTCCTGGGCACGTTGGAAATGCTCCGTAGCGGAGTACAGTGAAGTGATTCACGGGTGAGATGCTTTAGAAGCACTTCCCATCGCCATGATTGAATTCGCCTCCTCGCATCAATTCATCGATGATCTGACGATGCTATTGGCTTATTGGCTGAAGTAATTTTTTGAGTGCTTCTCCATGACACCCAATGAGAGCCACAACTTTGTGTCTTCTCGAAGATGTAAAGACACAAGAAAGAATAAAAAAACGTTCATTTCTGGATAAATAAACAGCACTTGTGTAGAATTCAACCCGCTAAATGAAGTGATTATTCTAAGTGTTGTTGTGGGGGTTTGGTTTCTTGCGGTGCACCACCGAAATATGACTGGAATTAATCTTGAGGCTTTGTGAAACTGGAGAATGCAGGAGTCCCAAGGGTGCCCCGCTTTGAACGTCCTGTTTTTATAGGAACACCTCATGGAACGCTTTTATTTATTTTTCACTGTGCCACGACATTAATAAGAAAACGTTCAAAAGAAAAAAAAGGTAATGGGACGGCACATTATGAGTTGATTATTTTTACTCCAGCTTTGCCTCCCGCTGGAATTCAGAGGTAATTATGGTGATGGTGGCGTATCATCACTTTTTAAGTGGTTATGCTCACATCAGCATCAATTATGTAGTGCCGGCTAAAACATCATTTTCCTTTCACACAGAGAATGATTAATGCAAAAACTGACTCGCCAAATCAAAGCCAGGTGAAGACCTTTATAGTTGATGACTTATTGTAAATGTAATATGTCTAAAGGGGACAAATTGCAGTTTACTTTCACAGACATATCGTACAAAACTAAAAACGATCCTCTGACTTCAGTGTTACGGCAAGGATGAGTTATATCATCTTTTTAAAGGAGACAATGTGATTGAATTAACTCTTTCACCCCTCAGTCTGGTTGCGCTGCAATCAGAGAACCTCATGACCTTTGTGACCTCATGAGAAGGTGTGGAAAAGTCTTTAACTTCAACTTCAACAGACTCCTGTTGGATCCGTCCACATCCATCTTCAAGTAGTCCTCCTCACAGACTGGATGGATTGAAATGACAAAAGCAGCATTGTGACAGCAGGCTGCTGTGAGGGGGCATCATCTCGAGCTTTGTTTAAAGCCCCCAGTGGTCCATACGCATCATTTTAAGTGGCAGGCCAATTGATCCATGAACACTCATTTCAGTCATTCAGTAAATATGACGAATTCTGTGTCCTTTCCTTTCTTTGGATCTATTTGAATGAGTTATTTTAATATCTACAGATTAAACAGAAACAAAAGGGTGCTTTCGACTACTTCTGTAGCTGTAACAGTTTTAACAAAACCTCAGAAATACGATAGTCAAATCTAAAAAATCCAATTCCGAATTCCAGAGCGCCATTGGATCACGGGGAGTGGTGTGAAACAAGGGGAGTGAAACAGACACTCCGGTGTGCGGGGAAGTGGCAGGAATTGTTTGTTTGGGCAAAAATAGTCATTCGGGAAACAGATCCCTGGGAGAAGAGAGTGACTCTCTGACCCCTCTGCAAGCCCGGTGACAGCTTTGGCAAATTGTAACATGCAGGCAGGAGATTGTGTGCCGAGAAAAACTGAGAGTAACAATTCAATTTCACCGACTGGGGAGTGGGGATATGGGAGGGAGGGGTCGTTAGGGTCAGTGTTCAACCTCTGCGAGGATGGAAAACAAGCACTCCTGCTGGAAGTAAACTCAATTTACTTAGCTGCCTCGGTGATATTGTCCCAAACAAACGTGGCGCCGGAGCAGGAGAAGCTATTGTTAGAAACGAAAAAGGAAGAAAACAGGATGTTGCATAACCACCCCGAAAAGCTGCACGGTCCCCACTATGTTACACAAAGGAGTTCTAATTATCTCACTCTGGAATTTTGGCGATGGACAACTCGTACGTAATTGTGACTTATGTTCTGAGACGGATTGCTCGCGCGATCTTGAGATGAAGTCAGCAGCGCGTGAACAGTAGAAAACGTTCGGACTTGATCTGGATACGATCCATGGAACACGCGCCTCTACAATGCCCTCAGAAATCACAAAATCACAAAAGTACATTCTGTGTTGATTCTGTGGACGATATCGATGGAATGTGGATGTAATTTGTATGAAGTTCACAGGATAAAACCACTTAAGGGTATTAACCTATTCACCAGTATGTGTGTGTTACGTTTTGATAGCGAGACACACTTGAAGTAATCAGGTGGAATGGATCTGCGCTGCAAGGCTTTTCAGCAGCATTGGCTTGATCACAAATAGATATCCTTGTAGCTTTGTTTTACTTTTCACTGTCACCTCCTGTTTGTTGTTAATATTCCTCAACGCGCGCCGGTAGCCGGAGCTCATGGGAAGTTTTGGAACCATAAGCTTTGACTGGCAGGCTTTGAATGAACTTTTTCTTTGGATTCCTAAAAAATATTTACTCAAAAAAGAATGTTTTTTTTATATGATAAATGGAATAGTTACAAATAAGGATGAAAATCAGTGCCGATAAAAAAAATAACCAAACATCTGGGGGATAGAATTAAAAAAAAGCAAATTAAGAGCAAAGGCTTAACTCCTTTTTTGGGGTTTTGGCAAAAGGCCTTTTTGCTCCAAAAGCTGAAAGTGCCAATTTCCCTTTGATTGGGACACATGTTCAGCTTGAATAACTACTTTGTATTTTAGTTTAACAAAAAGCTTGTCACATGTTTAAACCTGGCTTTTGCATACGGAAGCTTTGTTTGCATTGGCTAATGTTAGCATTTAAAATGTCTGCCTCAAACTAACTGCCCTCACTTGACCCGTGTGTTTATTTCAGATGTATAGATCACAGATAAAATAGGCCGATGTCACATTCTCCGTCATGGCATCGAAGCAGTAAAATGCTGTGACGCGGCTCCCTAACTTGGCGGTTTGTCTGCAGATGTTTGGCTCTGCGTCGGATAAATCGGTCGGCCTCACTGGCTGGAGGAAGGAGAAGGAAGGTTTGGCTCCGCTCCCTCTTTTCTCTCACGGGGGGAGGCAGCTCAAAGAGAGAGAGAGAGAGAGCCTGACACCGAAAATCCCTAAAAGAGGAGAAGGTGAAACACAGCTGGGCCATAATTAGAATGAATGTGTGGAGGAGAGGTGAAGAAATGAACCATCACAACAGAGATCACTTCTTATTATGGGTCGCTTATCCAGTTTTTTTTTTTTTACAGGTCAGGCATTGATGTGCCTTTTAAAAAACTTGGAGAAAAAAGTGAGTCATCCATGAAAGACAGCGGAGCATCTAATAATCCAAAAATTGTTTTTTAGATTCCTCTTCTTTCTTTCCGATCTCTTTCTTCACTGCTCTGTCTTCATATAAACAAGAACATTTACATGTTCCGAGGGTAATCAGGTTAGAGATGGATTTCAAGGACATTCTAAGAAGGCGGGATGCGATGCTTGGAGACTCGATTCTGGGTCAAAGTCGGTTGTTTCCTGTTGGGAACAGATAAGAAGGGAAGAACTACCGAACCATGCAACTTTTAAAAAGAGGGCCTCTCCCTACGAATATTCAGTAAGCGGTATTTTTTGCATAAAATAAGAGTCAAAGGAATAAATTCATGAATCAACCATGATTTTGACTGATAAAAAGTGTAAGGGTTGCAAGGATTTAAGGAGTCAGTAGATATCCAAAAGCTTTTAATGATAATTGCTTTAATATTTTATTAACTGTGTTTAAAAAATAAGCCATTTTGTTGACTGAAACAATGCAGCTAAATCAATCCAATCCAACATGTAGAAATGGCATGTAGTTATATAGATTTGTGTGTCTTCTGCATAACACAAGTTCTATTAAAAAGATGCCAATATTATTACATAGTGTTTCTTTTTCCAATGTGTCCATCGATTTGTCTGTTTTCTTTGGTATTTAATTGGTATACGTTTACTCACTATGGACATTTTTTATTTAACTTTTAATGCAAATTCCCGCGCCTTGACATCGCTCTTTGTCCGTGATGGATTTCGTTTGTCATACTTTGTTAAACACTGTGCTGCACTTCCTACAGGGGCCTTAGATTGTTTTATCATAGAGTTGAATGAATAGCATCCAAAGCTGTGCCCCTAGATACATGGACATGAACTTTTATTTTGAATAGTATCGGGAGCATCCTTCCTTCTGATGTTGCCCATCATTCCTGTCTTTTATAATCTCAGGAAGTCCTATTTTTAAGCAACAATCCTCCACTGTGACTGCGTGTAAGGGGCTATAGGAGTGGATTTATTAGGCGAACAAAACAGCAAACCTCAAGAGAAATAAGAATGAAATTGATTTAAATAAATCTTATTATCAGAGAGTACATTCGTGCGCCGAGAGGTGGATGTGATTTAAATCATCTATCAAGTTGCCAACAGAAATGCAATTTTGGCGTAATTCAACAAATCGGAATGGAGGCACTTAATAACTGTGCTCTCTCAAATATAAACTGACAATCAAAATAACTTAATGTTCAAGGTCATTGGGTAACAGAGATGTGAGGTTTAGTCCAGGCCGACTGTTTTCATAGAGAAATACTATAATATATATATAAACCATAATAATATGAATATTTATACGTACTGAGTATATATATATATATATATATATATATATATATATATATATATTTATTTCATTATTAAATCTAAATTCACCTCTGTTTAAAAATATTTCCGTTATCCAATTGTAATCTACACAACTGTCCACTGGAGGGAATTTATGGAAAAATGATTGATGATAGGAGTTTTATTGATAAAGGAGTATACAGACTTCTCAATATGCTGTGCATATTTTTGGGAATGTCATTTCTCTCAACGACCCGAATGAACGAATCCCAACGGACGTTTTGATGAAGAATGGCTAAATATTAATACTTTGCGATGCAGATTTTTTCTTAAATCCCACTATGTTTTTTTTTTTTATTTCTAACCCACTAAGCGTTAAGTTAAATTGGTTCCCGAGATATGTTCATAATGTCAGGGGAGGGAGCATTCCTTCTGACTCATAAAGTTGTACCCAAAGAGACCTTCTCATCCCATCCGCTGACGTGCAGCACCAATAGAAGAGGATGACTTGTGTTCCTCTGCTCCTCCTCCTCCTCCTGCGATGTGAATGTTTCTGTTGAATTAAATGGATCTGCCGAATGCATTTCAAGAGAAACAGCATTTTTTGAAGTCTCATTTTGCCTCCGAACAGCAGACACATTACGCTAATGCCTGTCGGACTGTTTCCATAGAAACAATCTTACTGAACATTTCTCAGTTGGAGAAACAACACTCCGTGTTCTAATATGTAGTGTATGAGGTAAAAAAAAAAAAACACTGGCAAAGCCAAATGTACGCACTGATGAAACAGCAATTAAGAGAAAAGGATCATCATTAGCACTCTGAGGCCTCACCGTTCAGCACCGGCTTCCTCACCGACCAATGCGAGATCTGCAGATCCCAGACCAGTCGATTGGAAAGCAGGACTTGTTAAACATGTCAGGCG
Organism: Pungitius pungitius; assembly: GCF_949316345.1. Lineage (NCBI taxonomy): Eukaryota > Metazoa > Chordata > Actinopteri > Perciformes > Gasterosteidae > Pungitius > Pungitius pungitius. The sequence goes on from NC_084903.1 coordinate 22,674,213, forward strand.
GATGAAGTAGAATTGAATTATTCCCCACATTGGACTACATCTAATACACTCGCCCGGGCTGGCTGCTGTCTGGCAGGGATATCTCATGCATAAGAAAGGCTGGGAATATGGGGCGAGATGTTAAAGAGAAATTCTGTTTGATAATGTGCCTCAGCAAACATAAGAGAGTTAATGAAGTTGGAGATAAGTAATTTAATTTCTCTGCCACCTCGGTGGGGGGAGATAAGGGCACAATGGAGAGGAGGGGAAAAGGAAGAGGCCAGGCATGGGGCCCGCCGCATGAGAAGGTTTTTCTTATTAAAAATCCATTCGCGAGATCCGAAATGCGGTTTTGAGTCTGACACTTGAGTAGTTTGTGCAGCGCATTGTTGGTGCGTGTTGAGCCACACTCTGTTAACACCAGCTTTGCTGCGTTCCTGCCAAAAGATACGCTGATGGATTCTTTTGGTCTAAAATCAGGCAACTCTAATTAGATGTGATGACAGAGGCGAGAGGGGGGGGGGGGGGGGGGGGTTGAGAAAGGGGCCAGCAGCTCTGCATTCTGAGATGTGACCATCTGAAGAAGAAGACGCAGGGATATGAAGTGTAACCAAGTGCAAGCAATATTTAAAAAAAGGAAACCATTAGTGCTGTGGAATGAATTGCTCCTGTGGATCTTTCGGGGTGGGGTCGTTTGGGTTCTCCTCCTACGACGTCAGTAGTTCAGGTGACGGAGTCTCCTTCATTTTTAATTCACACAGACATGGTTTTTAAGTAACATTTCAGAATGGAACACACTTAGATAGAAATAAATAAAATGTTGATGTTTTTTTACATTTCGCCTGGGGAGCAGTAGGGGGTTGGGTGTCTAGTTGAGGGACACCTCAACCTCGCTCTCTCTACTCCATGCACTACCATCACCCCATGATGCCATATGCTGATTTTCCCAATCTGAATTTAATTTGCAAAAAAAACCCCAGCTGATTCATACAATCACTAATTGAGGTAAATTTCATCCATCTTTATCTTCTGTCGCTCTCATACAATCACCGGAGTGAATACCGGTGAATTCATGAGAGCAGCGTACTTCCAATACACCTGCAGCGAAGACCAATATTCACTTTGCATTGAACAGTTTCTACTGTGTTAAGGGCAAACTGTGAAAAATTGAACGTGAAATTGGAAAGTGGAAAAAGGACTGCTTCGTGTGCGGGTCGACGGCAACGAGCAAAGCGAAACGCTGCATAAACAAAGGCTTTTTTTTCCACGGATTGATTGGAAAAACTCAACAGTCAGCTTCCCCAGAGGATGCTTGCACCGGATGAAGCCGTTTTCAGGGAGAAAATGGAACATTTTTAACGTAATGCAAATTGAAGGAGAAATTTACAACACGGGGTGGAGCCAGTCGGAGGTGATTTAAGTCTCTTTTCCACTTTGACGCTCTATTTTTTATTCTATTTTTGTCGGACAGGTGTGGACCTGATAACAATTGCATCCTCTGCAACTGCTGTCGAGTGATATATACTTTTTCTCCGCAGCAGCCAGGCAGAGTGTGACAGATGGACACGTGGAGGAAAAGAGCGATGGAACAGCTTGCTACCGAGCCCACACACACACACAGTGTGCTCGGTAGGAAGTCTTGAAACTGTCTGCTGCCAGCCCATGAAATAAGCTGCTCCCACACTGTTCCACCATGTGCTTTAATTTTGGGCTTCAGTGGTCAGAACTGCATTCTGTGACCGGGTTTCTCTCAGTTGAACTTCAGAGGTTGAAGTTTCTCCCCAGGCTCGCTTTTTCAAGTGTCTTTGTAAAATGCAGGAGAAAATTCTTTATTTCTGCCCGATTCAGACTCTTTAAAGCGTAATGATTTTAACTGAATGTGCCAAATTTTTACCTGGTTGACCGATGTTTTTCATTGGATTTCGGATTAGTCTTTAGAAGCATGAATACATTCAGTAGAGTTGGATGAGTGCAAGTGCACACAAGGCTGCAAAGGCAAAATACTTGTACAGTTTAATTCAGCCATTTGAAATTGCCTTTAAATAGTTAAGTCAAGGCTTGAAAATTCTCTATTTTACTGACATTTTATATTGTATAACAACACGTTACGTTTAAAAAAAAAACCTTGACGACTTTAAGAGGAGGGATGAAAAGGTACAAAAATGCTGAATGATTTCAGAATTGGTGCAGCACTGCTCATCGGCGACATGACACCTTTTATCACGCAAACCGCCAACGTCAACACCGGAGTTTCTCCTTTCGCCGTTACAGTGTGGAGCCACTGAGCTGCAGGAGTTCCTCCCTGTGTGTGAAGTACCTTCGTGGGGAGCCTGATTCCACCAGCTGTAAAGGTGCTCCATTTACTTTCACCTGTTCTCAAGCTCCTCATCCCGCTTTTTTTAATGACATTGTCACAGTTTGGTTCTGCTTCCTGTTTTATTTTGTAGTGTTCATGTCTCTTGTGTCCCTGGGTTAGATTCACTTCCTGCCTTGTCCTGTGATTGCCTGATTGTTTCCACCTGTGTCCAATCACCTGCACCTCCCTAGTGTATTTAAGCCCTGTGTGTCATTATCTGGAATAAAGAGCACTTTTTTGGAAGACCTTGAAATCTTCTTTCATCTTTAGATAAAACCTGGAACCGAATAGCAATAATGACATCAGTCAATAAGAACCAATAAATGTATTTGTTTTCATACTGGTCACTTTCAAAAACGTCATTTGACATAAAGCAGGTAGTAAAGACTTGATGTGAAGAGGAAGGAACGCAGCATCTTAAGGTCATTCCTTGCCTTTGACTATAAAGATGAAGTCATGGGTCTGAAACAAGTATTATTCAATATTTAATTGACTTTGACATTTGTATATGGAACTTCGAGGGTTTCTTTTCCACGTGTGCTAACAGCTGAAATTATTGAGGGCGGCGGGAGGCAGCGGCGCTACACTTCCCACGGGGACACTGTTGGGGCGCCGTTAGCATCCGCGCCGCCACGCGAGCGCAGGGAGGCGGCCTTTGCGCGTTAGCTCGTCCGGGCACTGAACAAAAAGCACTTTTGCGCCCAGCGTTGTGAGCGATGGCGAAGTTCTCCTCCCCGGGCAGAACATTCAATACAATCTATGTGACAGAAATGGATTGCAGATTTGTCCTCATGTACACCGAGGCCTTCGCTGGCTGCTGGTTTCAAATGAAATGAAGTGGCAGTCCAGAAGTCCCACCCAACGCCCCCCGCCCTCTCAGTCAAGAGCCCATTAGTAAACCAGTGACACACTCCGTTTGGTTCCAGAAATATATGGCCCTTCACTGACCTCGTTTGATTACATCGCCGCTCACCATTTCTCCTCAGTGTTTCTCCGAGGGGGAACCTGCTTTTTTCGCGTTACTTTACCCAGGTGCCAGGTCCAGGATGGATTCCTGGGTCACGTTCCTCACCATCAGCTCCGACTGGGAAGAGGATCGTCTGAGGAAACCCATCAAACGCATTTCGTACCCACAGTTTAACGGGACAACGTCGGCCATCATCCTGTTCCCCGCGTGGCCCAGTAGGACCACAGTGCAGCTGTGAGGAGCTGCCAGTGTTGTTGATCAATACCGAACCCCCCCCCGTGACACCATTAAAAATCCCCTCAGGGATCCAGTGGTTATTTGAGGTTAATTATCTGTTTGAAAGTGTGACTGAGATGTGTGTGGAAAATACCAAAGGATGACATTATAATGTGTGTAAGATTAGATGATTAATCATGGAAATATATTCAGCTATTTTTACTCTTAAAAATTTATGAATAATGCTTGCTTGTTATAGCAAACTGATCTATACATTTGAATTGCATGTTTTCTTTACTTACTTACTAAACTGCTGATGTTCACTACATTCTGAGCATTAGACGTGAGCCGCTTCTGCCCAACTGTCCCACAATGCAATTTCATCAGGGTGCATGTCCCGTGAGATTTGGAGTCTGGCTAAAAGCTGTTGACATTTCACTTTAATAATTATGTTTCAATAGGTTTTCCATGGGAGTAATATTCCCAATATGTAGTGTGGTTATCCAAAGAAGCTCTTATTTTGAAATTGGCCACGAGCATCCTTTAGTCTGTGTACAATCACCTGCAAATGATCATCAATCATTTTCGTTTTCTTTACATTACAATGTTTCCAAGTGAAGCAAATCTGACGTATTCACAGGTTGGGCTTATTAAACCTTAATGAAAACGTAGTGATTGAACATTAAGATTCCTTTCAGTGGGCCACCATGGCGAAGTCCGCTCATGTGTCCGCTGCTCTTGACACTTGGCCTGAATGGTTGAAGCAGTGGAAGAGCGGATAGAAGAGGCGAGTGTGTGATATCGCTCTCCCTGCTCAGTCACCAGTGTCACGCGAGCTCATCAATGACAACAAAGAGAAGAGTAAACTGCCCGTTTTGTCTGAGACGGGGGCCTGAGCTGCATGTTCGATTTGTTTGTAGCGCGCATCCTTGGATGAGCACATTTCTCCTGTCTCTCATAGAACAACTCAGGAAGCAGAAAAGAACGACTTCTGCGGGGGGGGGGGGGGGGGTTAACTGCCATTTCTCCCTTTCTTGTTCAGATAGTTGACGAATTTTACTCAAACCAACATGAATAAAAAAAAAAATCCCTTTTGAGACCACAGTTTCCTTGGCTCTTTTTACATCACATGTCATTTAGTTGACGCTTTTTATCCAAAGCGACTTACATTGCATTGTAACCCAAACGTTACATTCTGCCTGGGGAGCAATTAGGGGGTTAAGTGTCTTGCTCAGGGACACTTCGACATGGCACATTGGGCAGCCTGGGATTTGAACCGACCAACCTTGCGGCTCCCAGTGCATCGCTCTACTCCACGAGACACCATCGCCCCGAAAAAAAACCCCGCTGACAGCCTCCATCTGACAATCTCACTCTTCAGCTAAACAGTCAGTGCCGACCTCTGACCAGCTATGCAAAATCTAATTATATTCATATTGGTACACCTTTCCAATCTCAATGATTTAAAGGAACACTGACGCTGCTGAATGCTTGTGAATATCTAGAGAAATAAAAACAGGCAACGCAATCATCTACTCCATAAATAGGGTGCAGGAAGCAAACACAATCAGCTGCTAAAGTCAACATCCACTCACCCTTCAGACTGAATATCAAACAGGAGCCAAAGAACCTTGTCTGAACCTTGCCCGTTTTATTGTGTAGTTTTTCTGTCGCGTCTCCCCTGTGACGGTCTGCCGTCTCCAATCACCTGCAACTTCCCACTGTATTTAAGCCATGTGTGTCCCTTGTCTTTGTGAATAGTCTGATGGTATTTTGTTTTATAATGTAGTTTTATGTTAACTGCTCACCCATTGTGACAAGTCGGGCAGGCGGAAAAGGAACCTCTTTGGCGCATGCACTCTGTGAAGTTGTTATAACACGTCCGCACTAGAACTCCATGTTCAACTTCACCTCCCTCTTCAAAACTTGTTATCTTGTAATTTTTGTGTCATTCATCAGTTGCCAAAAAGGGACCAAAAACCACCAAAGTCTTCTCGTTCACCTCAGTCAGTGGAGTGAGAACGTCCAAATGTTTGGAAAAAGTGGCCTTTTGAGATGTTATTTGGAAGCATGGAAAAAAAAAATGTAATCACATCAAATGTCGCAACCAACGGCATAAGCCCCCGTTCATCAATAATACGCGTCACCATTCGAAATCTGGCAGTTAGTGAGACATTCTATTCATGTATAATGCTAATAACGTGCGTCTGCTGGTGAGTGACAGTCATCCGTGTCACACTCACGTCCAAAGTCATTAATCGCACCACTGAATCCCCCCCCCCCCCCCGCCTGCATCTGCGTCGTCCTGCTCGTGGACCATGACAGCGGGGCAGGTTGTTGTTTTTTTTTTTTTTTTTTTAAACGTCTCGTCAATCAAGCGGCCAAAGACGCCGTGGGTTTGCACATCGGGGGACACTCGGATGTTGTCGGAGTGCTTGACACGCTGACGCATGAAAACCATAATTGTCTCACTGTGAAAAGATACATTATTTACATTATTATATAGTAATATAAACGTGAAATGAGCCTTACAGGCCCACCTGTTTGGTCTTTCACTCTATCACTAAGATGGGAAATATCACAAATAACCAGTGAGAAGATGAATTCTACAGCGCCACCACAAGGTTGAAATTTACTTTTTTTCATTTACAATTGGATAGATTGCCTCGATATTTGGTACAGATAGCCAAGGTGCCCAATGGAAGAACTTGAGTCACGTCTCAGACCTGATTTTTCATCTGGAACCACCAGCCGGTCAGTTTTTCTTCAGTGTATTATCTTTTCGCGGATGGATTCATGCACACTTTCACATTTATGGTCCGAGGATGATGTGTCCTTCTGACCTCAGTGACCCTCTGGCTTTTTCCACCCAGCACCACCTAGGTTTCAATTTGTGGTTTTGAGAGGAACGGCTGCCAAACAATCTAATAGATGACAAAGGGTGAAACGTTTCAGAATTAAAAGCCAACAAGCAATAACATGACTCCAATTTCCCACAAATCAGCAAGAGAATAGAGTTTTCATTTAATGTCATTACAAGTAGCTCATACTACGCGGGTCTATTACAGTTTACCTTCTGACACCAAAAAGCTTATTTGCATTGAAGCCTCTCATGAAAGTAATTTATTTTTAAGCGTGTGTGAACCAGCGGACATCAGAGGAAGGAGGCATATGGCTCGGATCAAAACCTCCCCCCTCAACTGAAGAGAAAACTCCGCTAATTAAACGCGTCCTGATTAATTCAGCCTCTCTAATTAGACCGGAATTTATTCTACATGATATTTCACTGTGTCAGCAGAAAGAAAGTCGCCTTGGACTCGCCCCATCACACACACACGTGTCCGTCTGGCCCTTTTTCCCGTGGTGACGTGCTTTGAGGGACACGGCGATGCAGGGGATGAAAGATCAAATGTGGACGCGAGTATTTAAAGCTCAAACTGTAAACGAGGAGCCTCCAAAATTAAGACGCTGCTTCCGAGTGACGGCCGCCGTCGGATCGGAGAACATTTTGATTTACAATTGAAGTTATGGATCATATAACATCCCCAAAAATCATGACCATTTTATAGCTGAATTTCTTTTCTCAAATTCTATCGCAGCTGAACAAAACCCATGTGTGATGTACTCTGTTAAAAGGCTATTTGCAGAAGCCGGCCTCTTTTATTTATTTCTTACAAATCTTTTCACACAAATTTACACGGCGGTTTTGATTTTTCCGACAATGTGCCGCAGCGGGGATTTCTATAATTTAGCACCAGCGCAGGGTTGAAAGATCTTCACAAATGGCACAATAAACCTTCGGCTGTCTCGTCAATGTCCATTGCATGAAGAATCGCCGGTTTAAAATGGGTCTGTGCACACTTGACTGACAATACAGCAGGGTGTGTGTTTGGGGACCTGTTTAATCATGGCTGCGTCTGTGAACTGAGAACTTTATTGGTATGTAAAACCTTTATTTCACTAGCTCGTTTCACAGGCTTCACTAACCAGAAGGAGGAGGCCAGAGTGAGGAAGGCTTAAAACAGACGTTTGGGAACGAGGAAAGACTCCATCCCATCACTTTTTGTTCCGTAACTGAGGTCTTGTGTTTCTGTTTAATGCCTTCAATACACTCTCTGGTGTGTCTCAAGTTATTTATAGTTTGATGCCTCGTCAACTACAAAAGGTAATTGGAGTGGTTGGTTTGATATTTACATTTTGTACAAGTCCATTTTTAGTACTGTAGCATATATGGTCACAAATGCAATATTGTGGTATGGTGTAGTAAACCTACCCACAGTTTTATCTGCTGTCACTTAAAATTTGAGATAATTTGTGCTGAAGATACAGCCAATAAGCATCAAAGGGTAAAAAACAGGAGAAAAACACCTTTGAGAGGAGCGCAAGTTGGACCGTCGTCCCGCTGAGTCGTGTTATTGATCAAGCACAAAGCACTCGCTCACCCCACTGACTGCACATTCAAGGCTGGTGTGAGAATCATTTTAAACAAAGGAGATAATTAACCAAGCCCAAGGGCTTGGGCAGCGATGCAGGGGAGAGAGTGCAGCACACCAACACTTTAGCTTCATTAGCGGCGTTGTAACCAGTGAGTCACCCCATGGAGCTAGTCTGCTGGCGACCTTTGCGTGCACTCATGTGCACATTATGTGCCGTGTTCAATTGTAAGGGATCAGTAAGTTGGACATAACTCAGAAATTACCGACCGAAATAAAAGTGAGGCGGGAATTCAAAATGAACTTTGTACGGCACATTGATTTTTTTTAATTTAAAAAATGAGGGCGTAGGTTTGGTACCAGCCCCCCATTAAGACATATTCAGAGCAACTTGATGCACAGAATACAGAGACTGCTGCTCGGACATTAACCATTTTAACGCACTGACACTAGCAGCAGGTTTGCGCCGTGTGGGTAGTTAACGTTGACCTACTACTAACGTTAGCTAACGACAGCCTGTGCTCCTTGAAAGCTAACGCTACGCTATGGGTGGTGAAAACACTTTGGATAGCTCGTTTCTTCCTTAGGTGGCATTTTCCTATCTACACAGCACAAAAATGGTCAACAATATCAACGCCGAGACCAACTGAAATACTCATGAGGCAGTATGATTTTCTGGCGTATTTAGTAACGTTAGCTCACCGCGTCAGACTACCGCCGGCTCTCTTTCTGCGATAGATGATTCACGGAGTTCCTGACTACGCCACTTCAGGCAATCAAATGACAGCATCTTGTCTCGGCAGGCAATTCAAATTAAAAAAAATAATTGTTGGGGACATTCAGGTGTTTTGCAAAATTTGGTCTAGTCCCTAGGGGTCATGTGCAAACCTACGCCCTCGTTTCAAAAGCTTGAACACACCAATCCGTCGTGGCAAAGAAACTACACAAGAACTTAGTGGAAAACATATCTCTTCGGGCTTTTTGAAAAAAAAGGAAACAGTTGGATCTGAACAAAACCCATGTGTGAACCCATGTGTGACCAGCTGGATAACTGCTTTGCCTTTGTCAACATTAAACGGGATAAAGTCTGCCATCTTGGATTAGACTGTGAAATGGTTTTCCCGGAGTCCCTGATCCGCACAATGCGATTGGTTTAATAAATCTATTTGCAGTGTGAAATCAACTTGATCCCCACTTTATTTTTGTTAATTTGCAGTGTAACATTCACATACTTGGATTTTACGATTTGTAATACATTAAAGTGTAAACTAATTGCAAGAAAGAAAAAAAGTGTTCAGAACTGGTACCAAAGAAGTTTCAAAAGAAAAACCTCAGTCAAGCAAACCAAGCAAATTGCATTATTTCAAGCAGCATACAAAGAAAACTTTCCCTTGCTCTTTAGTGCTTCCTGTGATTTTCCTTTTCGGCTCAATTTAAAACCTCCCCTGAGTGGATTGGAGGGTTATTCAGATCACCTGTTGTGCACAGTGTGTGAACCAGCTCCTAATTAAGAATTGAGAGCAGCTCGGTGCCTTTCTGGGCCAATCGAGGCGTGCTGACAGCCTTTCTTTGGAGTTTAAAAGAGGTGGGGAGTTGCCAAGATCAAGAAATAGATCTCATCTTGTCAGTTCTTTGGGCTTTGTTGTATTGGTTCATATAGTACTGAATAGTCTTTCTTCACAGATCATCTACATTATGAACCACCTGAACCTCTCGGTGCTCCTTTTCATAGACCCAAGAGGCCCACATGGCAAAGCAGTTTTCCTTCTGATAACACCAAAAAAATGATGTGTGCCATTGCCTTGCACTCCCCTCTAACACACATTGTCTTGTTTGTTGTTTGTTTTCTACTCTCCCTCATTTCATCTCAATTTAAATGGTTTCAAATTGGCTTGGATTCCTTTCGCACTTTTGTGTTTCTGATTTAACTTGTTACGTTTGACACATTTTGGATTGTCTTATCTGGCGTGTCGACGCGCTCCTACTGCAGGCTCGGACCCGCTCTGTCCTTCCACGTGAGCGAACCGGATGCACCAAGCGTCTTACCGAAAACCGGGTGGCAGCACCACCGCCACCGTGCGACGGCCTCTCCTGGCGGTGAGTCATCGCCCTGGTGCCTGTCCCTCGGTGACGGACACTACTTGTGCATGTATTCTGCAGCTGCGGATGTTGCAGCGCTGACGGGACGGTGACCAGCTGGATAAGTAGAGGGATTTTTGATAGCTATTAAGTTCTGAGAAGACGGCTCATTCGTGTTTTATGATCATTTTGTTTTTTGTTTGGGAAATGGCCTCCTTTCTGTGCTCTAAAGGTCTAAAAAAGGATAGTTTTTATGTGCATAATGGCAAAAGAAGTGTCCCTTCATTTAAACGCCTTTGACTGCAGACTCTCCATAAGGAAGGCCTTCACGCACTGAATAGACAAAACCACAGCGACGAGAAAACCTGCCTCTCAAATCTCAACCATGCATTAGGAGAGTGTAAATGCTTAATTCATAATGAATATGTAGACTTCGTGTGAGAAAATGAAACGGACTAAATGTCAAATCCATTTTTGATATAGTCATTGTCAAATGGCCGACGCTTTAATTAGGTCTCCCCTGTTGATCTTGAATATATTCCTTCAATTGATCATTTTTTAAATGATTCATTTCTGAAATGGCGTACCATGAATATCAGGCCCCATTATGATTATTAACACTTTTGTGTGAATCCTTTTGGGCCGCAAAGATCTCCACAAATTTCCATCCTGGGAGCCTCCTCGGCAGTTGGAGACCTGAAACCACGACAAAATTTGAGAATCGCCATTGGTGTTAAAGCGCTGCATCAGGTCTGTCTGACTCTCTTCTGAACTAAACTTTGATTTCAATTTAGTGTGTCCCAGGCATTCCAGTGAGAAAACATGCAAATGCCAACGATGTTCCCCACCTAAGTGGAACAGGGGCATAATTAATGTTGGTAATTGCGCACCTGTGTTTACACTGCAATGACTTACCCAAATGCCTGCTGTGAAAGGGGCCTATTATTTCCTGTAACTATGCAACAGCAGGTTGTGTTCCCTTATGCAATTGTCACCCATTTGCTAGACAAGAAGAACATGACAAAGGACTAAGACGGGCAGTGGTGCTTTTTTAAAAAGAAAAACTTGTGCAGGAAACCAGCGGCAACAAAAGTCTTCTGAAGGTCCATGTCTCCAGGAATTAATCCCACTTGATTTTGTTTACAACCAATTGAGACAAAAAGGACTCTGATTTGCAGCAGCTGCTGGCATACAGTGAAAAAAATCTCCTTTTTGATGGTATGTTGGTTGGAAACCATTTTTTTTGGATCCGGCCTTTTTGCTTTGCAAAAGATTTTGAAAGAAATAAAAATAATCCCGACCCATTAACACTCCTGACTGATGTGCACTGCCGCCGTCATGGCAACTGTTTGATCCAAACCCTGGATTCAATAAACATGACTAGGCATCCTCTAACTGAATGGTACTTTTTTTTTAAAGGTTGTGTCTAACAGCACTTCATCTTTCTCCCCATCAAGCCTACTTTAACTCCCCAAATGCTGGTAAAAGCTTTCACAAGGAGGACCTCCTGCTCTCTCTCCGCCTTGGCCAACGCGAAGGGAGGGCTTTTCTACTGCCACAGGGAGATCAAAAGAAGAACCAACGTGGTTCCACGAGGGAGGATTATGTGTGTTTGAGATTAAGCTGCCCTGTGGACGGTACCACACTGCTCACCCTCGCGGCATTGATACCCTTTCACCCCCCCACTCGCTGGCTGATTTGTCACGAACAGCGATTACCTCTTGCTATGCAGCGTTACTGCTGGTGGCCTCACTTGATGTCGCCGGTGTTACTGCTAATAAAAACAACCTGTGGTTCTAGTAAAAAAAAAAAAGAGCCGTGTTGTCTTTGCTCTGAGGGGGGGGAAAAGGCTGCTTCCCTGACCCTGTACCCATTAATAATGTATCAGCCAATGTGAGAGGTGATCTATTACATGGTCAACATTACCAGGGATTTTTTTAATTCTTTTTTTTTTCTTCCACTGATGGGGATGCATGTTATCTAATGATGTGGCGGTGGGAACCGGTGTGCTTCACTCTTTACGGGGCTGTGCTGCTCTGGCACGAAGCGCCTCTTAATTCTGTTTGGTCTCGTTTTGACTTTTTTCCGTGCTTCACTCTTTACGGGGCTGTGCTGCTCTGGCACGAAGCGCCTCTTAATTCTGTTTGGTCTCGTTTTGACTTTTTTCCAGCCAAGAACCTACAAGCGCCAAAACACGGCACCGGGGCAGAAGGACTGAGGTCGGCCTCTGAAATTTGTTTTATTTTGACATGCTCCAATAATGATTCCGGCTGTGGTCGGCCCACGGGTCACTGGTTCCCAATCGGCGGTGTGTCATTTTCTTCCTTTTTCTACTCCGTTCTCCCGGTGCCTTCCAGCACTTGGCACTTTGCAGTCCTGCAAGGCTGACCAAAGAAGTCCCAATACTATGTTAAATATTCATATTTTTGTATTATATTCAACTGTATTAATCTTGAATAGAATTTTCACCAAGTCCGTATCGCCGCCTCAGCAGAGCGGTGGAGACGGACACGCCGGTGCAAAAAATACCGTGAGAACACTGGCCAGCTCCCCTTAGCGCCACGACAAAAAGGTTTATATTGGAAAATAACGGATCATAAAGAGACAAATCGTTCTAAAGAATGAAGAAAGTTGTGTGTGGTTATTTTTCTATTTTGGTTGGATCATCAAGATTATTCTTATTATATTCATGTTTGGACATTTGCATGGATAGAAGGTACATTATACCCATGATGGTGGCAGTGAACGCAGGGCTCGGTGGTGGCATTTCTCTTATGAGTAACTGCATCTTCTGCCAAGCGATTAAGTTAGCTGACTAATGCATGATACGTTTTTAAAAATGCAATAGTTTGATATTTCATAAAGAAGCCTTTTCTCTCTGTGATGGTGTTATGCAATTTGAATTTAATATCTATTTGTCATAATAGGACAGAGATGGAAGAGTATTGGCTTTCATAAGAAATGCTCTGTTTATTAAAGACTAATGCAGGCATAAATCATGTACTGTAGTTAAAGGTGCTAGCAGCAGAATATGTGAAATATATGGATGGGATACTGAGGGGGGAAAAGTTAATTGGAAATCCTGCTGTTACAAAAACCTTGTGGCATTGAAGAACATCGTAATATGTATACTGTATGAATGCATTTCATTATATATCGACTCGCATGGTTTATGTGTATAGTGTGAAGGCTACTTTTCTCGTTTGATTGGTCCGTATACAATGGTCTTTGATGAGGATATATTCATCCAACCATTCGATTCCTCTTTATTTCCACCAATGCCCGTCTCCCAGACATTTACCTAAAATGGTGGACAGTGTTGATACTGCAGAGCCTCTGTGGTCCTATATTTGTTCTGTTTTTTGTGCTTGCTAATAAAGTGCAGACAATCTCCTCAGCTCACAGAGGTCGAGGGGTCCGACCTCCTCGTGAGTGTTGGGAAACTCTGCTCCAGCAGGGCATCCTCCTCAGAAAGCCAGAAGGAAAAAGGAGCGCGACGAGGGATGAGCAGTGGAGGATGAAGGCGTTTCACACTACACGAGCCCATGGAGCATTGCAGGCCAACACGGCGGCTAACAGCAAAGTAACACGCGGCAAAAAAAGAAAAAAAACGGCTCAAAATCCAAACAGGAAACTGAAGTGCAATTTATACTTCTCTTTACTGTTTTATTTTAAAAGCACAATAAAACATGTAGTTGTAGACACACCTGATTGTACGCCTAAAATAAAACTATGGATAGTTTGGAGCTCCAAGGGCAACTTAAAAATGACATTTTTGAGTTAGTCAGCAGACGGGTGGAGTGTTGTTCTGGGCTACGGAAATGTCATAAAAACTTAGTGTCCTCAAGGATTACTGGCCTCAGATACAATTAATCTTTTACTGCAAGAAAAGCTCTTTGACCACATTTTCTGTATGTCCTCACTCTAATAAAGAAATTAATATATATATATATAATAATCTCACAACATCCCTGAAATCAGCATTGATTATCTGCTGCCACCTGCTGTCTTCAGACTTTACTACAGCAGTGAACCAATTTGAAAATGGTTGCGTTTGAGGGTTTATCCTGGTGAGATTTCGTTATTTAACATTAGAGATATAAACTGTGTGTATATGGATATTATCTTGTTTTATTACCTTTCATCCATCTGCCGTTGAGATTAGTTTGGAACTGCAGCAGTCAAAATAAAATACCTTTTTGGTAATATTTAGGAATTAGGTTTTTGGGAGTTCCGAGGGCCTCGTCTGCATGTGTTCAGGTTTAAGCAATCCGAGTTGTATCCAAAAAATAAAAAAGCCTCCTTTCCAAATGCCCAAACCTCCAACAATCTCATATACACTATCAACATTTTATAATGCCGCTTTAATTTATATTAACAACTTCCTAATTAAAATGATTTGCTGTTATCAACAGGCTTAATCCTAGCAGGTGTGTGTGTGTATGTATATGTATATGTATATATATATATATATATATCCCTGTATCAGATTTGTTCAAACTCTTGAATTCAAAGTGGGAGATATGGTTAATTAAAACATACAAAGATGTGGTGGAAAGGATTTGTAGGATACGTAGGCCGTACTTACTCAACCTGATAAACTGGCGTGGCCCCCACTTTGCATTTCCGGGCTCAAAAAGGCGAGGCCACTGCTCACACAGGTATTTCGCTCTGTGTGAGACACTGCAGGTAAGGTGCATTTTCTTTTGCTTTTCTTTCGACTTCCCCGGGGCTTCACACACACACAAGCTTCTGGATTTTAATGTTTAGAGTAAGTTAAGGCCACGAGCAGGCTCTCAGATCCACAGGTAGGCGTAGTCCCTGCTGAGAGGCAACTCTTCAAATGAGGCGTAGACAGGCTCTTGTATCAATAACACACATCATAGAAAACACATCCAGTGTAAACCAGGAAATGACGGCTTGTGCACCAGTGGCTTGAGCTGGTGCTTAGTGGGGGGGAAAGTTGAGGCAGACAAAAGCAGAATCCGAGGCAGACCGGTTTTTCTTTGCGGGACTCGTCTGACAAAGAGCTTTTTCTGAAGACTTAAGGTAGGAATACATTTAAGTTTATTTAAATGCAGGCTAGTGCGGACTATGTGTATGGTGTAAGGTGATATTACAACCGAAAGTGTAGGCTGAAACTGACTGCTTTTTCCTGCTGAGGGCTTCTGCTGAGTAATTGTTTTTGAAAGATTGTAAATAATACGTTGTTAATACATGAAGCGTTAAACATATGTACCTCTTTAAACGAAAATTAAAAAGTAGCTCAAACAAGGAAGTAGTCACGCTCAAGTAGACCCAGCTGGAGCTTCCACCTTCAAGATAAAGTTGAGGAACCTTAAACAACATTTTAAAAATGACCAATAATGTTAAGTCGACGTCAACAACGACTGCGTAATACAATCAACGATCGACGTAAATTGCAATTGTTGTAATGTTTCCAGTTTGTGTGAAAACGTTGTTCAGATGTGTAGCGATGTCTTCTTACTTTGAAAAACCTGTACCGGAAGTTACCCCCCTACCTTGCCGTGGGCGGAAGACGCGGATGCTGTTCGCATCGCGCAGCTAGCGGCGGCCGGTGGCTGCCGAGTACCTCACCGATTTGTTTTTTTATTTTTGTTGACCGGGTTGTTGTTGTTGTTGTTGTTGTTTCCCTCCCTTCTCCGCCACCATGAACAGGATCCAGCTGAAGCGCTCCGGTATCTTGAGAATGGCTCTAGCAGGCTCGGAGACAATGGACCAGGACGAAGTCAACGGCGAGACCTTCCTGTTCCGCGCCGTCCGGATCGGCGCCGTGGTCACGCTCTACTGGTTCGTCTCCATCACGATGGTGTTCCTCAACAACTACCTGCTGGACAACCGGGACCTGGACGCGCCGCTGCTGGTCACCTTCTACCAGTGCCTGGTGACGGTCGGGCTGTGCTGGCTCCTGCAGCTGCTCGCCCGGCTGTGCCCGGGATTCATCGACTTCCCCTCGGTCAAGTTCGACCCGAAGACGTCGCGGGAGGTGCTGCCGCTGTCCGTCGTGTTCATCTGCATGATCACCTTCAACAACCTGTGCCTGAAGCTCGTCGGCGTGGCCTTCTACACGGTCGGGCGCTCGCTCAGCACCGTGTTCAACGTGCTGCTGTCCTACGTCATCCTGAAGCAGACCACGTCGCTGCGGGCCGTGCTGTGCTGCGCCGTCATACTGGGTGCGGTCACGTGTTTGCTCCGGGCGCGTATTCTTGGCCGAGAAACTTCTTTCCTGCGCAGAAACCACGTGTCGTGTTCCTCGCCCACCCCCACCTGTGCACCAAAAAAACAAACAAACCATGGGTGACGTGGAGTGATTGATAAACGCCTCAGGTGTGGACTGCAGTCACGTGACTTCACTTGAGACCTTCCACCAAGGAAGGGTCAGGTGTTTATTCAAAGTGCACGAGGGTCTCAATCACCTTAACAATATTGATTTCCCCCAGCAAGCAGCTGGATGCACTCCACCTGGCAGAGGTAACTTTAAGATAAATTCATGTGTAAACGCTCAAAAGCGCACAACTTGATTGGGACCTAAGACGAGGTTCTGCGCCTTTAAAAAAAAATTAAAAATCCTGGCTGAAAACACGTGGAGTAAAATTGGTTAAAAGGTACATCTATTCGTATGTTTTCATCGTGACGTGTGACCTCATGGTCCTGCTCGTTTCCCCCCACTCCTCCCAGGTGGATTCTGGCTCGGTGTGGACCAGGAAGGCCTGACGGGCAACCTCTCCTGGACCGGCGTCTTTTTCGGCGTGTTGGCCAGCGCGTGCGTCTCCCTGAACGCCATCTACACGAAGAAGGTGATGCCCGCGGTGGACGGAAACATCTGGAAACTGTCCTACTACAACAACGTCAACGCCTGCGTCCTCTTCCTCCCGCTGGTGGTCGTGTCCGGCGACCTGGGCCGCCTTGTGGCCTTCCCCGGCGTCGCCGACCCCCGGTTCTGGGGCATGATGACGCTCGGCGGCGTGTTTGGCTTCGCCATCGGCTACGTCACGGGCCTGCAGATCAAGTTCACCAGCCCGCTGACGCACAACGTGTCGGGCACGGCCAAGGCGTGCGCACAGACCGTCATCGCGGTGGTGTTCAACGCCTCCAGCAAGAGCCTGCTGTGGTGGACGAGCAACATGATGGTGCTCTGCGGCTCCTCGGCCTACACCTGGGTCAAAAGTCTGGAAATGAAGAAGGCCCCCCACAGGGAGCCCGAGGACTCCGCTAAGGAGAAGCTGCTGCCGAGGGAGAAGGGCGACGCTGAAGTGTAGCAGAAGGAGAGGAAGGAGGGGGGGGGGGGGCAATAAATGCAAGAAGTGGGACGCGATGATTTTGGGTTTTTTATTTCGAGCTTGAAGGAATTTGTATGTGTTTATATAATATATATATATAGTTTTATTTATTTAAAGCTATTCACGCGCATCTGGGGCCTTTTTACAGTTGTGTTGACCTATAAATGTCTTCTACCCAAAGTGTGGGGAAAATGTTTTTATTCAAATTAAGGTTATATTTTTAAATGTACATAAAAAATAACTTTTTACACCTGTTTTAATTACGATTGTATTAGCAGGGTTTGAGCGGGGTATTTTTTTTTTTTTGTGCCTCTGGCAACGACTACTGTCTCGAACGTTAACAAAGCCATCCTGAAGTAGGGTAACCTAGGTAACGTGATCCAGGTCATCATCACCTCGTCTCAATGGGACTGACGTAGAAAAGCTTTTTTTTTTTTTTTCTTCTTCTTTTCTTTCCTGCAGAGTTTACCGCTGCATTGGTGAACGTGGACGTGATTTGCTGCAGCAGGTCGCGTTGCTTCTCCCCTGCTGGCAATTTGAATTATTTAAACCGGGCGAGGTGTGTGGAAATATATTTACATTTTAAACGTACATTTTAAACATTACTTCCTGCCGGTCCCTCTGACATTTACATGTCATGTATGTTCCACTTTGGCGGTGTGTACCGTGCACGTACCTCTACCAGCGTGGAAATACCAACTCTTTAAACGTCTTTTCAAACAGGGGAGCCCTCTTTTTTTTTATTTTTTAAAGAGAACATTAAAGGATTGATTTAATTCAACCAAGTTCTTATTCATAAGGGACCTTGGGGTTTAACAATTAAACTATTAGTTGTGTCAATATTTTTTGATGAAATGTATTAAAATAGAAAAAATATGTCAAATTGCTAACAAAAACTACATTTAATTAATTAAACAACCTTGTTCAGTAAACATCGTTATTTGTCGACATCATGATTAAAGATGTGTTTAATCTCTAATGTCCATTGAGCAGATACATTTGTTTCTCACCGTGACAACAACCTCATTACACACATTTACTGGACAGAATGCAAAAGCTTCAGCCTTGTGGAAAGGCTTTTTAATGGCTTGTTTAGGACAAAGATTGGATTCAGTGAGATGCAAGAGCAGCCACATTTCCACATAATTCACATTCGATAATTGGCCATTTTCGAGAGAACCTCGAATGTAGATCGGCCATCAACATTTTTATGCGCCTGTTTGGAAGGGGTCGTGCTCTCGTTTCTCTTCATTTTCAGCTGATGTCTGCAGACCTTAAGCTGCGTCCACCCTCGTGACACTTGCTCCTTCCTGGGGGGCCTCGTGCCCTCCCCCCCCCCCTGTTGTCCCATGCTTGTTTTTTTCCCCGTCAACGCCCGGATGGAGGTGAGGAAGGTCAGTGGATGTTGGAGCACAAAGACTCCGAGCAACAGGGCGGCTAAAAATAGCCGACGAGATGGTGATGTGCAATTACATTTATCCCCCCCCCCCCCCCCCCCCCCAAAAAAAAAAAAAACCTCTGGTCCCTGATGTCAAGGACTGGTCTTAACAGTGAACGCGGCCTTTGCGACTCACTATAACCCGTGTGATGGTCGTCATGTGGAACACGCCTCGTCTCTCTCTCCCTCGGTGTCTGGTTGGCTCGGGTCCGACGTGACACGGGGGGGGGGGGGTGGGGGGGGGCAAAGTCTCCGCTGGTGATTGGCGGTTCAAAGGCGTCGGGTTTCATCAGTGCTCCTGTCGTGTGTCTCTTTGCGTGTCGGGCCTCAGCGCGGCCGCTCCAAACGTTGTAATGTCACTTTGTTGATGTCAAGAGTTTAATCAGCAGCGGGCCACGTTCCCACGTCACGTCACTGCGGCGTGCTGATGCATTGAGAGTTGCACATGTCAAAAGCATCTTTTATGCATAGATTTTTTTTTTCTCCATGTCTCGTTATTAAAGTGGATCTTAAACCAGCATTAATTTGTTTGTTTTTTTGGCCACTTGAGGGCAACAGCATTAGTGAATGTGATTTAAAATGTGAAATGAGTGTGTCAGCCACAACACGATATAACGTTTCTTTATTGGTGGACTTGAAAGTGAGGAAGTATTTAAGTTCAAAATAGTCGTAATATGTTAGAAAAACTCAAACTCGGAACCAGTGTAAAGTCATCAAAACAAGATATTTAATGTAAAGGAGACAGTTGACACACACACACACACACACACACTCAGGTCTTCATCTTCAGAGCATGAATGTATCGTTGGAAGGTAAACCTGCTAAAATGGTTGGATTGTTACATCCCATCCGACATTATTGAATAACAGTAATTAATACATGCTTTCCTTTTCTTTGACACCGGTGTAATTTTCACAGTTCATCCCATCCGCCTGGTGTGTCGGGCCGGACACGTTTTCACTTACGCCGTGCTTCCAAACGCCCAACGGCACGCAGATAAAGAGGAAGCTTTGAGGAAGTCAAACATCAAGCAAGATGTTTGGGCAGTTTCATTCATTTAACGATATTTGGTTGCCGCTTTGCCGCTATCAGCTCATTATGGACCTATTCGGCCCTCTGATCAAAAAAGAAAAGCTCAAAAGACGAGCCTTTAATAACTGCTAAAGACCTGAGCCTCATGAACAAGAATCCAAAGATGCATATCTTTGGCCTGTGATTAAAAAAAAAAAGTCTGCTATGCCATTAACTAACTAATAAAAGTGAGAATCCAGTGGTTATTGGATGTATTTAGGTGGTGAGAGAAAGATTCCCATGAAGCAGCATGGCATTTCTGTATTATGAGGAGACTTACAGACCCGACCAGGGACCACCTGTGGTTAGGACAACGCAAGGGTGCCTACAAAGGTCTTTGTGTGTTCATTTCTGCACAGATATCTGCACTCTTCTATAATCATAGAAGAAACAAGCATTCAGTGTTTTCCCAGAAGCAGGATGTGACTGCTGGAGTGTCTTCATCACTGATTGAGGAGGCCCTTTGCATCTGCCTTGGATAGCCTGATACATATGTTTTTTTGTTTCCTCTGATACCTGCATGTGCCGGTACCCCTAAAAAATATCATCTTGGTGGGAATTGACAATCCATGTAAGTATTACCTGCAGACACGAAGTCCGTGCAGATAAGGACTTTGTACAGTAATTTTTGGTAATATCAGTGAAGGATAAATCAGATAAGGTGGGGGGAACGTTTAAAGTGGTGCAAAAGCCACCGTGGCTCCGAAATGGGCCGTGACGACCCCGTCGGCCTCATTGACCCCCCCCCCCCCCCCGGGCCGACCTACGCGGGCCGACATCATAAACATCTCACAGAGCGGACATCTGTCACCTGTCCTCCCGGCCCGCTGGGGAAGGCGTCGTGTCGGACGTGACAGCTGGTGCGTGATGAAGCGTCGCTAAACACATTTGGCCCCGGTGCACCTGCAAATATATGATTTTTCATGACTGATTTTTGGGGGTGGGAAGAAAAAAAATGTCCGTTCACTCCCCTTTGAAGCCTCTCAGCGAACTGACAGCTGGCTTTTTTTTTTCTTACTCCTTCATCACTCTTCACGCTTTCCCCTCATTAGCATTTTTCTTTTATTCCCCTCAAATGCACTCTCCATCTCCTTCGGCGTCTCACCACGCCAGCGGGGGGGGGGGGGGGGGGGAGGCACGGAGAACTAGTTTGGAGACCTGCCACCGGTTGGAGCCGAACGCTTTCAAAAGCCGACGCGGGAGGGGACGGGTTCGGATCCCGGTGGCTCGTCGTGCACGTGATGCGTCGCGTTTTGAGGAGACGGGAAGATGACTCTTCCTCCCTCGCTGGGATCGTCCTTTGGAGGTTTTTTTTATTGCCAGCAGGCTCCCTGTTGCCCACATGGTGGGGGGGGGGGGGGGGGGCGTTCCTGTCAACTCTACTGTCTCCTGCTAAATCGCTGTCTCTGTAATTAAAAAAAAAAAAAAATCTAATTTGCATGTCTCTGGCATCGCGAGGCCTCGCCTTCGGGAGGACGTCGCCAACTGTTTTCCTGTTGGCGACGTCCTCTTGAGGTAAACCGAGGAGGTGTTTCACGTCGTCCACGAGACGCTTTTGGCTGCCAGGCCTTTCGTCTTTGTGTCGTGTCCCCGCTGGAATGAGAACAACACATAACCATCGAGGTACAGCTCTTTCAGGTCAGATACGGGGCAGATTGGTTCAGTACCTGAGAGACTCGTACATTTCACTTGGCACAAAAAAAATCCATAAATATTGAGGGGGGGGGGGGGAGAATGAGCCTCGTGAGCTTCATCCAGACTCCTCTTTTCCCGCCGCTCTGTTGAACCTTGAAGGCAAATTGGGCATGTATATATTTAATCAAAGGCTTTAAAACTGTACAGTTCGTTTGTATCCCTTTAAGATGCCACGTGGTGTTTGTCTTTCTTTCGTCAGCTCTGTCAATCATTGTGAAACGACCCGAAGTTAATGATTTCATAGGTGCATAAAGAGATGAATGGAGGGTATAAACACCTCCTGTACTTCTTGGCGGTTGCATAATTGAGTGCACTTCTACTCTTCTAACCCCCCCCCCCCCCATCTCACTCCAGCCCCAGCGACACTGTACAAAACTAATTATATGATTATATATACATGAAGAAGAGGTATCAATTTTAGAGCTTAACTCATGTGCTGTAATCTTTCTCCAAAACGTCAGATTCAACCAATTAAAAACAATCGAAACGTCATTAATTAGAATTTTGAATAAAAGTAATGAATCGCCAAGCAGGAAATCCTGATCCTATAAAGGAGAAAGTAATAAGAAAAAGTAAAAAAATAAATGACTATACAAGAGTACTGCTGACTCTTGTCGTCACGCATATCGTCCCCCAATGAGACGACACAATGACGCCGGGGAGACGTGCCGCTTTCAACAAACTCTCTGATGAAATGCAGGTAAAACGCAGCAATCACCATGGCGACCGCTCTCTGAACAGCAGCAGAAAGGATTCAGACCCACGTTCCAATGTGCGATTGTCCTATTCTGTAAAAATGGTAATTGTGTGTTCATATTCATATTGTTCCTGATGTTGGTGCTTTGGTATGATTTGTTATGAAGCTCCGTTGAATTGACCTGGGAGCTAATTAAAATCCACAATATGGGTCCTATGCAGAGAATAGTCTGAGGCCACAAAACATCAAAAGCCTCCCAGAAGTCTGAGCTTTTTCAAATTTTTGCAATTTTCTGCATAGTCATTTGATGTCATTCTTCTTTTTTTGTTGTTTCCACACCTCTGCCAGGGGACACTGGACCTCCCCCCCCCCCCCCCCCCCATCGGACCCCCTCTGGACCCCGGAGGGGAGCGTTGTGTGTCCTCCGTGTCCACCTGATCCAGTGCCCGCTGCCCCTCGAGGGGGGGGGATCCAGTGGGTCCAGGGTCGGGCTGCACAGTGTGACCCCTGCATCATCTCCCTGAGGCTGATGCATGGTCCCTCATCAGGGTCTGCTGCAGCAAAGGAGCGTGGAGAGCCAGTGACGACGTCCTCGTCAATGGAAAGATTTGTGTTTGGGGGGGGGAGCTTTAGAAGTGAGTAGGAATGCACTAAAATATGCCAAGAAGTAGTCATTAAGGAATCATTAACTTCGGCCGGTATACAAGGTCCTCGATGATTGACAGAGCTGACAATATGAAGACAAACACCACGTGACATCTTGAACAAGGAATAGCACGCACTGTACAGCTTTAAAGCCTTTGATTAAATGTAGCGGCGTGGCAAGCATTGCTTGGCATGGTTTTCAATTACACCTTTATTTTTAAGTCATGAAGCACTAATTAACCGATTCAGTATCTGGAACCGGGAGGAAATGCACAATGAATCGATGCTCTGGGTGTGTAATCCCATTCGCCCCCTGTTGCCGCACACACACACACAAAAAAAAGCACCTGTAATACCCTCGGAGCACACTGGGTGGCGACGGTGCTTTTTCTTTTTTTTGGGGGGGGGGGGGGGGTTGTTTTTAGCCGAACCTCAACCAAGGCCCACCGCTCGTATCTAGTTGTACTTTTTTTTCGTTCACTAAAACAAGAACGTCATAATTATGGGCGTTGTGCTTCAGCAGCTTCCAAACGAGTCGGATCCAAATGTGTGTGTGTGTGTGTGTGTGTGTGTGTGTGTGTGTGTGTGTGTGTGTGTGTGTGTGTGTGTGTGTGTGTGCGTGCGTGCGTGCTGGCGGATCCCTCTGCGACGTGATGCTATTAATAGAGGAGCGCAAAACAAGCTCACCTGCCTGCTACTCGTGTTATTCAAACTCATTATCTTTTCCCCATTGTTATTTTTATTATGTGGCCCGTGGGGGGGGGGGGGGAAGTGCCACTTAGATGCCTTTTGTGTCATGTTCTATCAATTTGACAAACACCAGCGAAGGGGCATGGTGCCACTACGCAGCGTCCCTCGCCCTGCACAAACCTGTTGGGAGTCTAAACAGGGGTCACGTTCTATATGTTTGAGTTGAAGAAACAAACTCATTTTCTAAATAGTAGGCGCGATAAACTGAAATCTATTTGTGGGGGGGGGGGGGGCGCGGCAGCTCGAGCTTCGGAACTTGAGGTCATCGGTGCTGCTTTTTCCTTCTTCTCACAGTTTTCCCGGCCCTCGCACAAAGCAGCCATTTGCATGAGGAGGTTAATTCTAGGCGAAAAATGAAAGTAATTACAGTTCTCGTGGCGAAGGTGGGCCGCTTCGGCCAAAGAAACGTTCTTTCAGCACGCGTGTGACAAACAGCAGGTGGAAAAAATAATGTCAGTCTTTATTTGTAACGGCATCGAGGTTGATATTGTTTATTGAAGTCACTTTAGAGGAGAGAAGTGGTGAGAAAGGCCATTGGCGTTTTGCTTTCTGTGAAACAGCTGCAGTTTGTATTAGACCGGTCTCCACAGTGCAATAAGTGCTAAAAAAGAAAAGGTCTAGCTCCACACTATTATCTTTGCTATGAAATGCTCAGACTTTGTGTTCCTTTAGCCGATCGCATTCGTCTCGGGCGGCCGCTGAGAAACTGAGACCTTGATGCGACAAAAGCGCAAGTGTGACTTCCAGGCCCCGAGTTAAGTTGACACAGTCGCTGAAGAAATAGCCTCGGCCGGCTTCGTTTGGACCAACGGTGTCTCCTGGTTAAACCCCACCGCGGCGCCGTCCTCAGTCTTTGACCACACGCCGGGACGCCGCCAGGGAATCAGTCGCCGAGTCCTCTGTGGAAATCCCGATAGCGCGAGATGGAGGAAGGTTTCCGTCTTTTGGTCGTTCACCTCATTGGCGATACGCTGCAGGTGTTTACTTCATGAATACTTGATGCAGATGATCCTCTGCTCTGCCCTTTGTATGCACGCAGCACCTCTCTCAGATTGCCCCCACAACCTTTTCCAACCTCATTGTGCCACGTTCCTCAGACTCACCCACAGACTGCCCCCCCTTTTGAAGCGAATCACGCATCTAACACAACCTCCCTTGCCTCTTGCTGGCTCATCTGATCGTTTCATAGTGGTACTGCAGCAAAGAACTGCGAGGACCCCCCCCCCTCCCCGCCCCTCCCTAACCGTTTAGCAATAGATGACTTGGATCAGTCAAAGAAGGGTTAAGTTTAGCATGTAATTAATTCTGGAGGGCAAACAATTAACCTCTTCGAGATGATATCAAAACAGGCCAAAGCAAAAGGTGCTGGTGATAGAGAGGCAGGGCAATCAAGTGGGTTCAATTCCTTCCTTAGTTTAACTCCAATTACAAAAGGTCAACGTTTCAGATGAATCAGAAGGGGAAGGTGGAAGCCCTCATTCAATGCCCTCGGCCATTTCGTCCACAATATCAGCACCAGGTCTCTGTGTGAAATTGTCCCAATTATCTAACTTAATGCGTTCTGGCCCAAAATGTTTGGTTTTTTAGGGGAAGAAAATAATTTTGAAGAGATTTGTGTTGACAATAGTGGACTGGACTGAAAGAGTTGGAACCAGAAGACATGACTGTAGAGGGCCTGATAAAAGAGGAAGGCTGGAAAAAAAATCCTTTTCCTGTAATGGTAATTGTAGTTTCAGTGGTTAATTCAATTCATTTTTTGTTGTTGTATAGCCCAAAATGACATATTTGTCAGATGAGGAAGCTGGTGCAGGCGGAAGGCAGGCAGGCAGGCAGGCAGGACTCAAACGCAGAGTTTTCAGAAGGTGATCTTTATTCACCACAGAACCAAACAGAAGCCAAAAACGTGCACCAACGAGGACTGACATGGACAATGACGCGACAAAGGACAACTGGCACACAGGGCTTAAATACACAAGGGAGGTGCAGGTGATTGGACACAGGTGGAATCAATCACGCAATCACAAGACAAGGCAGGAAGTGAAGTTAACCCAGGACCACAAGAGACATGAAACTTCAAACTAAAACAGGAAGCGAAGCCAAACCGTGACAGAACCCCCCCCTCAAGGACCGAATTCCAGACGGTCCTAAAGGGGAGCAGAACCGGAAAAAATCAGACAAGGGGAGGGAGGGTGGGGACCCGACGATCCTGGACCGCGCGGGGAACTCCGGGTGATGGCGGCCATGTGTCGGGTCCTTCGGGGGGCCGGCCGGGCCTCAGGGTCTCGGGGGTTCTGGCGGGGCGGCGGCCGGGCCTCAGGGTCTCGGGGGGTCTGCCGGGTCGGCGGCCGGGCCTCAGGGTCTCGGGGGGTCTGCCGGGTCGGCGGCCGGGCCTCAGGGTCTCGGGGGGTCTGCCGGGTCGGGGGCCGGGCCTCCGGGTCTCGGGGGGTCTGCCGGGTCGGCGGCCGGGCCTCAGGGTCTCGGGGGGTCTGCCGGGTCGGCGGCCGGGCCTCAGGGTCTCGGGGGGTCTGCCGGGTCGGCGGCCGGGCCTCTGGGTCTCGGGGGGTCTGCCGGGTCGGCGGCCGTGCGTCGTGGCGGGGGGCGCCGAGCAGTGCGGCTCCGGCGTCGTCGTGGCGGGGGGCGCCGAGCAGTGCGGCTGCGGCGTCGTCGTGGCGGGGGGCGCCGAGCAGTGCGGCTGCGGCGTCGTCGTGGCGGGGGGCGCCGAGCTGTGCGGCTGCGGCGTCGTCGTGGCGGGGGGCGCCGAGCTGTGCGGCTGCGGCGTCGTCGTGGAGGGGGGCGCCGAGCAGTGCGGCTCCGGCGTCGTCGTGGCGGGGGGCGCCGAGCAGTGCGGCTGCGGCGGCCCAACCCCTGACCCCACCCCCCCCTCAAGGGCCGGATCCCAGACGGCCCCCAGGGGTGGGGGGGAGAGGACCAAGGGATGGGAGGGAGGGGGCACGATCAGGGGCCGTGGGGACGGGCCAGGAGGCTGGACTCTGGGGGCCGGAACGGGCGGAGGCTGGACTCTGGGGGCCGGAACGGGCGGAGGCTGGACTCTGGGGGCCGGAACGGGCGGAGGCTGGACTCTGGGGGCCGGAACGGGCGGAGGCTGGACTCTGGGGGCCGGAACGGGCGGAGGCTGGACTCTGGGGGCCGGAACGGGCGGAGGCTGGACTCTGGGGGCCGGAACGGGCGGAGGCTGGACTCTGGGGGCCGGAACGGGCGGAGGCTGGACTCTGGGGGCCGGAACGGGCGGAGGCTGGACTCTGGGGGCCGGAACGGGCGGAGGCTGGACTCTGGGGGCCGGAACGGGCGGAGGCTGGACTCTGGGGGCCGGAACGGGCGGAGGCTGGACTCTGGGGGCCGGAACGGGCGGAGGCTGGACTCTGGGGGCCGGAACGGGCGGAGGCTGGACTCTGGGGGCCGGAACGGGCGGAGGCTGGACTCTGGGGGCCGGAACGGGCGGTGACGGGCGTCTCGGCGCCGGAACGGGCGCTGACGGGCGTCTTTGGGCCGGCTCAGGAGCCGGGGCTGGAGGGGTTCGTCTCCTCCTCCTCCTCGGGCTCTTCCTCGGGTTGAGGATGTCCCGTAGCTCGAGGCACGCCTTTTGATAGCTTCTGGGCCCGAAAACAAAGTTTGTCTTCCGCTGCCAAAATGGACTTCTCACGTCCAAGTAGTCGGGGCCCAGATCGCTCCAAGACTCTGCTGAGTCCTTCTTTGGTCGCGTCATTCTGTCAGATGAGGAAGCTGGTGCAGGCGGAAGGCAGGCAGGCAGGCAGGCAGGACTCAAACGCAGAGTTTTCAGAAGGTGATCTTTATTCACCACAGAACCAAACAGAAGCCAAAAACGTGCACCAACGAGGACTGACATGGACAATGACGCGACAAAGGACAACTGGCACACAGGGCTTAAATACACAAGGGAGGTGCAGGTGATTGGACACAGGTGGAATCAATCACGCAATCACAAGACAAGGCAGGAAGTGAAGTTAACCCAGGACCACAAGAGACATGAAACTTCAAACTAAAACAGGAAGCGAAGCCAAACCGTGACAATATTTCCCCTCAGTGGGCTTTACAGTCTGTACACATGCGAGCTAATTCTACTACTTTAATCCCAACGCAAACATGTGACCTAGTGAACAACTGTGAATGAAATACAGGAAAGTTACGCCAAAACATGGTTAAACAATTAGTCAATTATTCTGTCTGTGCTTCACCTGGAAGCTGTTTGACGTTTCCATCACACATTTAGTCTTACTATTAGTTTCAATCTCTCTGGAAATGTACATCTCCTGAAATAAAAATAAATAAATAAAAGTTTAGAAATGCGAACTCAATGAGGTGTGCCCACAAAGCCATTTGAAAAAAAAAGATGAAGCAGTAATTGGTTTTTTGAATTTTTTCCGTATAATTGACACGTCGGTCCCTTCTACGCGTTGACTTCTTCTTTTATTTACTCTGCCGGCAATTATTCATGTCGCCGTCACACCGCCGGGCGGGCCCCCGCGTCCATGGCGCCCGCGGGGGCCCGCCGGCGAGGGGGACAGCCTCACGACGGAGCGCGTAGGAAGCTTCTGATTGCGACAGAAAAGTGCAGCGAAGCCACCCCCGGCGCATCGAGGTCGCCACTGAGACGCATCGCCGCGCGCATCTGCAGGGTTCAAGCCGCCCGGCCCCCCGAAAAAAAGGCCTTTAGAGCTAATGATCGGCTGTGGGCACGACGCCATTTTGTAGCCTCGTGAAGCCACTTGTTTGGCAAGCGCCTTTCAGTGACGACATCGAGAAGCTCCGGAGTTCACTGGCTGTGTTTTATATTTATACAGAACACAACAGAGACAGTTATATAACCACACACCCTGTTTCAGGTATCGAGCCAAAAGGCTTTTAAAAGAACTGAAGTGCAAAAAATACGAATCCATCTGTGGGCTTCAGGACACATTTTTTAACTACTCTATTGAATAGTAACATACCGTTTGTACTAAAAATGATGTGTCACTCAAAATGAAATACTGCATTGCACCGATTCGATTTGGGGTATTAAGAAATGCCCTCATGGTTATTTCTGAGTAGGAGCTGATGGGACATTATCAACAAGCAGACGGTTTAAATATTTAACAGTTGAAAAAAAAAAGGGTAATTGAACGGGAGCTCGGACTGGTTTTGCTCTAATCGATCCAATCATGTGACGCAGTGAAGGTGAATGACTTGAACTGCACGTTGTGAATTAATGCTTTAATTAAAGTTTGCACATGAGGAACCATTAAGAGGAACCTTGTTTTCTTCCCACCTCTTATCCAGGTGCAACGCGCACGACTTGCTGGCAGCTGGTTTGATTCCACTTGCGTCGGATAAACGGTCAACAAAAAAAAAAAAAAAAAAAAAAAAAATCATCGCCTTGGCGGGGCTCCACCGTGGCCTCCGTGCCGTCCACGCGGCATCCAGTGCATGTGTGTGCGTCCCTCGCGCTACGTTGGCTCCCGAGCTGAGAGCAGCGACAGCATAGACTAGAGAACAGGAAAAGAAAAGCCTGAATTGAACTCGTTTGACCAATAACTACAACGTTAACGTTGGCAAATGCTGCTTGAGTCTGCTTACGTTTTCTCTTCCCTGTCTCTGGACAATGTTGTAAATGTGCAACTCTGCAGGGGCCCAGAGAGGGGCCATTTAGGAGCACAATTTATTATAGCTGGGCCCGTATATCTGGCTAAATATTAAATTATAATACTGAAAGTACTTGTAAATGTCATAGCAATAAATACCATCTCCTTGCCTTGTGTATAATATAATTGAGTCACAGACTTTTATTCACGTAGGCTTTTTATTTGTCCCTGATCCTTGATGCATATTTGATACATTAAAGGAACAGGTTATGGTTTAAACCGGAGCAGGCTGATTGGACGCTTTGGCTGCTGTCCGTGGTGCTGATTAGAGGTGTGTGTGTGTGTGCGTGTTCACACACAAACGGAGCTTCGGCTGGTTTGCAAGGTGTCGCCTTGCGTGGCCACACAGCAATTGTCTTTTCTATTATCTGGATGATGCGCAAAGAAAGAAATGTATTATCTTAATCCGTCCAAAGGTAATGTCTTTTTCTCCACGATAAGCAGACTTTACTAAATGCGACGCTTCAGAACTATAATCAGAGTGTGACCCTTTGGCACTGGGCTAAATAAAAGGCCCCACCACTACTTTTTTGAATTGTCATGTCACCTTCCCGCAGTGTTTTGGCAGGTCCGACACTCCCGGTCCTCACCACCTCCCGAGCGCCCCCCCCGACCCCCCAAAAGGCCCAAGCGGAATGACTTTGTCCGTCCGCGTTCAAGGCACCTTCGCCTGCAGCGAGGCTCTGCTCAGCCGGCGCCGCGCGTGGCGGACAAAGACGAGTGACCCTTGTCCTTGGCGCGCATGACCAGGCGCCCAAGGACCGGCAGAAGAGCCTCCAAGGCCTCAAGGTGCCGCGCAGTCAGAAAGTCTCTGGTTTGTTGGTTTAAAGTGGTCAAATTCACAGTAAACTGCTGATTTTATGAAAGAGTTTATTTATTTATTTATTTAGTCAGTTGCACCAATGTCAGAGAAGATTTTCAGTTCACTTTGAAGCTTTAACCTCAATGGAACTTGCATTACCCAAGCCACGCGTGCAGTGGTATTTTTGGGTGTAAAGGTTTCTCCTGACTGCCAGACAGCAGATGCTGTGATAATATTAAGCAAAGGAGTCTTCATCAAATAGGTATAATCTGCTGGATAGGTTTTTGTTTGTGAATGGAACAGGAAGAAATCCTTTGGTTTTTAAAATGTTCACTTAAAGCTTTAGCGGGATATTTGATTTGGATTTAAAAGTCTTTGCACATCATGGCGCGTATTATCTAATCTTGACAAATAGTGCAAAAAAACAAAAAGAAGTTGGCGGCTTCTTAGCGGCATCCGCTGCTCTCAGGTATTCTCACTTCCAGTTTCCCTTCTCTCCGCCCCAACGGGTCTCGGGCGTTTTTTAGTCCATCTGCATTTCCCCTCGAGGTGGACCTGGGCGAATCGCCCGGTCCCCTGAGCCGTCGTCCCCCGAGTCAGGGTTTAGAGCGTTTCAGCTATGAGGAGGAGAACGCCCGCCACAAGACTTGCGCAGTCCGGGCACACGTGGCCAATTTTGGAGAGACACTGGATGGAGAAAAGAACTCCTGCCATCTCATTTTATTCCAATTTCCAACCAGTTAAAGATTTCTTTCCTGTTTTGTAAACCTCACCGCGGGGTGGAGATGGAAGTGGAGCGTGCAGTGTGAACACATCTGCTCTGTGTGTCAACAGACCTGTTTGCCTGGCTCTTCTTCTTGTATTTCTCCTGTGTGTGTGTGTTATTGTTCTGTATTTGGGCCACATCCACTTCACACAACGTAAGCTTGTTAAGACGCACACATTCCCACGATCAAAATGAAGAAATTCCGCCGGATGCCGACGGTGATTCTTTGATGAAGCGCAACGCCGCCGAGCCGGAACAACAAGTCGATGAACTCATGTCTGGAGTCTCCTTGGAATACGGAGCGTCACGTCCTGTAAAGTATCTACAGATCCAGGCCCAAAACCAAAAGTTACCATCGTGTCATTTATTTTCTGCCGACTTTTCAAAGCCACCGCTATCATGAGCAAGTTCTAACATGAGAACAATAGATCAATAGATTTTTGGGCAAAAAAAACGTACCCCTGACCTCCAACCATCTGGCGAGTCGGGATCATACGTGTGCAAACATGCATACGTTAACTTCTGCTAAGCTGTCATCAGTCTGCATGCATAGTTGTATTGTATAATTGTAAAAAGCCTTAGATATATATATTTCACATGCTAAAAAGCACAAACATTCATATTTAGAGTGCAGTGACGGGTTGTTGGGCTTGTTTGCATGCATTTCACAAGCTGTGCGTGTGTGCATGCGCCGCACACCATGTTCATCCGTCCCACTAAATCACTGCATGCACCGTGCCCGGGGACGCGTTGGCCGCTTGTCGCCTGCGAGGCGATGCGTTGGTGATTTTACGCCCCCCCCTCCACCCCCCGCAGACTGTACAGCATGTGCTGTCATTGAGAAACACACTGAGAGGATTTGCTAAACTTAGCTCTCGCTCCTGAGACGCAGACGGCCCGCTGTGCTCTCCGCGGCTTTGTGCAGGACACCTTTTAAGCTCGGCCAATTAAACAATGAGTAGCTCCGCAGGGTCTGCCCCTGCCGCTCGACGTTGCGTTTCAATGAGGGGGGGGGGGCAACAACACACACACACACACACCGGAGTACAAGACCGTGCAGTCCATTAGGCTGCAACTTTAAACACATTACTGACTCTACTTCACATCAAGAAATCATAAGGGCAGCCACAGGAGTAAACACAAACAGCAGTAATGACAAGCAGTTGCATTGGAGGCGACATAATGGGCCCGGGCACCAAGGAGAGGGGGAGAGGGGGGGGGGGGTTTCGCATCGACGATGTCACGTTGCTTAAAGTGAGCAGAAAGTCTGCGAATCCGCCGCTCTTTTGGCGCGTAGAGGACGCTCCGAAGGGGGACGACGCACTGACCTCTCGTCTCAAATCCCCGCCCGCCTCCCCCCCGCGCTGAGCACGTGCAGGGCGCTTGAAGGGGAAGGTGGAGGGACGCCTTCTGCCTAGAAGAGGGAGAGGGAGAGGGAGAGGGAGAATATGCTGCGACACCTGTGTGATTTCTCTCCACAAATCTCGCCCTGCCGCTTGGAATCAAGCCACACTTGAAGGAAATTGACGTTCCCTTCAATCAGGGAGGCCCGCCAAATTTTTACGAGGACGGGACTTCAGCAGGTGAGCACTTTTCATTTAAAGGGTGCCAGAGGCGGATGATTACGGCGTTCTACGTGCGCCTGATTGGAAAACAGGTCGTCGCGAGTAATAACGAATGCAGAGTGGAGCCATTGGGCCTAAAATGTTCCCTCAAGGTGACCCAAGTTTCCTCCTCCGCAGTGTGATGCGCGTTGATGCTGGATGACACTCCTCGTACTTAAGAAGGTTGGATATGTAGATTTGCGGGGAGGGGGGGGAGGGCTGTTACAATCTTTCCACCGCTGTGACCCAGTTCAAAGAACAACCTGAACGTAGTCGCTGCTGCCTGCGGTTGAATTCCAACTCCTACCCCCCCGGAGTGAGTAGCTCGCTGCAGGTCAACTCAGGACTGCCGGGCGAAGGCAAAGTGCTTCGAGTGAATCACCATCCGTGGCATCAAAAACAGGCCGCACCAAAAAAAAAAACACACAAAGTGTTGGTGGATTTAAAGATGAATGGCTTCACATCTGGGGACAGGAACGACTCAGCCCACGACGCGTTTTCATGGAAGTGACAGTTTCTCAAAGCAATGCAAAACTGCTGGCCCCGGGCCACATGTGCATCATTAGAGATACGGCGCTCTGCGAGATCCACTCCCACCACACTCCCCAACCCGAGACAAGGCTGCGAGAAGATGAAGTTCAAAAGAATGGCCCGCAGGGTTACGCGGTAAATCCCGAGTAGATGGGTTGCACAACAGTCTCTGCTTTCGTTAAGCTTGTTTTGAGGGAATCTGACTACAAACGTAATCACAACCACACACTATAAATAAAACAGTGTTTCCAATATACATATATACACACGCATATATCAGGAGCCCTCAACGGCCAACACGTGCCACCAAAAAAACAACACCTGCATGGTTTTGGGAGAGCGACGGGGACTCCAGAGACGTACTGAAAAAGGGCAAAGCTTCAATACAACTCAAAGAAAAGTGACAGTTCTGTGTGTTTGACTCCACCCAATGTGCCGTCACACCCCCCGGTTGCGTCTAAAAGTTGCTATTTCTAGCAATTCATTGATTGTGTGACACCGGGGCAACTCGTCGCACCGAAGGCAACTTGACCCCCAAACGATCCCTATGAAGGTAAGCGTGGGGATGGAGAGAAAAACACGTCCTCGTCTTTGAAGACTAAAAGCTCCTCTCATCGATCAGCGCACCAACTAGATGAGAAAAATGGTGATGTTCCTTCAATAAATGAAATGCTGTCCCCGTTAAGTGTGATTTTCCACGGCCATTATTTATACCGATCAGGAATGACATTCGAAAACAAACCAGAAATACACCAAAAATAAATACATACATTTATTTAATTACATTCTGAAAGCAAAGCACTTTGTGGAAGCTCTTTTGAAGGCACGAAGATGGAGACCGATATCAATCCGGCTTCCTTTTGACTTGAATACTGACGAGGAGGCCGCGTGGAACGGAGCAAGTCAAGAGCTTCTTATCCATCCAACATTTTTTTTGTAATTGTGCATTTTACTGCGTTAAGTAAGAGCAGTTAACTCATAATCAGGAGCCCGGTGCCGAGCTCTGGCTGCGAATCCGGCTCAAAAAACCCCGCTCTTCACGCGCAGATGTAATTAAAATCATCAGTGAAGAAGGATCATCAGCCGCGGCGCGTTGGCTCCATGATGCAAAGCAGGGACTCGGCAGGCTGGCGAGTGACAACACCCGCCTTCGCTGATGAGCCTCCATTGTGTCGCGTTTCCACCAGGCGTCACGGCGAGGCTCCCGTTGTGTGGCGGCCTCGTGGCAAAAAAAAAAAAAAAAACCTTGCCCCTGACGAAACCCTTTGGAGGACATTGCCAGATGTTTTATTATCTGTGTGTAATTAAGGGCAATGGGGGGCGGGAACTTGACTTGATTTGAACCTTTATTTATTGAGGCAGGTTTCCCTGAGGGGACGCCTCTCTTTTAACAGCCGCGCCATGATCACATCTGCAGAAGTTACATGTGCACGTTTCACACCGAAACCGATATTTAAAAAAAAAAAAAAAAAAAAAGAGACAAAATGAGATGCGCCAGTAACCTGACTGACACTTGAAACAATTCAAAGAGATATTGAAAAACAAGACACACTCCACTCATGAATAATAGATGCAATATTTCAGTGCACGCTGAAGGAATATTTCATGACTTTGTAATATTTGCATTATTTTTATGACCCTCCGAACTGTAATTTCTATGTGTGCGCCGCATTGTGTGCTTGGTACAATACATTCGGCTGTTTTTAATTGGAGACTTAAAATTAATGAACATCCTTTGTTTGACTATAAAGGGCAGAGTGATGCGAGTTGTCACAAAAGCCAAACATAAATGGCAACTTTTCTGACTTTGGAAGTTTGGCTCACTCTGCAGAGATAATGTGCATCTGGTATTTGACAGATGTTTCTTTTTTTTTCTTCAAAGCATATAGAGATTTACAAACCCCTCGTGAAGCATAGAATATTCCTCTGATCTGCAAGGCGTGAAATCCCAAAAAGCATCGACAGTTTGACACCCTCATAGGCCCTGCATGAATTGACAGTATTTGCTGACCGGCTGACCCCCGACTTACATCATCAGACTAAATCTCTGCGGTTAATGAACTTTCGCACCTCGTGTCCGTGTTATGTAACGATCATTAGTGCATGCTGGGGGTTGTAATCTTTTTCACATGTATTAGCCTTACGCGGAGGAAGTAAACACCAGCGGGGTTCACCTTTGATGTATATTTTACCAAAAGGTTCACTTATTTATTGTTCACATTTATGTTTGTTCCACTGAAAACAGGACGGCCAAAAACAAATACTGACAAGGAAACTACTGACTGATTTTGATTGTTTATGCTGTAGTTTCTACGTGGTAATACGTTGTAATCATTTTTCCCACAGAACACTATGTCCTGCAGTCTCTTCCTGAGACATTTCCCCTGCTGTCAAAAAAGATTTTAGCTTCCAAAACGGATTTCTTTCTGCGAGGTTTCCTTCCGACTGTGGGGATGTTTCGGATCGCAACATTCCTCAAAATAGGCCGCTCATAATGCGGCTCTGAATTCTCAGCCTTTTGTAGGTCGAGCGCGAATGGATGAAGCCCCGCGGAGTGCAGGTGAATCAGCGGTCGCCATGGCGCCTGCTGCCGGGGCTCCATTTAATGAACATCGCTCAAAGCTTTCTCCACTCCCAGCAAACACTGGTTCCTGTTCTGAAGCGGGTCCGTGTTTGACCTGGGAAAGAGAGCGGACCGCACACCCCACTCATTGGCTGGATGTAGACAGCCACCGTGCACTGCCAGTGGCTGTCAGGGGGGGCGGAGCCTCTGGCTGTAAAAGGATGTCCGATTGGATAGAGGTTGAAAATGACCCTCTTTCGACTTGGCTTATTCCCTCACTAAATATTGTAAACGTGACTTTAAGGTCATGTTTACGCTAGTCTCAAGTTGACTTTTTAAACGTTTTCACTGCATTTTTGCAGTTTTGTGGTTACAATCATAAATTGTGTTAGAATGATTTTCAAAATGAAGCAATTCCAATCCCAGGGTTACATTTTCAGATGGCACCCCACATCATTCAAACAGGACTGAAATTTACATTAATCTTTTAGGGTTCACTGACTCACTCGCATGGACGTTTGTGTCTCTGTCTTCCTCATCCTCCATGTGTGTATTTATGTTCACCGGGGGCCCAGACTTATTGATTATATCAAACGGCGGGACCGCAATAGATCACGAAACCTGCGAATCCCAGATGATGATGAAACGTTTTTTTCAGTCAATGAGGCGATCGGCAGGGAGGAAAAGAATCAAATGATCCCGTCTTTGTTTGTTTTTTGACCAGCAGCCGGTACACAGGGCACCAACCTTTCACTCCCTCAAAGTCATCTGCACTGCAAGACATCGTCACATAGGGAAGGACGGGGGGGGGGGGACCTTTGTTTTGTGACTTGTGGAAATGTGTCCCACACTGGAGGACTTGTTCTCTGAGCGCGTCTGATCCACCTCAGTGTGTATGTGTGCTGGATTAGGAAGGCTCAGAACAGATTAGTTAATTATAGACACCTGCTGTCTAAGCGTGGCGTGCGTGGTCAGCTGCGGCGACATGAGGCCCGGGCCGGCGCGTCGTGGGGCGGAGGCACTGCACGGCAACCCCCCCCCCCCCCCCTCCTCACCCCGATCTCAGGTTCTGTCTCTTCCCCGCCGCGTCCGGGCCCCACGAGAGCAGCTCAGCAAAGGGAATCTGCAAGCTGACAGCTGGCGTTTGTTTGATTCCCACAGTAAACAATGCAGCGTTATCACGACGAAACGGCCATTTCAATTGAGTTGTAAGGCTTCGTGCCCTCGTTAGACCCCCCCCCGCGTCATCCTGACTGAGCTAATAATTAGAGAGCGAGTAGGCGCACGAGATCTGCCGAAATGTGTCTGCAAGCAACGTTAGAAATCCTCTTGTCCATTAACAGTTGTGGGTAAATGCTGCCATGGCAACGCCACCACAAAGACTTCGTGTCCAATGGCCGTGGCAAACTGTGACGCTAAAAGGATCCGGGGGGGGGGAGCGGAATCACACAGACGCCAGTCAAAGACCGCTAAAAGGCTGCAGATACCTCAAATCGAATGAGGGTTTAGTGCCGGCACGGTGCGCGGCGGAAAAACATTCAGGGTCACGTTGGTGGGAAGATGACAAACACGCCATTTAGAAAATGGTGAAAAGTATCTGTTTGGCTTGATTTCCCTTACGTCCAAATGATCTCTCAAGCGTTCCCGTTTTGGTTAAAGCCGGAGGAGGAGAAACGACAAAGCGCAGGCAGACTGGAAGCGTTCAAATCAGTCGGCAACACAAAAGGGTCCTCAAACATGAGCCATAATTGATGCCTGATTAAATACTCGAGAACACGCGGAGGAAAAATCCACAATCAGATATTTTCTTT
Source organism: Pungitius pungitius (assembly GCF_949316345.1). Lineage (NCBI taxonomy): Eukaryota > Metazoa > Chordata > Actinopteri > Perciformes > Gasterosteidae > Pungitius > Pungitius pungitius. The sequence goes on from NC_084903.1 coordinate 22,711,574, forward strand.
CTGTTTTGCTCTCGAAAAATCAACTCTTATTCTGCTCAATGAGTCGTCTTTGAAGCTTCATGTGGACTCATTATTGTTCACAGTGGACTTAATCTCTGTGAACATATTCTACACTCATCTGAGCAGGACACCACGTTCTGTTTCCACTCCCTGGTCCAAGAAGCATTGACCCATCCCATGGGAGCAGGTTTTGTTCCTAAAAAGGAACATTTATCTTCAATGTTTGTTTGAATTTGTGATGCTTCTAAACAATCAGTTTTTTTTTTTTCAGTCTCCCGTCGCTAATCGGAAACCGTAAACAATCGGAACCCCCCCCCCCCCGACGGGCCAAAGATTGATCCGAACTCTGGATGAAACCATGACGGCGGTTCTGCCCCTGTCCTCCCCTCGGGTCGGGGCCATAGCGTGAACCCGTTTGAGGTTACCAAATAAGCGCTCGCTTTGTGAGGAGCTTAGCCGCGTTGTTTGCCCACACTGTCGTGAACCATTTTAAATTCCTCCCCCCCCGCCCGCCCCAGCATGTTAACAGCGCGTTACTCGACTCTGATTAATAACGCCGTTACGCGTGTCCCATGCGTTGACGCTTAAGCCCGCCTTTTTTTTTTTTTGTTTGAAAAAAGGGGATCTGCAAGCGGTGCGTTTATGAAGATGTGTACTTGAGCTCTGGAAGAACCGCCTGCTGAATACGTGCGTTCTTCTGTTTTATTTCTATTCCTTCATGAAATCCAAGAAAATAAGGCTTTCGCCGTACCCAAGCGCAATTTGTGTTTTCAGTGAAGCGAGAGACAGAAATATGAAATCCCTCATTAGGGAACTTTTGTGACTCCCAAGGAGATACGAACCGCTCTCTCACTCGGAAGCGAACAAATAGAACCAAGCAACACGGCCAAAAGACAGAAAGCCACGAGGATTTTCAAACCCTTGGCTAATCTCAGCTGGTTGACTCCACCCCTCCCCCCCCCCCCCTCAGTGTGAGAGACTCCCGCCATACCTCCAGCAGTCAGTTTACCTGTACGCACTCACCTGAGGCTGAATGATCCGTGATTTGGGATTAGACAACCAAACGCTGAGAAAGGACCCCTCCGCCGATATTTAAAAGGAGCGTCGAGCCCCCCCCCTTTTTGGCGTTTCTGACTGGATTTACTAACCCGAGCGTCATGCCGTTGTTATCCATTCCTCTGATGCGGATGGCTGTGCAGTAGCTCTCCACAAGAACAATTTAAACCCGGAGCAGCACACAAAACGACCGGTAAGCATTGTTAGTCGCGCCCCGGTGATTTGGTAGTGATGAGATGAGTCATCGGAACGCTGGTTCCGAAAGTGGCCACGGAAATAACATGCTGAACAATCTCTGCAACAACAGCTGCGGCCCTTTTGGGAGCGGAATTAAGGCGTTTAATGGAAAACATCCGTCTAATCCTTCTATTGATGCATTGAATGTTTTTCAGATTTACTTGTCTTTACGGCACATGAACTCTGTCTCGTTCCACCCATTTGCCGCTGAGATGTTGATGGTCTATTCTGTGTTATTTTTAATAGCAATTGCGTAACATTACCATTTTGCATTGGGGAAAAAAACAGAAGCTTTGGTCATTCATGGTGCATTTTTTGGTGGTCCAGGTCTTGAAGGATCTGTCCAATGCTTTCAAAGAAGAGTAGTGATAAAGTTTGTTATTCAAATCAGTAATCTCCTGCTTAACAGTGGTCAAGCTGAGTGGCGGTGACACCTTGACTTCTCCCGTGAAGCCCCTTTTGTGTTGCATAACTCAAACCACTTGTGTGCTGCAGGCGCTAAGTTGACCTTCTTTAGGAGGCTTAAGCCTCATTAATGCTAGAGCACAGTGTATCAGACAGGTGTAATTGACGTGCAGTTGCTCTGTTCTCGCCCATATGTTCCTCTTTCGCTCTCGCCTCCGCACAATGTCGTTTTATATATTCAATTATCGCCGGTCGATGTAATTGAAAAGTGTGAGTAAAACAATACATTAGTTTGTTTGTTTTGCTTATATTCAAAGCAGGACAACCCGATGTATTCTGTGTCACCCTGAAGGGAGGTGCTCTTTCGTGATGGAAACATTTCATTCACTTCACCGATGTTTTCAGAGAAAAACTCTTCTTCTGCAGCCACCAATGTTCCAGGTGTTAAAGTCACGAAGGTCAACACGGCCTGTTGCGTAACTGTGCACGTCTGTGCTCTGGAGAGGATTTGTCGGCCACATGGGAAAGCTGATCTTTAAGTCAAATAGGCTTTGCGGCGGACCACAACAAACCAGAGATACTTTGGTGAGACGATGAAGCAGCAAGATTGACCGTCGTGTGAAGTGAACAAACGTCTCGGAACCTTGAAAGTCCTGGAAAGCGTGAAGCCAAAGCACCGACCACATGTGTTTTACAGAAATAACATCTAAAATGATCATGAATGATGATGCATGGGAATCCAGCAGAAGCAGAGGGGGAGGACACCACAATGCAGATTATGAACAGACTCTTTATTGATTCTCTCTAAAGGATGTCAGTCACTAGTTATGAGTTACTCATTAGGGCATCTTCAAAATGTTTAAAACCCTGCATGTTAGAGTACATGCAGAATGTGCCCTCATTGATTGGTCAACACCATCTTCAGTACCGTTCCAACGATCTCACTACCGGGAGGGCATAACGTACCACCCACCCGGTAGGAGTTGAAATTGCAGTGATATGAATACGATCTCTCACTGGCTTGTGTTGCAACAAATCTGTTGCTATCGGGAGAGAAGGCCGAAAATTAATTTAAAAAAAACCCCTGATTCAATCAGAGTGTTCTTTGTTTCTTGCAAGGTAGAGTTACAACTGCTGCATTTTTTCTGCAGTCAGTGGTAAGTGCTTCAAAAGTATTTTATTACACAGCAACAGGTTATCTCCTAAGCGTTGCACCCATGAGGGCTTATCTGTTGGCTGGCCACACTCCCAACAAGGACACACTGTTATACATAATATGGTTACGCATATTTTACCTTGCTGCTCCAGGAAGAAATAAAAAGTTTCCACTGAAAGGTAGTTGTCTGACCTAATTCTAGTGTTACGCCATCTCTATTTCCAGCCTCCTTCATGTTGTGGATGACTTCTCTTGCAATTCAGACGGTAGTTAATACCAGCTCTTCTTCCTCACTCAGCCTCTTTCGGTGCCAACAAAATGCAGAAGCAAGTGGAGGTCAAGATGGACGGGAGCCACCTTGAGCCCGTAGTGGAACCTTCTGACAGCATGTGTAGCAGCCTGTGTGATAAAATCATGAAGAACATGGTTCTCACTCTCACAATCTTGGGTAAGTTGTCCCATTTGTCACTTCCGCTCGTGCGGGTTGGAGCCTTTCCCAGAATTCATCAAACAAAACACAGTGTACAGCCTGGATGCATGTTTAGTCCAGCACTGCACCGAGACGGGTAGACAAAAAAAAAGACAAACACCGATAGAAAACTGACAGCAGGACGGACATTGAACATTCTTCCATGGTGATTAGACAAAAAAAGAAGGCTATTGCTAGAGGTAAGAGTTTTTCACAGCTCCGGTGAAACGTTTGTGGAGCCTCGATCGCTAGGTGGCCTCTTTAGTTTGGCCTATTTACTGTAACCAGAGAAGCATGGCGAAATGATGAAGCTAAGCTAACCAACGAGCTAGCTAGCTAGCTGGCTATACTGGTTATACAATGAAATTCATACAAATTTGCCGCTGACAGTGACAATTTTGACCCGTTCTCGGTACTTGTGTTTTAGTCGTCGCTGCAAAACGTCCCCTCGGTCGGTTGAGTTCGTGCGAAAGTTTTCCCGCTACGGTGAACTTAAAAATGGCCGCCGCTCTGAACCATCCCTTCCCCTCGATTTCACAGACAATATCCTTTTTCTATGTTTACACCAACGGGAAACAAGAAAGCTGTCGTCTTTGGTGTTATTTCTTTAACACTCGGGTTAAAGTCATTTTCTTAGTGTCATTTATTCATTCATGAGGGTGTAACTTAAGCAGCCATATGGAGTCAAATTGTCTGTTCTTGATGTAAACTAATTATCGCTGTAATTAGCCAGGTAACCCAATGGCATCACGACACTCAAATGACAGGTTGTGTTGGTATTTTAAAAGCAACAAGCAGAAGGTGAGCTCGTATTTACGGCACAGACGTTGACGCCGTCGTGTTCCGACACCTTCGGGGTTCCCTTCCCCCCCCTCCCCTTCGCGTTGTGATTGATTTTGTTATTTCTAACCGGCTCAGGTGTGTTTCTGGGCTCCATCTCTGGAATGCTGCTGCGGCACATATCGCCCCTCCCCCCCGACGTCGTTTTGATCATCGCCTTCCCTGGAGAGATCCTAATGAGGATGCTGAAGATGCTCATTTTGCCTCTTGTTGTTTCCAGTCTGGTCACAGGTGGGTGAGTTGGTACAGTGGCGGCTTGCGAATGTTCCGCTCAATTTGCAGAAATGAGGTTGCACGGTGAAACTTGTTGCTACCTGGAAGTGATGCTGCTGGAGGAGAGTGTAGGCGGGTTCTTTTCTTCAGGCATTTGGTGTATAAATAAAACCTCGTTTTAGGACGAGAGTGTACAGATGATTTTATTTCTTTTTTTTTTAAATGTCCACACTCAAACATTATTTTCACCAGAAACAATGTATTGGTCTTTTTGCTGGTTCTTTTGTTACGTTACATCTTATTTCATCTCATTTTAACACACACTACTGTACTTTTTTCTTTCTTTTGTGATTCAGCGCATCTGGGGTTTGCCGAAATTTACCAGACTAACGCATTTTACGGCGACTGGGTTTACAAAGTGTAGTGCTGTTGAGTATTTAGTTACATTTTGTTTACGGTAAACTCTCTATGCAATTTCTCTTTGAAGAGCACATGGTAGTCCTTGATTTGATTGATCGTGTCTATAGCTTCTTTTGATTATGACGTCCAGTTCTGTTCGTGTGCATCTGAATCACAGCAGACTGTAATATGAATTTTGTCGAAAATACTGTGGTCAACATCTTTGTTTTAAAAACTTGTGATGCACATGTGATGATCACATTTATTGTCAGTGACAGTGAGCAGATGCATTTTCAACATCACATGTTGATCTACACATTTACTCATTAAAAAATCAAAGCTTTCAGTAAAATCTCCAAGTAAACAACTGTAGTTATTTATCCTGTGCAGATCCAGAGTCGAGACAGTTGACAAAGTGGAGAAACAACTTGAATAAATCCGTCCTATTGTCCATTCAAATGGACAATTTGAAGTGCAGGAATGTGCTTCTCTGGCAGGATTTTGTACAACATTTGTTTTTCCAAACCATTTGCACAACATGTTCTCCCAGCGAGAACAGTCACAAAATCAACCATTATCTACCCGAGGTAGGCCTTGTGTGTGGAGGTGGAGGTCTCGGAGTCCAAACGCTGCAAGCTGGTTTCACTGGAAGCTGCTGTGTGGCGAAGGCAGCAGCTCAACAACTCAACAGCGATTTTGAGTTTCAACTATTTTTAGCGACAGTGCAAAGCTTTTAGCAGCAAGAGACGGATGGAAAAACAGCCAAATTCATAGTGAAGTACCCGCTCAAATACATGGAAAAAAACATAGATACTTGGAGTTCCACTTTGTCACAATCTGATAAACAGAGAAACATCTTTAATTTTCGGGCACTTAATGTCTTTTTTTCTCTCAAAAAAACGTACCATCCCACCAGGTCTGGCAGGTTTGGATGCCAAATCCAGCGGCCGCTTGGGAACCAGGGCCATGGTGTACTACATGTCTACCACGGTTATCGCCGCCGTCCTGGGAGTGATCCTGGTGCTGCTCATCCATCCCGGTAACCCCAAGCTGAAGGCCAACCTGGGCCAGGGAAAGAAGAACGACGACGTGTCCAGCGTGGACGCTCTCTTCGATCTCATCCGAAATCTATTCCCGGAGAATTTGGTGCAGGCCTGCTTTCAGCAGGTGGGAAGTCTGACCCGAGAGATTTCACCCACCCGCGTTGGGTCTGGTTGACCGCGTGTCACTTGCTCCAACTAACTTTGTTATTTCCTCCGCTTCTTTTTTCCCAGATCCAAACAGTAACCACCAAAGTGCAAGTGCCCACTAACAGAACCAAAGCACCCCCACAGTTCACAGTGAAGAGGTCGCTGCAGTTCAAGGGAGGGATGAACGTCTTAGGTTGGTGAAACGCTTGAAAAACACACCCAATGCAGAGCTGAAAAGGGAAAACCACAAATTCTTTTTCATTTAGAAGAGAAAATGAAAAAAAGATAACACCCACTTGCGCCTAAGCAGAGCTCCAAACCGTGGCAGGTCCAACAATTCCTTTAATTGTCCTTTCTCAACACCTTATTAATTATTTTCATTTTATTGTACCTACTAGAAAAAAATGACATGTTTGCGCCATGATTTGCCCTCATTCCAGGCTATTTATTTTCTTTGAAGACACGTTCATCCAAGAGAAACACAACATGACTGTGTTCCCACAGGTTTGATTGGATTCTTTGTCGCTTTTGGAGTAATTATGGGCAAAATGGGGGAAAGGGCCAAGCCGATGTTGGAGTTTTTCAACGTCCTGAATGAGATTGTTATGAGGCTGGTTGGAGCCATTATGTGGTAAGTGCTGTCCACTAGAGGCTCCATTTCAAAACACTGTGAATATTTATACAGATGCAGAGAAATGCAACCCTGGTGACAAAACATCTCGTGTCTCCCTGAAGGTACTCCCCCTTTGGAATCGCCTGCCTCATCTGTGGAAAGATCATCTCCATCGCGGACTTGGAGGTGGTGGCCAGGCAGCTGGGCATGTACATGGTCACCGTGATCGTGGGCCTGATCATCCACGGGGGCATCTTTCTGCCGCTCATATATTTTGTGATAGTAAAGAAGAATCCCTTCACCTTCTTCATGGGGATATTCCAAGCTTGGGTCACGGCACTCGGAACAGCGTCCAGGTATGAGAGACCGAGACCGAGAATCGAGGTCAAGTTCTGGCCCGCTTGCCGTCTGCCTTCATCTTGTACAAATTAACAGTTAGGAAATGGACATATTTCAGTGGATTCCTGCTGCGAGCAGATTAACCAACGCACAGTCCAAGATGTTTTTTTTAATTTTTATTTCTACAATAACTTTCCGGCCTCCATCCCATTCCTCCCTGTCGGGTTTTGGTGGCTGCAGCGCCGGCACCTTGCCCGTCACATTCCGATGCTTGGAGGAGAACCTGGGCATCGACAAGAGGGTCACCCGCTTCGTCCTCCCGGTCGGCGCCACCATCAACATGGACGGCACGGCGCTCTACGAGGCTGTCGCCGCCATCTTCATCGCTCAGATGAACGGGATTAACCTCGACTGGGGCCAGATCATCACTGTCAGGTGGGGCTGCTGAGGGTGCAGACGTCGCGGCACACCCGCTAAGGTCCTATTTACGCGGCGGAGAATCCTGTAACGTCCTTCAAAGCCAAAGTATGCAGGATGATTTTTCAGATGATTGTCTTCCTCCATAAATAATGGCATTTGAGCAGGGAAAAGGTCAAAACTTCAGCAAAAAGCAATGTTTGTTAAATGTTTTTCCTGCTTTTACTTCACGACTTCAATAAAACCTTCATACAATTTTGGATATGTTTGAACACGACGTGTTTAATTTTTAAGATAATTATCTTGATAAGGTCAGGCACTGTATTACCCGCACACGTCCCGGTGTGTTTGGTGAGTCATTTCAACTGTCGTCATTCCGCCTTTATTACACTACGTTGCCTGCATATTAAAAAGGGTTCAGTCGCAGCGCTTTCCGTCCCCCTGCTGAGAGTGGAATTTGCTTGCCCTTTTTAGCATGACAGCCACTCTGGCCAGCGTCGGAGCGGCCAGTATCCCCAGTGCCGGCCTCGTCACCATGCTTCTGATCCTCACGGCGGTGGGGCTGCCCACTCAGGACATCAGCCTCCTGGTCGCTGTCGACTGGCTGCTGTGAGTCCACCAGCAACACAGACCAAACACTTCCGATCGGTTCGCCCTCTCAAAAAAAATTCCCATTCAAATATTTACTTTGTCATTTAAAAAAAAAAAAAAAAAAAAAACACCTTCTGCTCAGTGTGTTTTAAGTAAATAAGTTATCAACTGCAGCTTGGTAACTTCACTTAAAACTGCATTTATATACACACACACACGACTGAAAAAAAAAATACCCCACCCGTCGGCACCTTTGTTATTTGTTATTTTTTCTTCTTCCTCTTCTTCTTCTTCCTTGGGTTAACTATGCCCCCGCCGCAGGGATCGCTTCCGTACCTCCGTCAACGTGGTCGGGGACTCCTACGGAGCCGGCATCGTGTACCACCTCTCCAAGCACGAGCTGGACTCCTTCGACCAGCAGGCCCGGATGGAGGAGTTTGAGATGGCAAAGACACAATCCTTCTACGAAAATAACAGCAACCAGAATGCATACGCGCACCACAACTCAATCTCGATAGACGACTGCAAGGTACATTTCACATTAACGGACATAGAGACGTGCATGTAGTGAGTCCCCCCCCCCCAGTTCTGTGTCTGTGGGTGTCTTTCTTTTCCTTTCTATGTTTGTGTGACTTCTTGTATCGGCGTATTTGTGAGTGTGTGAATTGTCTAAGAGAATGGTTTCTAAAAAAACAGTGAATAAATATTTCTATATTTATTTATTCACCTGTTACTCATATGAAAAAGCAGTTTTTGTGTTACCAGCTTTGACCAATGCAAAGATTTTTTTTTTATATATAATATAGTTTTCTTGAAAAACTCTGTTTGACGTTCATGAAACTCAAATATAATTGTTACATTAATCTATCAACCATTACCTAATGCGTTGTCTTGTACACTTTTATAATTACATTGTATTTTGATGTTGTTTTTTTTTTTTTTATTAAGAAACTGTTCTTTTTTTTCTTTCTTCTTTTGTATAATTAATTGGTTATGTATTTATGGCAGCCCTGACCAAATTACACTTTTCATCTTCATCATTGGCCATCTTTTTAAAAGATGTTTTTTTTTTATTGCCAGTGGAATACATAAAGACTGCTGTTTCACCGTGTTTCATCAAGAGTGATACATACAATTATGAAATGAAAGTGATTTGTAGGGAAATTTGACTCATCCGGTAGATTTCTGTGAATATTTCGATGTCTGTATGATGCAACTTTTGCATGCCGATCACTTTGATGACTGATTACTGTAATTCGGTTGGGCAGAGAATCCATAAAATACATGGCCAAATCCGAGAAAAACTATCCCTATTCCTGTAGAATGTTGTCTCCGACAAACCACACTGACGTGTAAACAGCGTTGTATCAGCGGATGAGAGGACGTGTGTTTTCAACTATGGGGGGGGCATTCGCACAATAGTTCGGGCCCCCTACGGCCTAAAGACGCAATGGCTTCTCTGCTCCCAACCGCTGACGGTTTGTGAATGACGGTGCCTTGGCCCCACAGACAGATAGATGTTCTTGATAATTGCTTACAGGTCACCAACGGCAAAATTGGCAACCCGGCAGGGTTCTCTCTTGTTGAGGAGGGGCCGTGGAAATGCGAGTAAGGCAGACCCAGACGCTGCCGCGCCTTACCCACCCACCCCCCCCCCCCCCCCCCCCAGCCCCCCCACCCCGAGTTCCGACAGCTTTGACTTTCTGCCGACACAACCGTAGAAAGTCAACAAAAAAAAAAAACCTAAAAAAACAAAACAAAAAAACAATCACGTAGAAACGAAGGAGCAAAAACAGGGGGGGGGAAAGTAAGCAGAGTCAACTGTTACCACGAGAACGAGCGGTCGGATGGTCTCTTTCTTTCGGGTTCCCCGTCCAGGGAGCTACTGGAGCATGCGACAGACGACTCGGCGAACGTGTGTGTGTTAGATCTTGCATTTGCACTAGACACGGACTGTAATGAACTGGTGCATTTTTCGAGCGCTTTGCACAGAAGGATACATCACGCGGTTGACTGCACCCAGGGCCTCACTTGGCGCCGCTGTCCACGAAAGACTTCTTCGAACCCTCGTGCAACATTTCAGTTTTTATTTTGTATGACGCGTTGTCTTTGTAGCTTCGAGGGCAGAGGTGATACGTGGACGACGTGTCCTTTGTTGTTCTATGCAAGTTCAGAGCAAGAAAAAAACGACTCCGAACTGTTACTGTTAAAGATCATCATCCATGTCCATTTGCATACTGTGGGACTCTGTCCTCTTATGAAATGTCCACCAACACTGGACCAAGGGTTTCCACGTACTGCAGACTGGCCTCGTGAAGACGGAACAGGAACAGAACGATGTATTGCTCGCTGTGATGTGTGCGATGCTTAAAACACTGCATTACCTTTGACTGTTTGACTTTAGGGGATTACACCGTGATGTCACACACACACACATGGCCAAGCCTTAAGAAGCAAAGCTTAGGGCTAAGACCATAAGAGCAGAGGGGGGGGGGGTGACCTCTAAACGTGGCAACCAATGTGTTGCAGGGAGCTTTAAAGCAGAAAATAGAGTAAGTGAACGCTGCCCTCACAGCTATTTCTTCATCGATTTATTACTTTTTTACGTGTTCGGTAGGAGCAATGCACTAAGTTTCTGCAGTCAAAATGTTTGCCTGTGTGCTGGAATGTGCCGTGTGTATTCAATGTGTGTGTTTTCTGAGAGCGAGGGGGCAAGATTAACCAGGAAAAGTCCAGAGATGAAGGTTCGACCACGGGGGGGGGGAACAAAAAAACAAAGATGGCGTCTCTCGAGCTCTCAGCAGGCCGGTGCGTTGCTCTGTGTTTTATGTCAAACTGTTTATTTCTTTGCTACGTGACAACCTTGCCTTGACGATGTCAACTGCAGAGTGCAGTCAGTACGATGACTAACACATCTCTCTTAGAAGTATTCATTTTATTTGAATATTGGGACTCACATTTTTAGACTTTAAAACCTCAGAGGAGTTTTGTTAGAAAACGCGAGGAAACGCTCCTCCGCGGCCCCCCGGGTTTACTCTCCAGCGTCCCCCCCCCCAAGATATCACTTAGTTCTCCATTACAGCTCCATGCAGGTTCAACGCAGCAGCATTTAGATGCGGCGCGACAATCTGGGATTAGCCGTGGTCAAGTTTTAGCGCACTAGATTCGGCCTGCAGCCGTAACCACAAGGTCACGGGAACCCGGGCCGGATGCGCACACGGTTTTGAGTTTGACTGAGTGTAGCAACTGTGTTCAAACCAAGGGGAAAACTGGATTATTTATTTGTCCTTTTTCATAAGCGACAGCTTATGTAATCATGTTTAAAGTGCCTCCTTGCACTTTGTGTATATACTGTCTTTAGATAAAGTGTATAAATCAAATGTGTAGAATTTGACATTTTACGTCACCTATCAGGATTGTTTTTTGCTATGCTAAAAGTTTCTATAACTATATATATATATATGCAACTTTGTTAGTATGTCAATTTTCCTTCTATGGGCCTCTAGTTGCCCCTATAGGTTGTGAATTTAGGAGTATTTATTTACGAACAATGCATTTTATCCACTGAGCTCCAAAGTTTTGTGCAGGAGAGAAAAAAACAGAGACCAACCTTTCTTACTTCTTTAATTTAGAATGTTGTTTATTATCAAAGGGTTACAAGCTCATTAGGGTTGTTTTTTCTGTGTGGAACATGGTGTTGGCAGGTACAACATGTCTACACGCTGTGACAGCCTTCTTCGGTAATTAACATCACACTCTAATTCATTTCAACATCCACGTTGTCTGTTAATTCACGACATCATTTTCCCATCTATTGCATTCCCCTATTGGGCCTCGATCTAAACAAGGCGGTCTCCTCGTGGCACTGGCTTCGTGCAGCAGGGGTGGTCTATAAACACAGGAAAATGTACAATCCTTAGATAACAAAAGGTATATATTTTCTATCTTGCTTTTTTTGATTTTGTGCACGTGTTTCTTCAAGAATGCATTCAATATTTTCCTTTGCGTCCGACGCTTGTTGCGATGGAAAACGTCTTGGACTTGAACGCACGCCCCATTTGTCAGGCGAGTGGACTGAAGGTGTGTAAATGTTTTAATACTTGCGTGTAAATATTAATGGAAACAAATAAATATTGACGAGCTTGTCGTTGTTTTCATTTCTCGCTCGCTCGGCATTTATTGGATTTGTGCTCGCCGCGCTGCAGGCTGACGGAGGGCAACGAGTCGGTTATCGGATTTAAAAACAGAACGGCTTAATATAAGTTACAATCCACAACACAGTTGTCAATCACGTCATTACAAAATGATTCAAATAAATGAGACTTTTAAAATAATGTCCATCTGGCTGGACAAAAAAAAAAAAAAAAACGTTAGAATATTTACAGAAATGGCAAAAACTTGAAATGAAGCGTATTTGTCAAACTTCCTCGACCTGTTGTGTGATTTACAGCAAACCATCAACCACAGTGTTGTGGTTTCAAACGATGTGAAAGTCCACAAAAAACTCTGCTCAATGCCCGCACCCCCCCCCCCCCCCCCCCCCACCCCGCCACAGAGCGGTTTGCTGTAATCGAATGAGTCGTGCGTTTCTTCGATGAGCCTCAGTGGGATGGGCATTGCTCTGGAAGAAGGTCTTCTAGGGGGATGACGGTGTATTCCGACGCGTGTCCGTTCTCCTTGGGGACCTCCTTGTGCAGGAACGTCTCCAGCTCCACCTGCTGGGTCGACGGGTTCGCTTTGCCCACCAGCTGTGCCGCCTGGTTCGGTCCGTTCCAGCTACGCAAAAGAGATCATCGACAATTTAAATATACGCTCAAAAAAAAAAAAGGGTGCCCCAACTATGAGACATTGTTCACCTGCGTCTGACATTAAACACTCACCTGTCTCTAGTGGCGATGGCCACGAAGATCACTACCAGTGCTGCAAGGCCCACAATAAATCCAGCAATGATCATCCATCCTGGAGATATGGGGGAGGTAGGAGTTAGTCAAATGGAAAAAAAAGCTTAAATCAGGAAAAACCCAGATAATGGCAGCATTTATTTTTCGGGCCTCACCTGGTGTACCGCCCGGTTTGGAAGTTGCCGGTGGACTATTCGGTGTTCCCACGTTTGGTTCTGAAACGAAGGAAAATAAAATAAATTGCTGTTCAAGATGGCCGGTAGCACACGAGTGAAGCCATTATGGAAGTTATTGTCAGCATCATTATTGGGGGAAAGTACCGTTTTTGGTATATTCCAAAAGCCTTTCATGTTGAATGGTTATAATCTCCTTACCTGATCCGGATTCCTGCTCCGACCTGTCGCCTGAACCTCTGCCTCCTGGCACCTTTTCCCCGAGGAAACGAGCCCTGGAGGGGGCTTCCGTAGCGGAGCCGGAGGCCACGCCGGTGCCCGCGGGAGCCGTGGCGTCCTGGCCGAACATCTCGCCGTCGCCGGACCCCGAGGCGGACACCTCGTTGCTCAGGAGGTCAAAGGCGGAGACGGCGCGGCCGGCGGCCCGAGAGGGCACCGAGGTCGAGCCGGGCCGGGAGCTCGGCGCGGCGGGTTGAGGCGAAGCGGAGCCGACCGTGGTGTCGAACCGGAGGGTCGCGGAGGTCGCGTCGCCGCTCTCCCCGCCGCTGCCCTCCGCCGCGTCAGGGGTCGGCCGCTGGGACGCGGTGACGTTTGTTCCCGGTGATTCAGGCGCGCCGGAAGGGAGGAAAAGGTTGTCGACCAGGAAGCCGTCCGTGGCGGCCTCTCGGATGACTTCGTCCTCGGCGATCTGGGTCGCAGCTGGAAGGGAGAGACATTTTTAATTATTATTTTTTTTAATCCACGAGTCACATTGAGGGTTTGCCCAGCAGGCCGCGACATGATCACGGGAGAGGAAAGTTACCGGGGCTTAAGTGCGTTGACCCATATTCTTGTATCAACTCGTTGTTGCGCTATTCTTCCGTTGTAATGATTAACCTCGGTGACTAATAGGCAAACAAGACGGGCAGACTCATCAAAGAACTACTTTAACAAGAGCAAGCCGCTCTTTTGACTCGCCTTGTACAACAAAACAAAAAACAGACTGTTAATTCCAAGTTGGTAGGAAGCCAATTTCAGGGTTTTGTAGGGAACAGGAAGCAAGAGAACTTAATAGGAAAAAGTCCTGTACTATTGATTGAAACTTTCATCCTTTATTGCCAATTTTGTTTAATATCTCAGCATACCATGATCCAAAAATGTAAAGAACCGAGTTGACATTTGGCGTCGAGGAAGGGTCTTCAGGTTCCATATCATTCTCTCGCTTATCAGTCGAAGCATTGCGCCTCCACTTTACTGCACTAGAGCTAAACACTAAAATATAATTTCATATACTCACAAAATACAACAGAGTGAACCAGTGGATATGAGACGCCCATGTCTGCTACAACAGTAAAATGTTACTCACTCAATCTAGTTCACGTTATATAGTTAAAGTGACCGATACCATTGAGAAAAACATTAACTTTTATCACTTTACTTTTCTTGTCTGTCCATAAGAAGCAACAAAATGCTACCTGAAAAATCTCATTAAAGTAAAAAGATAATTCTCCCCAGTCTCCTTTTCTGCAGAGTCATGTTCCTCTGCAGTGGTTACACCTTTGCCCAAACTTCTGGGAGAGCTTTCTGCTGATCTTTTTGGTGTCACCTTACTCCAGACACTCCCGTTACTGCACCTCCTGGAGCAGCGCTTTACAAAAGATCTCAGTGTGTGATCAGGAGGTGCCAGTGAAAACCCTGCACCGACGCTGAAACACTACTCCGCAAGTCTCACAGCGAGAGCGAGACCTGGAACATTGAGAGCATCTCAGGCACGGGGAGGACAACGCGTTCACTCCCGGGGTCAGAGTGAGGACACCACGGACGCTTCGGGCGTCTGGAGAATTACTGCTTTGTCAGATAGGGAGGGGGGTGGAAAAAGCCTTGAGAACAGCTTCACTCGTCCCAAGGTGAAAGAATTTTTATTCCGTCCAACAATCCGCTTGATGAACGGTGATCATCTCCAAGGAGGGAGAAATAAATCAGATCAAAAGAGATCTACCTAGATATTGTTTTTTTTTTTTTTTTTCTCCTCTTCTCCATTTACAGTTTGATCCCATAAGACAAAAAAAAAAAAAAAAACACGGCTCATGAACTCAAGGTGTTATTTTAAGCGCCGCAGGAAGATTAACTGCTTTAAACAGAAAACAGGAGAAACCAGTGCTTACTGTGTGCCGGTGATGAGTGGACGGCCGCAAGAAGTCCGAGAACAACCCCAAACAGAAGACACCTCATCTTGATGCAGGAAACCTGGGACGCAGCCGTGGATCCGACTGTTGTCTGTTGGACGAGCTGGAGCTATTAGGCGCTGTGAACTGACAGTCACGCGTTGCCTTTTTTTATACAGAGCAGCAGGTGTGTGTCACATCGGGGCAACAATGGCTGACGACACACGGACCCGGGAGGGCCGGCACACCTGTGGACACACCCTCTTCCTAATAAACTTTCTCACACTCCCTCCCTCCCTCCTCGGAGGAATAAACAGGGGTCTAATCTTTCAGGGGGTTTACCCGGGTTTTAGGTACTTATTGATGGAAGAGGAAGAGCAACAGAAAGATGGCATCAGTTTGGTCACATTTAACCCTTGAGTTTGAAAGGTTACGTATTAAATAGTCTTACATATGCAATGTTAATATGCAAAATGAAACAATTTATGGAAATAAACCAAAATACGTGAATGAATGCATGCATACATACCCAAGTACAAGCTTGTATACATGGACAGATTATTACGTACATGCTGATATATTCACCAAGAGCGGATATATGCGAGAACACACCCAATTTCAGAGTTAAATTGACTCTGTGAGATTCAATTTGAACTGTAAGCTGGTGTTCATATTGTCCCAATCTTGTCAGTGTTAAATCAACACTCATCAATTTAACTCGAAATAAGTGTCAAAATAAATCTGATCAGGGTTAGATACAACATCATTTAGCTGATGCTTTTATCAAAAGCAACTTACGTTTCATTTTTAACACATGGAGTTTACATTTTAGCCGAGGGAGCAATTCGGGGGTTTGGTGTATTGCTCAGGGGGACACAGAGGTTTGAACCAACAACCTTGTGGTTCCTGACACACTCTTCTATCCATGCACCATAGTACACAGAGTTAAACCCACACCAAGAAGTGTGACACTGTACAGTTACATTTCAAACCTACCGAAGAGTTCATTTCAGTTGAATCAACTCTTTGCAGTGTGATTTTAACACTTTTGCCCCACACCGTAAAATTAACTCTAAGAATTTTTCTGTGTAAAGACGAAATAATGGCAGCATTTAATTTTGGATCAAGTTACTCCAAAATATGGGGAACATTGACAGTATAAAAGAGGAAGAAGAATGCAAAACATTGCCCCCAATTTATAGGGTGAATTCAGGTAATTTGGGCAAGCATAATGTAAAAGCATTTTACGTCTCATGTGTGATGTCACCTACGTTATCTCATGTGACTTTAGTGCTAATCAATGTATCAGCACCCCTAGCTTTACCATAGCCTTTTCAAGGCAGAAGTTCAATTCAATTCAATTCATTTTATTTTGTATAGCCCAAAATCGCAAATTACAAATTTGCCTCAGAGGGCTTTACAGTCTGTACACATGCAACATCCTCTGTCCCGAAACCCTCACATCGGCACAAGTGGCACAAGAAGTGAAATGCTTTTTTCCTATGCCGTCCCAAATTACCTGAATTCTCCCTCCATGCGAGATAATGAGCAATATTCCTTCAATGAGTAGCATTAGAGCACATTTTTTATTCTTTGTAATGCCCTTAAATGATAATAAAAAATAAAAAAAATCCATCCATTGGGGCCTATTAACGGCACAGGTTACTGAAGAAGGAAGAACCCTGCACACCTGCATTGACAGTTGGGAAAAATTTGCTTTGGAAGGATGTCAATTTCGGCAGAAATATATTTCCTTCTTATAACATCCTTGTTCATTCTCTCTCCTCATTCCACTCTCATAGGACGATGGGTTGCGACAAGATTTTCACTTTTGGTCTGGTATCAATTTCAATTTTCAATTTTTTTTTTTGCGCATGTAATTTCACACCCTTTTTTCGTCACTGTCTCATCTCAGTACGTATATAATGACTTTGACGTTGCGCTCGTCTGGTGTTGCACGGATGCGTCACAGCGCAGCTCAGAGCCCGCGGGCTCGCTGCCGCTCCGCAGACGGAAGTTTACTCAGCGCGTGGGGGCGCGCGTGTGTGGGTGCGCGCTTGTCCGGTCCTGCGCGCCGCACCTTGACGAGGCGGATTTTTGTGAGTGTGTGTGTGTGTGTGTGTGTGTCTCACTGGTGGGAACTTTGATGATGAGTAACGAGAGGCTGAGACGCGAGTGGCGACTCTAGCGGCGCGCAAAGCCGCCATTGGCAAGACACTGATGATACATTTTCAAATTGTTGTCGGAGTTTGGATGTGTGGTCATCGTGGGTCGACACGTTATGTTGTGGGATGTGGTAAACCCTATGTGGCAAAAGTGAATGAAAAACAATGATTTTGATTTATGTAGTTAATTTTTTAGTAATAAAAAATGAATGTGTGTTGTCTTGTGCAACAGCCAGAGCATCCGGCCTGTTTCAGAACAGGCCGGATGCTCTGGCCTGTGGTGTAGCTGCTCGCAGCTCCCTCCAAAAACACAGAACACAGAAAAACAGTTCCCCCTCAACATTTCAACAACAATAACAACATATTGTCAATGTATACAGTGAGAAACGCACTCTGGTTCAGTTTAAAACACATCATGCAATGCAGCCTTTACTGATAAGTTACTAACCTGGGCCCCCAAACTAAAAAGGGACCCAAACAGGAACAGATGAACTATGATGTTTAGTTATGAAATATTACATTTGATTAACTATCAAAGTTATTGCACCCCAAAAAGTTATAGTTACACTAAACTAGCATTGCAATTGAAAGCTCCACCTTCTAGTTTTACTATTAGCAGTTCGTTATTTTTGTCAGATGTTGTTTTTTTTGTGGTTATTTACCACCCACCATATTTACCTTCCTATTTAAAGAAAGGGTGGAAAGCAAAGCTACGTGGAGCCGATGGTGGCGCGTGGAGTAGAGAGGGGACCCAGGAATGGAAAGGATGGCTGTTCATGTCCCATGTGAAAGTGTCCCTGAGCGAGACACCCGACCTCCCCAAAACGCTCCCCATGTAGCCCCGCATGGCTAAACACATGTGTTACAAAATGCATAACCATTGGTTAAAAATGTGTCCGCTAAATTACATGTGATGTAATACATACAGGCCCCCAATCCCAAAACATCTTCTCTGGCAAACTAAAGACACACCTCTGCAGACTATACCTCGACTACAAAGACTAACACACTGTAGCACTAAAATTGTACTTGTTGCACTTCTATAGCAAGTTGTAAATAATTCCTCATGGTTGAAATGCACTTATTGTAAGTCGCTTTGGATAAAAGCGTCAGCTAAATGACATGTCATGTGACGTAACACAGCGACCGACTCAGTCTGCACAGCCTTGACGCCCTGAAGCCCCGCCCCCCCACCGCTTGGTGGTTTATGCAAATGTTTGACATTGAGCATGTCGAGTGCAAGTATAGGCCACACCTGCCGAGGGTAAAGCAGATCGTATGTGAAGGGCCCACCCACGGACGGACATTTTAGTCCCTTGTGTTTCTCCGAGTGGAAGTGAAGGAAAGAAACACACACACACACACACACGCCGAGCCGTCCGAGCGCCTCCAAACTCTAAAACATGACGCGGGGCTTTTTCTCCGTGTTCATGTTACAATGGAGAGCATGAATGGCTGAACTCTGGCATGGCAGCAGAACACAGGGTCTTTTAAGGGCAGGTCCTCTGGGCGTGTGCAAGCCAATTAGCTGCCATTGTAATGCCCCCCCCCGTCCCCCTCCACCTTGCTGTTATCTCGTGTTTCATGGCAGCAGCCATTGTTCCTGTCTCCAAAGTCCCATCTCTCTCTCTCTCTCACATCTTTTGCCACCACGAATAATCAAGAGAAGCTCGTCTTTATCTTCATCGCCTCCATCCTACCGTGGTCAAATATCCGCTTCAGTTTGAACATCTCTCCGTCGGATTCATAAAAACACATAATAGCGGACCTCATTGTGTTCTCAGGCAGTATTGTTTGTCGCCTTTTCCAATTTTGACAATTTCCGTGAAATGTGAAAAGGATTTATGAATTCAAACAGGGGGGGGGGGGAGATAACGTTGCGTTTCAACCCACGGGGAAAATATTAAATTCACTGAAAGTTTGAAAATCGCTATCCGTCACGTCATCTGAATCTAGAACCATGAATGCGAATGTTATATTCAAGTCCCTGAAGAAATTAGTCTCTGTTCTTTCCCACATAAAATAGCATGGTTGGAAACATAAAGCTTCATAGATATGTTAAGCGGAGGGAGGGGGTGGTGGGGGGGGGGGCCCAAGGAGAAACATCCAATGAAACACGGCGTGCGTCTACTTGATTCATTTCCCTTTCAGATCATCACTGCCTCTCTTTTTTTTCAGAAATCCGGTGATGGTTTTATCTCAATCAATGTAACAATGGTTCAAACCGACCGCAGTGTTTGTACATCACTTCCATCGGTTTGAAATGAAAACGGAAAAACAATGTTTTTACTCCGAGATAAAAGCTATGGAGCTTTAATGTGTGCTACTGTCGTTTCCTGGTTGATTCAGCTGTAATATTCTTTTACTGGGTCACAAAATGCCGCTGCCAGACTCCCGAGCTAATCAATCAGATACCACATGGTTTTTATTATTCATTCTCAAATGCTTCATAATTGGGTTGCATGAATTATTCCAGTTTTTTATTCTATGTTTGTGTGTCTGCTGTGGGTTTTTTTTTAAAGGTTGTTTTGTTTACATTTGTATTTGTGATTAATGTGTGTACGACATTGTCCTTCTACTTCAAAGAGTTTTTATTAAAAAGAACAAACTCAAAAATGGCCCTGGATGAAAAGTAAAAAACTCTCATTTATTTTAGAATGAATTTCTGTATTAAATCGTAACAAAACACAAATAAAAAAAGAGCTTTACAATTTCAAAACTGCATCTCGTCAAGGTGATAAAAAAAAAAAGATGGTGGTACTACTGGGCCTGTTTCAACTGCTTTTCCATCACCCTTATTTTTTCGCGCCGCTTGTGCAGTCGGAGAACTTAACGACGCTTGAATCCATCTGTGACGGGCACTCCGGTGGGAGGCATGACTGACATCTGCCGGGCCGAAGATGGGCCAAAAGTCACAGACTTCCACCGAGTGCTTGTTTAACAATCCCCCACACGGAGCAGGACTCGCGGCCTTTGAAACGGCCAAGCGACGGCTTCATTGGCCCCCACCAACAGGACCGGGACCGGCGATCCGTCCGTAGTGCTGTCCGTGATCCGAACCACCGGGTGATGGGAGAACAGGGGGGGGGGAGAGACTGGATGACAGCGGAGTAGAACAAGACCAGCAGCTCCCAAAAGGGAGGTTGAACTTGGCCCACCTCCAGTCCCGGGGGGGTGGGGTGGGGGGGGGCTTTGGAAGCTCTTGCTAAATCCCACGGTAACATCCACAGTTTGGAGCATTGTTTCGCTGCGGGGATTTTCTGACTACACCAGAATTATGAAGCAACAGAAAGCATGTCGAGACATGGACGCAGCTCCTTTCAAATCAACTTCCTCAACGTTTGTCACTTGCTTTGACTACAAACACATTTATTTGTACGCATGGGTTGGTTATGCAGGACAAGCAACTTGCTTCTACATTCAATTTCTGAATGGGCTCAACATTGAGGGGCTCCCTGTCATTTACAGCGTTTAGAGGCAGAGATAACTTCATTAAACATATTAATTAATATCTGAATGATAATTCCCGGAATGTATTTGCCCTTACATGCAATTTGGCACTATTGGTTCCTTGCCGTTTACAATGACAGTGTGATCTGCATGCGCTTGTCTGTATTTAATAATATGTGTAATTTGTTTACCAAAATCTCTAGGGTACAAATAGTGTTTTGTAAGTGATATCATTAAGTACTTTTGGCTGCAAAGACTCAGCTTGATACGAAGGTATCAATGGACAGCAGTGGAGTGTGTTGATAAAACACAGGATGCGGTTTGGAGAGGGGAACTGAGAATTTCGTTACACATGACAGCATTACCCGGGCATCACAGTATTTTAACTGGGATTTTAAAGTAAACAGCTGGCAGGGGGGTGATGTGAAAAGCCCCAAAACAGCATGCCATCAAACCGAGCAGCGGAGGCCTCTAATAGGTCATAACACGGGCTTGAAAAGAGCTTAAATGTTAAACACCGAGGATGCAATGGACGGTGCCCAAAAGACACCTTCGATATGCAAAGGGAGGTCACGTTTAATGATGACATGGGTGGAGCTGCAGGAGAAATTTGCATCCCAATCACTAAAGATTAAGGATAAAAGATCAGACTGATTAAATCCGGAGGTGTTGTGGCTGCACAATGTAAATGTAGATTAGCCTCAAAACAGAGGGTTTAAACATCCCTTGACTACTGTTCAGCAAATATTATGGTAGCACTGACATGGGTAATTCTGTACATTGAGGCTAGGGTCAACTCTTCCTTTACCTTGATTGTATTTAGACCATTATGTTTTTTGCTCAATCCACCCTCAGGGCATACCCGAAAGACGACCTATTAAGCTGTGTTTTCACAATGCTTCTTCCACTGCAGATGTTCTAACTAAATGTACAGAAAGAAACACTAAATACACTACATTTTGTTAAAATAATTCCACCCTGAGGCGAAACGCTTGGGAAACACAGGGTTGTTGAAAAAATACCACATCCGGAAAGGGATCCAGTCCGGGTGTCGCACGTTGATGACGTAACAGCAGTACAAACCTCAACGTTAGCCGTTTTGACATCTTAATTGTGTTTTAACCACCGACTGACTTCAGAACGCAGGTAAGGCAGGAAGTTATGTTCTCTGTGGCATGTTCACTGGTCTTTCTAGCGGCAAAAGCGTTGTCGTGACGCTGCACAATGCGTTTTTGCAACCTGTTTTAAAAGTTAACGTTAGTTGAATTGCTAACGGCAGGTTAGCCAAAGTTGCTATAGATGAGGCAAGGATGCATACAACTTAACTTCAATGTGATATGTTTTTAATGAGCTAAAAATGCAAGAGTTCCGTGCTACAAAAGAAGACCCAGCAGCAGCGTGTATTATACTGAAACGTAGTGTGTAACGTTAAGTTATGAGTTACGCGAGTACAACTTGATTAAGCTAACGTTCACTGCAGGCAACCATGGTAACGTTAGCTTAGCTTTTAGTAAATGAAGTAACAAACCAATCCCCCCCCGTGAACACGTACCGTGAAGATGGTTAGTGAGTTAACGGGATATGTGTATAACCAGACGTGCAAGTTTTTGTTTAGAATAGTTTTCATTCTAGTAAGCGTTCAGCTGGTGATTTCACTGATTAAACCACAACTTTAAACTGAGTGACCATCGATGAAATGTTAATACATGACGTCTCACGTTGTAGCCCACGCAGAATTCAGTTATTATTGTGTCGCAACATTTCTCATCCAATATTCGGTGTGTTGACATGTCAAAAAGTCCAGAGGAGCAACAACAGTTGTTTTTTTTTAAACAAAGGCTTCTACAGTGTCACATAACAGGTGGTAAAATTGCCTCATGCACCTAGACGAAAATATTGCCTCTTACAACCTACCACTGACCACCTGACCTGCCGCTCTGACAGAGGAACCTACCACTGACCACATGACCTGCTGCTCTGACAGAGGAAACCACCCGACCTGCCGCTCTGACAGAGGAACCTACCACCAACCACCTGACCTGCCGCTCTGACAGAGGAACCGACCACTGACCACTGTAACCTACCACCGACCTTCGGCACCTGCCGTTATGAAAAAGGAAGCTTTCACCGACCACTTATTCGCACTCGGCGTCACTCCCTAGACGTGAGTCACAAACTACCCGAAATACAAGATAAGCTAGAGGATTATCCTTTACTACATTACATGCCATTTAGCTTACGCTTTTATCCTAAGCGACTTGCATGTGCATTTCAACCATAGGGAAACTCAAAAGAACCAGCAACAACAAAGTGCAATTTCATTAAATAGGCCGATTTATAACTTGCTATAGATAGGAGCCCGATAATATGAGTAATTTAAATGAATGTAATAAACCATGGAGCTGTTTTAAATATTTTGTTTTAACCTTACTCTTGTGTTAGCTTGCTGTTATCAACTCTCATTTTATTTTGACCAGTGTCCCAAATTAGCTGTAAAATACACTAACAACAATCATGTGATTTGTTTCTCATCTCTTGGTTTCCTTGATTAGGCTTAATAGTCCATGAAAATATTGATTTTAATATTTTTGGTGTGGGCCTCAGGGCCTTTTTCTGTCAGCTGGTGACTCTGCAAGTCATTAACTCGATACTGAATCGACCTCCTATGGTCGTCTATGTTTGTATACTAGATAAAAAGGTAAAAATGAGAATCCCCTGAAGCTCACATGATTGGGAGAGGAGCTGGCTGGCAGTGCACTTACGATTTTAGTTTGGCCTGTAATTATTATCACTGGGTCGAAACCGACCATAACAACAAAAAGGTCATAGATTCAACCAGAGCATTTTATAATTTAGTGAAAAAAAGTTTTTATTCTGTTGAAATAGATTCCTGACAAAGTCCAAAAGCCTTGATGCAATGAACACATTGATGTGCTGACCCAAACACAAGAGAAAGGGTTTAGTCTGCTCCTTCTGTTCACCTGGGTGAATGTCACATGACCCATGTGGGCTTTGTCTCCAAAACAATAAGATAAGTAAACAATAATACCGCAGTTTTTTTCAAGTGACAAAGTTGAAGCAATCAATTGAGAACGTAGTAGGAATAGTTTAAGTTTACTTATATTAATGTTACGTTTCTATTCCAAGCCGGCACCGAGGCGACAGCAGATCAAACACAACTTAATACAACTTCCTGACCGTTTTTTGGAAATTAAAACATGTTCATACTAATACTTAATTAGTGCTCAACCCAGTTTTTTTGATGGCAGTTACTGTTTTGTAAAAGCCCCTCCGGCAGAGTGTGTCGCAGGAAAGACATTTCAATCATATGGAAAATTCTAATGAAGTCTCAAAATAACCCCATAGGTTTTCATTGGTACTGTGCTCCTTGAATCCAGTTATACAGGTTCCTATGCCACCCATATAGAATATAATATGTACTGGTTTCAAGTTAAAAACATTTCTGGACAGATGTGAATTAATATGGAAGTAAACCTGTGTCATCGGGGGTTGAAATAAGGAGTGCGTCAAGCTAAAAAGAACGAGCACCCGCCGATCTCATTTGGGTATTAAGCGGCATTCAAAGTCTACGTAACGTTAAATGAGTCTTCATGACCATGGGTAAACTTTATTGAGGATCTGGCACAACACAGCGACCTGCAAGTAGCGCAGAGTCTTACATAAAGGGATGTACGTCTTAATGCGAGGCTTTAGAATTTATCTCAAAGGGATCCTGTATTTGCTCATAAAGTCTGAAACGAGAACCCATGTTTCAGTGACGGTGTTACGTGCCTACTGGTTTTTGAACCTACTGGTTTTTGAACTACTGGTTTGGCTACGGGTGCGTGTTTGTTTTGCCCCGACAGGCAGGTGTTGTCTGCCTCCGTCACACGAGTCGTCACACATTTGCAAACATATTGTGCTGAAAATGTTCAAAAATGCATCCCATCTCCATTGCAGCGATTACGATTGTGTAAGTGAGCACTACGTCACTGCCAATACATAAAAGAACATTTATTAAAAGTTCACCACAACCTGGAATCGAACCGTGCAAAACCGTTGTGCCACAAAGTGGCTGCGCTACACACTCGGCCAACCGAGCTTATAGGATTTTAACTGATTTGTATAGTTGTAATAGAGTTGTATATCGTCAGTGGCAAGCAAACGTTTTGGTTCAGGGTCAACATTATATGTTCTTTGTATTTCTTCATACGTTGCCACACTGATGAGTCCCCTGGCATGATGAAGAGTTAAAGCCCCGTTATTATTGGACATGGCTACAATCCGAAGCCCAAGGTGCATTGGGTTCTCGCTCCTTTAGCTTGACGCTCCTGATCTTGAATCTAGAATCGATTGCTCTTCCTTAGTGTCCCGGATGTTGGTGTCTCACGGCTGAATTCTTTGGGCTGAATATTGTAACCATGATTTTTATTGCGGCTGAATATATTAACAGTGATTTTTTTAGGTTGAATTTTTTTGCAGTATTTTAATGTTGAAAAACATTCATATACATTATTTCAATGCATAAATATATATATCACCTTTTTATTTTAACCCCCGATGACACAGGTTTACTTCCATATTTATTCACTTCTGTCCAGAAATGTTTTTAACTTGAAACCAGTACATATTATATTCTATATGGGTGGCATAGGAACCTGTATAACTGGATTCAAGGAGCACAGTACCAATGAAAACCTATGGGGTTATTTTGAGACTTCTTTAGAATTTTCCATATGATTGAAATGTCTTTCCTGCTACACACTCTGCCGGAGGTGCTTTTACAAAACAGTAACTGCCATCACAAAAACTGGGTGGAGAGCCGTTGCTGTCCATTCATGTCACAATTAAACAAAAGGCCGTCAAGAAGCCGAAAATGTTTAATTTAAATATGATCGTTACTACATTCAAAGAGAAGTGTATTGTATTTTCACTTGATTTTGTTGTGGCAATTCTTTTTCATCAGTTAAACATATTCATTTCTACTTTGTCTATTTGATCTGTTGAGAAATACACCGTATTTAAACCAGAATGAACATTGATTTTGTTACCGTTTTCTATTTCACTCAAATCCACACTTTTGTTTACTGGTATGTTACCGTAGAGATTACTGTAGCGTTAAGGGTTCTCCATTGTGCATCTTTTTGTATAAATAGAAATTCAAATCAATAGTGGCATCTGAGGTTTTGAACAGCTCTGCCTATCTGCCCTTCCATCTAAAGCAAAGCGTGGCCTCTCGCTCACAGACGTGTGGGAGGAGAAGGAGTGGGAGGAAGGAATTGGTGAGAACTGTAAATCAGTGCGCCTTTATTCTTCCCTGTATTATCTCAATAGTGTCTGATTTCAACGGGGGAATAAATCCACATCAGGCTGACAGAATGCTGTCATTGTGACCTAACAGCCCGAGTCTGTCTCGTACCACTGTAAAATCAATGTTGCTGCAACCGCTTCCACACGCTTCTTCCCTCGACATCGTGAGTCGTCTCTAACTGCGCGCTGCGTTTTTTTTCCCCCACAGGAGATGTCCTCTTTGTGTGGCCCCAGCAGCAGCTGCCAAGATGCAGATCAAGCGGCTGCAGAGAAACAAGTAAGCATGAGAGGACGCTTGAATTCCATGCATTTTTCATGACGTTATGCTTTGGAAACATGGCTCTACTGCCAAAATGAGGGATGATCCGGTAGCATTATTCACAACCGTGCATGTGCTACATTCAATGACATTATTAGATTGGATTCCAGTTTATTGTAATAGCAGAGATCTCAAGTATTAAGACAACAAAATAGACCTAAGCAAAAGTATTTATTTAAGCAATAAGGTACGAGAGGCACCCCCCCCCCCCCCTCCAACCAATCACAACGCTGGATTTCATCTACCTGTATTATACTCAGTAATATAGCAAATACATTGAGAATGAACATCAGGGACTGGATATGGAGATGCTTATATATACATATACATATATATACACACACACACACACACAGCCTATTTATACAGTATAATCAGTATGAGATGAATACGGCAAGATATATCCAGCAGGCAGGCAAAATATATAGTGCTGATAAGTGGTGGTTTGAAAGCTGGAGGTATGATATAATTACGGTGTTCACGATGGGTACTACAGTATGGGCGTGGTGTGCGTAAGAATACGCGCCGTGTGGACACTTGAGTACGTATTGCATTGTGTGCATTGACGGCCCAGGTAAACGCGCGCGCAGCACGGCCTCCGGGCCGAAACGCAGCGCTCGGCGCTGCCTGCTGTTATCAAGTTGGTAAAAGAAGACGGATGAGTCTGTACGCAATTCCTTCTGACTTCAATATTCTGTTTCTGGCACGCAGCTTCAAGCCAAGGACTGTTTTCAGCTGTGGAATAATACACACTCGGTGCTCAATTGAGTACAATGGAGAGGTGTGTGTGTGTGTGCGCTTGTGTTTGGGTGGGATTGAATCAGAACTACATGCTATTTAAGTCATAACTTGTCACCCGGAGCAGTAATAGACAATCACGCGGCTGGCTGGTTAGCCAGCTGCTTTGGAAAGGTCCACGTTGAGCTGACGTGATTTAATCCAGAGTCTTGTGTCCGTTCCAGGAGAAGGAGCATCCCCGGGTCCTCATCCCCGAGTTGTGCCGCCTCTTCTACCAGCTGGGGTGGGTGACGGGGACGGGCGGAGGCATCAGTCTGAGACGAGGGTTCGTCACCATCCTCTTCTATGAAATGGAGTCCTTCTCTTTGCATATGTTTTGAAATCACGCCGAGAAATGTAAGGTTTTTGTGCCGCGAGGCCGACGTGAGGTCAGCTGCATCGGTTTTGACAATGTGTGCACGTCTCTGGGTGAAGGCAGAAGGCCACCGCGTCGCTCAAAGAACCAGGGTTCAAGCTGGAGGCTTCGACGGGCCATCACCAACATCTTTGAACTGGTTTTTGGGTCCTCTGAGGTAACGAAATCCCGGCTGCCCCAGCTGCCATGTCGAAGTGTCCCTGAGCAAGACACCAAAACCCCTAATTGTTCCCCAGGAAAAATGTAACACAAGGGTTAATAATGCAATGTAAGTCGCTTTGGATAAAAGCGTCAGCTAAATGACATGTAATGTTAGAACATTGCCACTCTGAAAAGGCCGACCGGAGCGTTTCCTTGCAGTGTTTAATGATTATACCTTTTAGATTTCCGCTGCAATACCCAAAGCTATTTAGAGTATCATAGTTAAGCTTCTATTTTTCCTGAAGTAAAAAAAAAAAAAGGTTGACAGGTCACAAAGGATTTATGGCCCTAACTGGGGAATATTAGACTTATCCATGAGAAGAATGTTTACAGGTCTGTGCTCGTTGAGCTCAGGAGGCCTTTAAGACGTATTGACTTACTCTGGATAAAGGAAGGTGGATAAAGGGAAACGCGTTACGCAATCGAGAATGGCTACAGTGTCATTTTAGCAGATCGTGTTCGTTACTCGCTAGCACAGAGATTCCAGGCCTTTCGTCCCTTTTGGGGGAAGTTCCCATTTATTCGTTATCCCTGATCTCACTGGTGCGTCACCCATGCGTCATCACCTGTGATCCCATATGTAGACTCCCTGTCACACTAATACACACTGCCACCTGTGGCCAACCTGAGCGTGGCTGCCAACACCATGTCGTACACAAACCTCACAAATGGCTCCCACACTGGTGTATTTTTATTTACTGTGAGAGACGATCGCACAGAGTTTAAGGTCTGAAGCTTTTTGTTTCTTTTCTTTCACGGTTGCTCGGTGTTTGACTCAGAAACGACTCTGAGCCCGAGGCCAAACACAACCAAAATCAATAGGATACTCTTTTATTGGCTGTGTTTTTCAGCACAGACGAGCACAATCGCTCTTTCCTCCTCCTTCTATGGGGGGGGGGGGGAACGTCCCGGCTCTCGCCGTTTAAGCCCGTTTCTGGTCAGGAAAATGCCGCTGCGTGTTTCAACACTGACCGCTTTCCTTGAAGGAAAGACACAATAGCAAAGTAAAAAAAGTCAAATTGGGCAGTCCGGTACGTGCCGGAAGCTGACTGTCCTTTTGAAGAGTGACTTGTGAACGTTTGCTGTGTGCCTCCCAGAGAGCAGATCTACATCGCGCCGTCGGGCGTCCAGAAGGAGAGAATACAGGTCAGTCCGCTCTGCCCGCACCGCCAATTATTCTGCCGCCCCGTACAAATTATCCCGTTTTTAAATACCATCTTTTTTTTTATTCCCCCCGTGTCTGCGCCACGCAGCCAGAAGACATGTTTGTGTGTGACGTGGCCGAGAGGGACATCAGCTGTCCACCTGCCTGGAAGAACTTGAGGAAGAGCCAGTGCACGCCGCTGTTCATGAACGCCTACACTATGAGAGGTGAGTGCCGCCGTGCCGCGCAAACCAGTGTTATTAAGGACCAGTCTGCTCCATAGCAACCGCTGTCCTTTTGAACAAAGTTTGTTTGATTAGAACATCGTTTACTGCTGTGAACAGAAACAATTTGAGTGGCTTAATGGAAAGGAAAATATATATATATATATTATATATAGTCAAATGAATAATGGACTTAAAATCATTTCCTCCTCGTATTCTTTGATAAAACTATGTTACGCACATTTTATTCTATGAACATGTGGCTGTGTGAAAGGTTTTTCTTAAGATCAAATATTTCCTAAATAAGTTCCAGTCATAAAATACAGAGTACTGTATTATGTAGTAATTATATTCAGTTTGCATCCGTCACCAATCGTAAAATTTTCCAGCCTGAACCCATTAATCACACAACTTTAATTAATAACTTTAATTGTAAAAAATAATTTCAGAGCCCGTCATCATTTGCAGGTGGTCGCATGCTTTGTCTTTGCTTTTGACTTCTACAAGTACACATTGCTCAAAAATCCTAACCGGCCTTTCCTTTGCTCAAACACAGGGGCACAGGCCGTTATACACACCCACTCCAAGGCTGCTGTCATGGCAACACTGCTGTATCCTGGCAAAGAGTTCACCATTACGCACCAGGAGATGATCAAGGGGATCCGTAAAGACCGCTCGGGCACCAACTATCGGTATGTGACCAAGGCCCGAGGATTAAGTCCAAAGAGGCGCCGAGCTTTGCCATCGCTCCGTGGAAGTTTAAAAATGATCTCTGCACTCGCAGTGGAAATCATAAGCAGCAGGTTTCCGACCCAAACTTTTAAAAACACGGTGAAAATAGTACTATTAACTCTTAAGTCAATTAACTGTAGTCCACAAGGCTTTAACACATCGTAATGCAAGGCAGTGAAAGCGCTATTAACATCAGCCGCTAGCGCCATTCCCTTTAGCTTTAAATTAGCACAACGCACCAACAATAGCACTTAGTGGCTACATGTCCCACCCCAGTGGTTCACAAACTGGGAGGGGGGGGGGGGGGGGGTTTAGCGCTGTGTGTGTGTGTGTGTCTTTGTGAGAAAGTTGCGTAAAGCGCTTTGAGTTGTTGGACGTCCTTTCACCTTTAACAATGGCCTTCATCAGGAACGAGCATAAGCACATAACCATTGCACATCAAATCAACCACATGAGGAGTGCGATTGTACGGCCCTCCTCCGGCTCGGCGGACGGCAGGAGTTACGAAAAGGTTCGGCTGTTTCTCAGCCGTGGCCCCTATTGTGGAGGAGATGTGCCCCGCCTCGTCTTTCTTTGAACAGGAAGGCCGATACAAATCACAGGCTGGAACATGTGGTGCTTTCTGCACATCACAGGCCTTGTTGCTGGATTTCTTGTCCCTTTTTTTACTTTTTTTTTTTTTCTCCATACTTGATAAAAGCCATTGAGGTGACGCGTGTTTGCTTTAAACAAAGCGAACAGGGAGAAGAAGGTCAGACACATCTTCTATCTGATGAAGGAGGGTGACAGCGGGAGACAATTCTGGTTTTTAATAGTCCGTTGAAATAATTGTTCAGATTGTAAAATGGTGAGAGAAAAAAAAAAAAAAGCGCTGGGGTGACGACTTCATGTTGCTTGACTTGCTTTAACCGACTGTCCCGATGCTGAAGTTCCACTAGCGGCGCGCGGCAGAGAGGAGCGGCGGCAGAGTCGACTGACTCGCCGCCAGCGTCCTTCTGACCGAGCGCACGTGTCCGCAGGTACGACGAGAGCCTCGTCGTGCCCATCATCGAAAACACGCCGGAGGAGAGGGACCTGACGTTCCGCATGATCCGCGCCATGGAGGAGTACCCCGAGTCGTGCGCCGTCCTCGTGCGCCGCCACGGCGTCTACGTCTGGGGGGAGTCGTGGGAAAAAGCCAAGACCATGTGAGCAGCCCCGCCTCCGCCTGCTCTCACTCCCCCCCGGCGGCGGCAGGCGAAATCACTCTCTTGTTTGTCTGTTTGTGCCTCTGCGCAGGTGCGAATGCTTCGACTACCTGTTTGACATCGCCGTGCAGATGAAGCGGTGCGGCCTGGACCCCTCGGCCCGGCCCACGGAAGAACGGGGGCTGGTCTGACATTCACCGCGGCTTTTTTTTTTTTTTTTTTTTCAAGACGGACGTGTTGCGGAAAGGTCAGCGGACGCAGGAGAGCGAGTTGTAATCCTTTGTCTCTCTCTCTCCCTCTCTCTCCCGGGGCGCCGCTTCACATTTGATGGGATTTGACGGGGGGGGGGGATCGAACGCCTGTGATCTGAGACAAACGCGGGCGGGACTCACGGCCCTCGGGTTCAAACGCTTCCCGTTCACATGACTCGTGCAGCTCGATCGATCCGAACGGGGAACAACGGCTTCAATCAAAAAAAAAGGACCCAATGCAGATTGTCAATCAAAGTTGTGCTTTTTCTTTTTTTTTAATCATTTTATGGCAAGCGAGTTCCCTCCCAAAGCCCAAATGTCTCAATCTCCTCCTAAAATAAATAAATTTATATAATTAATAATTTAAATAAATGTGTATTTATCTTTCCTCACCGAAACTGAACGAAAGCTTGACGCATTGTCAACGTCAGACCGGCAGAAACCAAATGTCAAAAATGCACGTTATTATCCCCAATAAGCACGTCTCATGCATTTGAAATCCATCGTATTACCTGTCAGCTACAATAGTTATAAATAGTAGCGGCAGTAGTATAATAGTAGACTACAACCGTCCACTCGGGTGTAGTTTCAGTCTCATTTGTGGACTGATGAACAGCAACCATTAAATCTGTCCTTCCATTATCCCAGATACATAAATAACTGTTTTTATTGTCTTCTATTAGAGTTGATTGGATTTTACCTTCTCGCTGCTGTTCTACGATTCCAACCACCGCTCGCGTTGTCTTGTGATCAAACGGCAGCCGCCACGATATCCATCGAGATCAGTGATCTTCCATCTTATCGCAATTGATTCCGCGTGTAGCTGTCATCGGCTGTGTATACTTATCTGTTCCTCTGTTTGGTGGGGGGGGGTGCACATTAATCAACGCTTTGGTGTCCACCTCTGGCTGTCGGCGCTATCGACGCCGCGGTGTGTTTTCATGCGGCGGGCCCGAGTTGCGCTGCAGTTACACTTCACTTTTACATGAGTGGAGCATCCCCCCCCCCCCCCCCCCCCCCCTCCACCTGCTCGACCACGCTTACTTCCTGTAGGCCCTCCATGACCTGCACTTTGTTCCCCCCCCCCCCCCCAAAGAGCTTGTTTTAGTCCTGCTTGGTTCACGGACATTTGAATGCACAACAAACAAGAAAACCCCATCAAGGTTTTTGATCCCTTTGTTCTTCATCGCTGCAGCCATTAGCCGCCTTTTTCTTGAACATGTTCTTATCAGTCGCCGTGCAGGGCATCTCATTACGAGCATTGCAAAGAACTGTTATTTTCTCCCTCCTCCTCAGTCAATTGGGGGGGGGGGGGGGGGGGGGGGGATGTGTAGCTGTTCAGCGGCTGTAATGGCGCCTCTCAACCCGTAAATTATGTTCGAGTTGTATTAACGCGTTTGGCACCCGTGTCTCGGGAGAAAAGAAAACACTCACTGTTGCCGCACCGTATTTTTTTTGGGGGGGGGGGATATTGATTTAAGTGTCAATGTGTTTATGATTTTTAGCGTCGGTAAAAGCCTTGTGACAGGCAAAATGGGGATATAAGTTCATATTATTGATGTTCAGACACTCGCACAAAAAAGGAACCATTTAAAGCTCACTAATGTATCTCAGGGTCAACATTTAAAAGACCATTTTTGCCTTTTCACCATCTTATTCTGCTCCTCTCTGACGTGAGCTTTACGGATGAGGTGTTGGATTTGAAAGCGGAACACGGCAGGCGTGTTATGATCCTATTGAGTCACCAGCATACTTTCAATTACTACGCGGGTTCTTGAATGTGGTTTTCAGGCGGTGAATAAGCACATCATTTTCAATGAGATGTATACTTTTGGCCCCTGAAGAAACAAAATAAATGGTTTTATTTATTTTAATGATGCATTTCAAAGCCGGAGAAACGGAAAAATCACACTATGGGAGCCCTTCAACGTGGAAAACCCTTTTCTTTCTGGTGATTGACAGCCCATTGAAAACACAGCAAGGTTTTTTTTTTTTATTCTTCTCACGAGCAGAGTGGGCAACAACCTCACATGTTGGTGTAATTGACCAACAATCAGAGTCGATCACCCCCCCTCCCCCCCCCCCATGTTCCTCTCATTAAAGGGCAACATAGCCTGCTGATTTTCAGCTTTATACTAGAACATTTTTTTTTGACAAAAAAACCCACTATTTTTGTCCCCACCTGTGTTTATTCTCTGCCTGAAACGCTCTCGTGCATGAGCCCCCCCCTCTCAGAAAAATCCCAGTGTGCTCTGATTGGTTTGTGAAAGTAGTTCTGTGAGCGGTATAATGAGCCGCCGTGTGACACACTGGGAGCGAAGTCCAAATGGGTTTTTGGATCACATGATGGTTTCACATGTTTCATGATCTATGCAACCCTCGACTGACTAGATTGTCCTTTTTTCATTTTTTTTTTCTTCCCCCCCACGGGTTGAACTCCAGACGCCCAAATGCGTTGGCTGAAACGCTGGAAAAGCAATCTCTCTCTTTTTTTTTTTTTTTGTGTCGGCGCTGAAATGTGTCCTTGAAGAATCGTCGATCGTCCTTCAGTGGTCCCGATTGCAATAATGAAACGACCCAAAAAAAAAACCCAAAGTCAACGCGGACCCTCGAGGAGACGTCTGGAGAAGCCTCAAACAAAAGGCTCGAGCCCGGCGCTGCTACAGTAAGAACAAAAACAACAACAAAAAAGCCGCGCCGTGTGCTTTTTGGCTTTTGTCCTCTGTGGGCTGACGGGGTTCGTTGTCTGCCAAGTTCCAACGTGAAGCCGCCTCCTCCGTCCAACTTATCAGAGCGGCAGCAGCTCTCCGCTTTGGGCCCTCTCCTTCCCTTCAAATCCTTTTTTACACGGGGCCCCACTTTGTTTTCCTCGCCGGCTCTGACTTTGCCGATAGAGATGTGAAGAACATCAATGCCCCCCTTTTGCTAGAAACCCCTCTTGTTTCGGCTCCACAAAGTGAAATGATTTCAGCCCCGACTGTGGAGTCTTTTTTCAGGTGGCGTTTAAAACGAACACGAGTCTCGGGCGTTGGTGCGGGATGAAACGTGATGCTTTTGTTGTATAAACGGTGTGACTGCAGATTACTCGTGTTTCCACAGTTCATTTAGCTAATTATTGTTTGTGTTGAAGGGAGAAGGCTTTGAACCTGTTTATCCGGTGCGACTGGTTGGGAAGCTGTCGCATCCATAACTCCGTACCGTGTGCTCCAGGAGCTCCACTAAACACGACGTCTAATGACCAGCAGTCACCTGTTCATGAATACTTCATCAGTCCACTGCATTAATAGAGTATTATTTCATGCTCGCGTGATATACTTGTTATTCTTTGAGGAGATGCCAGCGTGTCTGACTTCAAACGCATGAGGTTCATTACGACTGTGAGATGCAGCTCAGTCTCAAACAGGTGGATTGGACATTAGATCATGTAAATCATCTAAGATGAAAACTCTGAATTAATATGACCTCTTATGTGCAAATGTGTACACATATCTGCCTAATACATTAATAAAGGATATATTTATGTAATTAATGAGTAAGATGCTGGATTTACAGGAGAAGCGATGAGAGAGAGAATGTTTGGCATCATTTATGAATCTTGTCTTCTTCGACCAGGAACCACGGAACGCAAAGTCATACATGATGTTGATCCTACATGAGAAAAGGAAGTAATGCCACTAAATGAGAGCGCTGGTGCAACATTGTTCCCCAGAGGCCCACCGGTGAGGAACGTATCACTCTCCACTTGACTCCAGGTTAAAGACTTTGTTAGTTTAGCTGTTAAATATCTGACGGGGTCAACACTCGTTTGTGTTGGTGTCCTTGAAGCAGTTGGGCCACAGTGATGAATATGTCTGACATGAAGTCACCTTATGCATTCCCTCACATCCTTCATCTTACATGCAAGTGCAGTCAAGACCTTTTATTTGAAAATGTGACCGTTTTACTCAACTTAAGTTACGTTATTCCATTTTAATTAGGAGTAACATAACCGTAATTCTCAAAGAATGTTTCTTTCATAACATTTCGGTACATTAAAGAAAATAATAGAAATCAAATAGTATACCTTAAATGCCATAGAATTGTGTCATGTAACACATGGCACAGTTTAAAAAGTATATAATATAAATCAAAAGGGTTACAGGGCATGAAAAATGGCAGAATAGATTGTTATAAAGAAGACAACAAAAGCCAAGTAAAGTAAACCAAACTAATGTTAAAAAACTCCAATCGTAGTATTTCATTTCAAGGCTATAAAGTCATAATAAGGATGTTAATAATGCTACCAAGTCTAAAAGTCCCAAAATACATTAAAATTGTACAGCGTAGTTGTATAGTAGGCTAAAGTATTTCTTTTAAGAGACTCAAACTCCCACGTCTCATGTGGACAAATGTCCTGCTACAGCATGTCAACACGTCAGAAAGACTTTATGAAAAGTCATAAAAACATCATTTAGTGTGACATCAAGTCATGAAAATGTCATGGCATAGTGACCGGTGACAGGAGGCGTCCGTGGGGAGCGGAGGAGGAAGAGGAGGAGGAGGAGGAGGAGGTCACAAGGGTCATAAGGGTCAAGAAAAAGTCGTATACTATGTTGAAAATGCTAGTATTGTTTATAGAGTAGAATTATGTGCTGTAAATGTTGTAAAAACATCACACTTTGTCAAAAATAAGGTCCTTGTATCCAATGTGGACAAACTATTCACAAAAAAGCATAAAATCAGTTATAGTATATTCTTTCTAGGAAAAAAAATGAAACATGGATTTCTATGCCGTAAAATATCCTTGTGTGTAATTTTCAAAAAAGCATCAAGGCTCATAAAAAGTCACGTTATGTCACACGAGGTCAGAGCAGTATTTATAACTGTAGCCACAATTAATTGAAAACATTTAACGATGAGCAACTTTTACAAACACATTCATTTGATCCACTGTTAATAAAGAATTTTTGAATGAAACCGCTTTGCTGGATGGTGTTTAATGAATAGAAAATTAAATTGCATCCAATCTTGAGGGATAAAACCGCCTCCACATTGCTGCTGCTGCTCTGCTGAAGAAGCCCCTTTGGTGACCTTCCACAGACACCAACCCACCCCCACCGTCCGGGGGGGGGGGGGAGACACAAGCAGACTCTCCACCAAGAGGCACCATCGAGCATCCACGGCTCCGCGTGGACCAAAACTCGCCCCCCCACCCCCCCCCCTCCTCTCTTCTCCTCTTCCCGACTGATTCTGCCTCCTGGTCACATGTCTCGTTTGCCTCCCCCAACTGGAGCTCAAGGTTCTGTCATGCAAACTACTTTTTTTGGCCAAATCAAATTAAATGGATTGAGGGGGGGGGGATGACAACCATTCCCAGTGAATGGATTTGCAAGGGACTTAGTCCATTCTTGGCACACTTCGCCCCCCCCCCCCCCCCCCTCCCCACCACAAACCACCCTCTCCAAGAAGCAGCCACAAAGACAGAGCGCCTATGCAGCTGCCGCTTGCACATCGAGGCAATCACAGTTCAATTATCTGGTCCTCCCCGCAGCGTCTTTCATACATAACGTGATTGGACGCATCCAGTTGAGATCTGGCAGACCCGCCTCTAATCTGGTTACCGGCACATCTGGATTAAAATGAACTGTGAGCCCGAGCAGATGTAATGCGATAGTGTTTTACACGTTGCTGCATCGTCGGAGAAGAACCCCGTCGAGGACTGCGGCTCAACCCCCCCGACCCCGTGCAGGAAGGAGACGAGGGGGGGGGTTTCTCCTCCAAACAACTGAGCTGTTTGTCCCCCAGGGGGGGAGCAGTCAAAACATTGGTAATCTGAAACCTAATAGAGAGTTCATCCTCAAAGGAAGAACTGAAGCTGGGTTTCCCCCCCCCCCCAAAAAAAGTTGCAAAAGGCAATAAATAAATGATCGTCAAGACATCTCTGTTTTCATTGTTCATCTCCATAATTCATCCCTGAGAAGCAGGAGACCACATGGACGGCCAACAACTCTCTCGACGTGGAACCGCAGGAACGTAACAGTTTAAGAGGTTCCAGGAAACGACCAAGTGCCAAATGCTTCCATTCAAACCCTTTTGTAGTGATGCCAAACATGTTCATGATTAGACATTATACGTCCCGACCAGAACTGTTTTAGATTGTACAGGAAAACTAAAACTACCAAACGCAACATGACAAATAATAATCTATCCTTCATTCGTCCCGCGATGTGGACATTTTTACCCAACTTACAAACTGGGCTCCCAGGGAGCAGGTGGGGGTAAGGTGTCTTGCTCAGGGACACCTTGGCGTAGCTGAATGTGTCTGAATTTAGAGCATTTATTTGTTCATGTACAGTATATGTATCGATACACAGTAGTTTGATAATAAGAACATACAACCAAAGACAAATTACAACAATCTCCTAACATGAAAGTACTAACCTAACCTAATAATTATAATAAAATGTAAAACCCCGAACCTTCACATCACCAGGCGGCTCCTCTACTCTGCCACTCCAGAGAAACATCAAAATACAAAGGAAAGAAGTGTCTGTCAGGGTGAGGATGAGGCCCCCGCCCCCCCCACACCCCCCCACCCCCAGGTCGCTGCACTCCCTGAGCTGAGGGTGGAGGGTGTAGACCTCCGCAGAACCGCATGTCTGACTCAACCGTACCTCGCTGGTCTCCACGTCGTCCTCTGTTTCCACTTTAATTCGCCGGCCCTCCGGCGCTAATGAGCCCTCGAGGGGGGGAGGACGAGGCTTTGAGGGAGGAATAAAGCAACGAACGAAACCCGGCTGCACCGCCTTCGTCAGATTAGTCACCGTCACCCCGGCTTTCCCCTCCTCAAGGCCCCCCGCTCCGTCTGCTCAGCCGGGGGTCATCGCACCTTTGTTCAGTTTTCAATGGACGGTGGGAGTCACGCGCCATGAGCGAGAAATGAAAAAGCAATAAAGGACTAC
Organism: Pungitius pungitius; assembly: GCF_949316345.1. NCBI lineage: Eukaryota > Metazoa > Chordata > Actinopteri > Perciformes > Gasterosteidae > Pungitius > Pungitius pungitius. Next base: position 22,749,794 of record NC_084903.1, read on the forward strand.
AAATGACCGCCTGTCGTCTGGTCATCGGCTCCCCCCTCGATTAAGGCCGATGCTCTCATCCTGCAACACGAGAACATAGTATAATGTACATCTATTCATATTGATGCATGTGTGGATATGAATTTGTGTAGGTTTTTAAACAACTTGAAATTCAACAATATGAAATGCAGAACATACGAACTAAGGAGCACAGTTAGTAATGTACTCAGTGGTCCTGCTGTACACTTCTTCTGCTACTTGCAACTATTTGTATCATTTTTGTTAGAAAACTTGAATGTATTGTACATCTTTTACATTGTTCATTCTCCGTTTTTTTCATTTTTGGGGGGAGTTTTTCCTGTGCCGACGTGAGGGTTTCGGGGCAGAGGATGTCGCATGTGTACAGACTGTAAAGCCCTCTGAGGCTAATTTGTTATTTTAGCATATATTCTACATATGCATTTGTGAAACTAGAATGCGTGTCCCTTTAATCGATGACAATGCTGCTTGCTCCCAATAAATGCGCAGATGAAGACGTTTCAGCCGCTCTGGACCTTCCAGACGGCTAATCAATGGAAATACTTAAGTAACATTGGGGGGGGGGGGGCTCGATAGAGCTCTATTTCGTGATGTTGCAGAGATGCGCGTCACCCCTCAGCAACACACCGATCACGTCCTCTCCGTCTTCGGGCGTCCAATCGGCGACGGCGTCACAGACTGAGAACAGCTGCAGTCGTGCGACGCCATCCTGTGCAAAACCCCTAAATGTGCTCGCGGGTCTGAGGAGAAGCTTCACTTGCTGCAACAGTGGCTTCTTGTTGCTGTTTCCCTTTTTCAAAATGTATGCAAATCCTCCGAAACCCTCGACATGTGTGTGTGTGTGTAATTTGTGTCAAATGTCCACTTGTGTTGTGTTTTTGGACGCCATTGTCTCGGCCCTGCTTTTCCTCACACACACCGGCACTCGCAGGTTTTTTTTGCTTTTGCGCGATGGGGGGGGGGGTGGGGGGGGTCACGGACCTTGGAGCCGGAAGGGACGGGATCCGAGCGCACGGCGAGATCTGGAACCGCGTGATCTCTTCTTAAGTGTCGAGTTAACGGAGGGATTCAACGCGGGGCGCCTCGTTTGTGTCAAAGGGTCGTATGACAGCGGCCAGGAACGTGCAATGGGGGGGGTGGGGGGGGGGGTGGGGGGTGGGGTAGACGTTCCTCTACACACCAGGCGCAGAGCCGGTTCGAACGGTGGAACACGCGGCCTCGGAGCCCTCGTGGGGGGGGGGGGGGGGGGGATAAAAAAAAGCGTGAAGCTTCCGGCTTCCTGAGGATGGAGACGTTCCCGCCTCTGGCCTTTTTGTTTTCTACATCGTATTTTCCACTTGAGGTGTGGTGCCACGCTGCCCTCTCGTTGATTCAGAGAGCGGGAGGTATGCAGATGATGCTTCCCACGCAACGGTGGATGATAAAAACAAATTCATGAGTTGGTAAAAAAAAAGAAATTAAAAAGAAAAGGTCTGCACAAAAAAGCCCCGGCTAATAATTTAGACGTGCGGCGAGAAGACAGATCTCACCGAAGCTCTCAGGGAAACCATGACGGCACCTCATCCGTCATCTGTCACCCCCCCCCCCCCCCCCCGCACCCCCCACTTTCAGCCCTTCTCCTGGGCCCCGGCTGGAGAGCATCCTCCGTCTCCCCTTCGCCCACGTAGACACACACACACACACTCACACACACACACACACACTCACAGAGAGATATGATGGATGAGGTGAGCGCGCCACGCAGGCCTCTCTCTCCTCCATCAGAGCACGACCGCGTTTACACCTACAGCGTTCACAGGCGTGGGAACGCAGGCCCACTCGGGGCTCCGCTTTCTCTCCTTCGGAAACGCGGAATATTAAAAACTCTCCTCGCGGCATTCGGAGACTGAATAATATATTTTTTTTTTTAAACAGCGAGTCACAGTGAGATCTGCATTATTTGACTTGACTGAAGTTATTGGCCCGGCTCAGTGCAGTGCTGTTTAATTCAGTCGACTTTAGGCCAAAGACTGTTAGAAAACACTTTGGATCTTCTCTTTAAAGGCGAAAAAGTCAGCCTGCATTTTGCTATTTTGTAGCATTTAAAGCTACTTTTCCTTTCAGCTACGTTGAACTCAACCAGACTTTAATGCAAAAGATATAGCATGGATCTTGGCTGTGAGGATTTACCTCGATTAGGACGCCGTGAGAAGCATGCGGTTACTCTTTTCAGTCACCCAGGCTTGCTTTTGCTTTCAGGGAAATGACAAAGTTGCTCTATAGTTTGGACGCACCTGTCAAAGCCTGTTTCATAATTTAATGTACGTGCGTTTCTCCCTCATTTCAGCTACTTCTTTGTTTAGCAGACATCTGCGGGTAAAGGAGCAGAGTGATGTTCCATTCTTCTTCATGTACTCTGCATGAATTATTGATGAGTCGCTTGCTGAACTTAACATGAAAAAAACAATTCAATAAAACATCAAGAATTTACATTATTTAACGTTTCAAACCGAAGATCACCTAAGCAGTTTAGTGTTGTTTCTTTATGAAATCCAAACTAAATCCAGAGGCTCTTGTTTCTTTTCTTTTTTTTTGTCTCAAAGTGAGTCTGAGTACTTTGATGCTCTCAAAGTTAATTGTGGCGGACGAAGACTTTTTCTTTCATGGGAAAACACGGCGGCGCTGTGGCTGGGTACAAACTGTGCTAAAATCAAGAACAGGGGTCTGTTGTCCCAATTATCATATGTCAATATAAAAGTAGTCTTTGTGAGGAAGCAGGGGAAACATGAAATACATGATATATCCGTTTGTATTACACAGTATTAACGCAAATCAACACTTAACATATGGACATACGTTCATAATTATTATTCATTTTATTCTTGCGTTTCGTCATCCTTAATCATACTATTTGAATTGTTTTTGAATCATTTACATGTTTCTTATGCATGCACTCGGTTTTAAATTCTATCATAAAATGGGAGCAACTCCTCCGTACAATTACCCCCCCTGCTGGGCATAAAAGCACGTTTTCATTCGGACATCTATTTATAAGCGTGTGTGAATACCTTACATCTCAGAGGAGGTTTCATCATTCAGCTGAGATAACTCTGTCACGGATTGGGGGGGGGGGTGGGGGGGGGGGGGGTGGGGGTCGTGATCGGGCCTCGGAGAGTCATCACTCTGACGGCTGTAAAAATGGCGCTCTTCAGGAAAAAACGAGTTTTCGAAGGATCGTCACAGGAGTCGATGCGAAAAGGACAAATCCGGACCACGAGCGGATAGAACGGCGAGTCCTCGGCGAAACGGGGGACGCAACGAACCTCATCGGCAGCTCGGAACCACGCCGTTCCGCGTTCAAGTCGTAAACCCAAGGGTTCCTTTAAGGAAATACCCACTGGAGCAGGGTCGGAAATGTGAAGAGGTCCACGTTAAACCACAACCGTCTTTTTTTTTCTTTTCTTTTTTTT